>NC_053028.1:433397398-433697398 GCF_003073215.2 Triticum urartu | reverse complement strand
TTCGGTCTTCGGAAACCCGTGTTGGGCTGCAGTTCTTTTCTCTCCTCTCAGTCCAACCCTCCTACATAGCCCGAGTCCAGCCCACTAAACCCCCCTCCGACCGGAACCGTTCGATTACGATCGAGGGCTCCGAAACCCCCCTAACCCTAGCCCCTTCTCTATATATATACACCTTCCCTAGCCCATTTTTGGACAAACCTAGCCTAAACCTACCCCCTACCTCTAGCCAGCCGCAATCCCACCTCCTCCTCGAATTCCATGCACATCCAGCCTCCCACCGCCACTTGGCGCCGCCGCCGCGCCCCGGACCAATCCGGGCGTGCCACGTCGCCCCTGGCCGTCTCCAGCCACCCATGGGCCGCCATGTGGCGTCGCCACCTCACCCCAGCGTTCCCCACCGCCGCCGGCCCTGTGAGCCCTGCCGCGGCCCACCTGAGCCCATCTCAGGCTCGGGACAGCCCCCGTGTCGCCTCCCGCTCCCTCGTCCCCGAGCTCCTGGGGAGGGAGCTCCCGCACGAGGCCCCGTCGGCGTCCTCGCCGGAGCTGCTCGCCGGAGCAGCAACGAGCTACACCAGGTCGACCCCGTCCCTCTCCTCACCCTTTTATCTCTCTTCTCTTTTTCTCTCCCTGACTTCTCTGCGCTTCCACGTGGTCAGCGCCACCACCAGGGCTCCCTCGCCGACGCCCACGACGAACCGCCGTTGGATCCGGCCGGAATGGACCCGCGCGACCAGATCCGGCCATCTCCATGTCCCTGCGACCTCCCCGCCATTGTTGCGCCCTCGCCGGCGTGCGTCGTCGCCGCCGTCTCTGCCTTTTGGTTCGTGCGGGCATGAGGAGGAAGAGCGCCTCTCGTGTGGGCCCCGCGTGGGTCGATGCGCCCCAAGGCCCAGCTCCCGGCCCAGTCGCCCTGCCTGCTGTTTCCACCGCCTTGGGCAAAGGCCCACTAGGTGAGAACCCCGCTGTGCACTGTTGGCCCAGTCCGATTCGGCCCGCCTCTGTTTTTTTTTAGATCTACAATTTGTCTATTTTTCAAGAGGAGCATTTTTGTAGGAAAACCCTTGTGGATCATGCATATAATAACTCATGAACCGTGCATCGGATCTAAATAAGTTATATATGAAACTTGCTTAGAATTCTGTCTAGATTCATAATATCCAACTTTCATCTATTTTTGAAATGTTAAAAATGCTGTTTGATTAAATTTGCTCCTATGTCATGTTAAAATGCTTTAATTCATAACTAAATAACCGTAGCTCGGATTTAAACAAACTTTATATGTAAATGGGGTAAAAAAATGCCTAGTTTAACATGGTGGCATCACTTTGCATGTTTAACAACTATAAAATATGGTTTAGGGCAGAACAGTACCAAATCTATAATATGCTCATGAGGAGTTTCCGGATTTGTTGTTCGATGTTCCGGCCTCATTTAAACTTGCCTAGATAGGTAGTTTTATTGTGCTTCACCCTCTTGCCATGTTAATAAACATTTAATATTGTTGGGTACATAAACGAGAGAAACTAAATAAGTCATGTGGTGTTTTCTTCAATATGCAACTTCGTTGCATAATTGAGCTCCACTTAATTTGTAATATTGTTTGTGCATTTTGCCATGCCATGCCATGTATCATTATACCGGACATACATCATACTTGGTTGTGCATCATGCCATGTCCATGTGTGGTTTGTTTAATATGTTGTGTGCTTCTTTCCGGTGTTTGCTTCTTCGGGTTGGTTCCGGTAACGTCGCGTTTGTGAGGACCCGTTCGTCTACGTCCGTTTGTCTTCTTCATGAACTCGTTCTTCTTCCTTGCGGGATCTCAGGCAAGATGATCATACCCTCGAAATCACTTCTATCTTTGCTTTGCTAGTTGCTCGCTCTTTTGCTATGCCTATGCCGCGATACCTACCACTTGCTTATCATGCCTCCCATATTGTTGAGCCAAGCCTCTAAGCCACCTTGTCCTAGCAAACCGTTGTTTGGCTATGTTACCGCTTTGCTCAGCCCCTCTTATAGCGTTGTTAGTTGCAGGTGAAGATTGGAGCTTGTTCCGTGTTGGAACATGGATATATTTTGTTGGGATATCACAATATCTCTTATTTAATTAATGCCTCTATATACTTGGTAAAGGGTGGAAGGCTCGGCCTTATGCCTGGTGTTTTGTTCCACTCTTGCCGCCCTAGTTTCCGTCATATCGGTGTTATGTTCCCGGATTTTGCGTTCCTCACGCGGTTGGGTTATAATGGGAACCCCTTGACAGTTCGCTTTGAATAAAACTCCTCCAGCAAGGCCCAACCTTGGTTTTACCATTCGCCACCTAGCCTTTTTCCCTTGGAAGTCACGCATCCCGAGGGTCATCTTATTTTAACCCCCCCGGGCCAGTGCTTGTCTAAGTGTTGGTCCGAACTAGAGTCCTTTGCAGCGCCACCTCGGGGAAACTTGAGGGCTGGTTTTAGTTGTACGGAGCGCTCATCCGGTGTTGCCCTGAGAACGAGATATGTGCATCTCCTATCAGGATGTTGGCACATCGGGCGGTCTTACTAGACTTGTTTTACCATTGTCGAGGATGTCTTGAAGAACCGGGATACCGAGTCTGATCGGAATGTCTCGGGAGGAGGTCTATTCCTTCGTTGACCATGAGAGCTTGTCATGGGCTAAGTTGGGACACCCCTGCAGGGTTTTGAACTTTCAAAAGCCGTGCCCGCGGTTATGGGCAGATGGGAATTTGTTAACGTTCGGTTGTAGAAAACCTGAAGTTTGACCTTAATTAAAATGCATCAACCGCGTGTGTAACCGTGATGGTCTCTTTCCGGCGGAGTCCGGGAAGTGAACACGGTGTTGGAGTTATGCTTGACGTAGGTTGTTTTAGGATCACTTCTTGATCATACTTTCACGACCGTGCTTTGCCTTCTCTTCTCGCTCTTATTTGCGTATGTTAGCCACCATATATGCTAGTCGCTTGCTGCTGCTCCACCTCATAGCTTTACCTTACCCATAAGCTTAAATAGTCTTGATCGCGAGGGTGCGAGATTGCTGAGTCCCTGTGGCTCACAGATACTTCAAAAACCAGCTTGCAGGTGCCGTTGAGTCCGTGCAGATGACGCAACCAAGCTCAGGAGGAGCTTGATGAAGATCTTGTTCTTTGTGTCGTTTCGTTCTAGCTGATCAGTAGTGGAGCCCAGTTGGGGTCGATCGGGGACCTTTGTCGCATTTGGGGTTCTTCTTTTATTTTGGTTCCGTAGTCGGACCTTGATTGTATCTGGATGATGTAATGTCTTATTCATGTAATTGTGTGAAGTGGCGATTGTAAGCCAACTATGTATCTTTTTCCCCTATTGTATTGCATGGGTTGTGTGAAGATTACCTCACTTGCGACATTGCTTTCAATGCGGTTATGCCTCTAAGTGATGCTTCGACACGTGGGAGATATAGCCGCATCGAGGGCGTTACAGTAACTATAGAGCAATAACAACACTTGTAATGTGATTGACATGAGAACATAACTATTTATTCAATTGAAACTGAAATCAACATAGAGCAGGTTACAACAGCAAACCAGTTAAAGAAACAGGTTTAAAACATACCTGTTGCGCCATTGGAGTTTCAATTCCATCCTTCAAATTTGAAAATAGTTGGTATGAGTAAATACAGTCATGCAAGAGCCAAGGAGTATGAACCATAGCTACGGAACCTGACCTGAGAACAAATCTTCTTCTCCTTTAAGCGTTGAGTTGGGATTCAGAGTGGTGGTCCTCGTGCTTTGGGCACTGCAGTTCCCTTACTAACTGCTCGTGCTTGGGTGCTCTGTGGTGGAGACGGTGTTGTGTCAACTGGAACTGGGTTACTATCTGCCGGGGTTGGGGTTAGAAAGGGTGTAGCTGGTTCTCTGTTCAACTTGGTAGGGGTACAATCTGCGAGAGTCTGGGTTATGTGTGGTGGATCTGGTCCTTGGGCAAGTACAACCGTGGTTTTATCTGCATCAACTGGTAGCACTATCTTTTATGAAGATCGTGTTGTTACTCCCTTCGATACTGCCATCACGCTCTCCAATTCAAATGGTTGATAAACAAGAAAAGTAATTGAAAGTATAGACATCGTATGATAGACAGGTGCAATGGATAGTGGGGAATAAAAGAGGGCACGATATAATTCATATTTATGTTGTCTAACCAAACAGGATAGCATGACACAATTTCACATATATGATGGCTAACTAAACAGGATAGCATGACACAATTTCACATTATGATGGCTAACTAAAAAAGATGGAAAGACATAGTTCAAAATATGAGACTATGTAAATAGGATGACATGACATAACTATATAATGTGTTTATTAAATAGGTTGGCATGCCATAATTCACATACATTCATAGATAGAATGCCATAATTCAAAATATGATGACTGTAAACACTAAACAGGATGAGATGATATAACTATATGATGTCTTTATTAAATGGGTTGCCATGCCATAATTCAGATAGATGATGTGTATGTACTATGTAAACATGATGGCATGATATAATTCAAATATATGATTTATATAGTAAGCAAGTAAGCAGATGGCAATCCATATATGATGTAAAAACTAAGCAATGCAGGACAACATGCATGACATGGGTAATATAACCCTCGCAAGTTTGAGCATAGACCTCGAGGGGAAAATAGGACTGGTCATCAGTCTCTGAATCCTCCTCTAAGGAGCTCTCTGTTACCAGCAAGATGTCTGCTTCGGCAGGTAGCATTGTCTGCTCTGAATACCTTGTTTTCACTCCAGATACTTCCATCACCACTTCAAATGGCTGATGCACATGAAGAGTAGTTGAATATACAAACGTTGTCGACAAATGGAACACGTAATACCAAAAAATGATAGCATGATATAATTCACATACATGATGATTGGCTAAACAGCATGGCATTGCATAATTCACATATATAATGCCTTTGCAACAAGATAGCATTGTATAATTGACATATATAATGTGTTGCAACAAGATGGCAATGCATAATTCACATATACGGTAATTAGACACTGAACAGGTGGCATTCACACAAAGCATGTCTAAACTAATCAAATGACATAGCAATGCGAGACACCATACGCACGATATGAGCAACATAACCCTGCCAAGTTAGAGCATACACCTTGGGGGGGTAGGACTGGTCATCTGTCTCTGAATCCTCCTCAAAGGAGCTATCTGTAACCAGCGAGATATGCGCTTCGTCAGATAGCATAGTCTGCTCTGAAGACCTTGTTTTCACTCCAGAATTTGCCATCACCGTGTTAAATGGCTGATGCACACGAAGAGCAGTTGAATGTAATAACATTGTTGACAAATGTAATATGTAACGAAAAAAAGGATGGCCTGATATAATTTATATATAAGATGACTGGCTAAGCAGGATGGCATTGCAAAATTCACATATATGATGCCTGGCTAAACAAGATGGTGTTGCATAATTCACATAAACGATGAATAAACTAAACAGATGGCATTCGCACAAAGGATGTCTAAACTAAGCAGATGACATATTTTATGTATAAAGCAAGCAACGCAAGACACCATATGCATGATATAACCAACATCAGCATGCCAAGTTAGAGCGAAGACCTCAGGAGGTAAATAGGAGTTGTCTTCTCCTTCTGAACCCCCTTCAGAACAGATATCTTCCTCTCGATTACAATCTGAAATGTGTGGAGGGGGCTGCCTTTGCGCCTACCATGGAGCGACGTCTGCATGAAATTTTATTGCCACGCAAGGCTCGTGTCTTTTGCTCTACATGTTCAGTTCCATTGTTTACAATAACTGTCATGCATTGGAATAAAACATATTGAGATTATGTAAGGAGTGCATGCAGAAATCCAGAGTGATGGTAGCAACCTGTGGATAGACCCAAAACCAATAATAGCAGGCAGATAATGGCTTCAGTTAAAAAATACAAATAATGGCTTCTTTACTGTTTGTTTCCCACCCAACATGAAACTCATAGTAGACACTGGAGATTAACCAGATAGTAGATAGATACTATTGATAGCGACCCCGGTATGTACCCCACAACCATTTAAAAACTCAAGTTTGACCATTAGTTTTGGAGCTGACTCAGAGTCTAATCGGTGAACAGGACGATAAAGTAGCATGTAATATTAAGCAATGCATAACGTAAGCAGACACGAAAGAGTGCGACCTCTCTTGCGGACCCGTGTAGTCCTCGAGGTCATCTGCTCGGTTGATGATGGTAGTGCAGTTTTCATGGCTGCCAGCGGCGGGGAAGAAGATCTGAGGCGGCGAAAGACAGTCTGGAGGCCGGATCCCTGCTGTGTTGGACCCTTCTGTCGTTGGAGCAGCTGAGCTGGGGTGGACGATGGCGCAGCAGGAGCGGGACAAACCACACAAGGTTTTCTTTGACAACTATCTATAAGAGAAGTAATTCTGTAAGGGCTCGTTTGAATTGGAGGATTCCAACAATGCAAGGATAGGAAATAGATAGGAAAAGGATAGGAATGCACATGCAAAACAGAGAATTTAAAAACATAGGATTTCTGCCAATCTGGGTGTTTGATTCACAACAATTGGAAGATCACGGGATGCAAAGAAGCATGGTGAGATTAAGTCAAACCACAAGAAAAATGTACGGTTATAATGCTATTATGCTACTATCTCTTAGTCTTGTGCTTCATGAATAGGAATTTGAAAAGGAGGACAAGTGAAAATTAAAATTCCTACGCTTTTTCTTTCAAGGAGACACTAAAGGAACAAATCCGTGTGCTCAGTGGACAATATATATAACATGTAGAGTAAAAAAGAGATGCAACAAGTGTACAACCTCTTTGGCGAAGCCATGTCGATCTCAGCGTGATTGGGTTGGCCGGTGAGGATGCTCCGGCTGACTTGGCTGTCGGAGGAGGGGAAGAAGATCTTAGGCGTCTGGAGATGGAGCCCGACGTACTGCTCCACTGTGATGGAGGGTTTCGTCATTGGAGCAGCTCCGGTGAGTTGTACGATGCTGAGGCTGAAGCAGGACAAGAGAGACAACGAACAACGTTAACCTGAGTGGAATTCTAACAGCATCTCCAATACATGACGTAAAATACATAAA
Source organism: Triticum urartu (assembly GCF_003073215.2). Classification (NCBI taxonomy): domain Eukaryota; kingdom Viridiplantae; phylum Streptophyta; class Magnoliopsida; order Poales; family Poaceae; genus Triticum; species Triticum urartu. Next base: position 433,690,293 of record NC_053028.1, on the reverse strand, counting down.
CACAAAGTGCTAGATGTAAAATATATCAGCCGCTCCTCTCTGAACTTAACTGTCGAAACTGAATTTAACTGTCAAAACTGAACTTCACTGTCGAAACTGAACTTAACTGTCGAAACTAAATTTTGCTGTCGAAACTGAACGCACTAGCAAGGTGAGGCTACACGTCAGTCGACTGACTTTTTCATCTCTGGTCAGTCGATTTTGCAGCTGTTGGATACGAAATCAAGGGCATGCGGTTCATCTTCAACCTCCACCCCCCTGAGCCGGCCAAACATCAGCCCCCCCCCCCCCCCGTAGCCCGCCCGCGCGCCCCGCCGCCCCCCCCGATCATCTCCCCAGCCCGCCGAGCTCCGGTCCTACCGCCGCCCGCCAGCCTCCACCCCACGCCCCCATCCTAACCTAGATAGATGTGAGTACTCTCTGGCGAGCCCTCACCGTGCGGTAGGTCTTCCTTCCCCCCGCCTGGTATCGGAGTGAGGTAGGAGAGCGCCTACAGAGCAATAGCAAGGCAGACCAAGGGGACGAGAGCAAGAGCAGAGCAGCAGCGCGAGCGAGAGCTAAAGCAGCAGCAGGTCCTACTGATGTGGACGTCGCCGCCAAGGGAGCGACGCCGTGAGGAAGTGGCCGGCGACGCCGCGTGGATGGAGCCGCGCCGTGTCGGCTCGGGACCGAGCGCCGGCAGCACCGTGAGATCGAATCAAGAAGAAAATGCGGCGATTAGTGTACAACCTCTTTGGTGGCGCCGATTAGGCCGCAGCTTCATCCGAGGAAACGGTGATGATGATGCTCTTCCGGTGGTGCAGGTGAAGACGGCTGTGGGAATGGAGGTGGCGCGAAAGACGAGGGGAACGTCGGGGCAGCTCCTTGGAGGTGGAGGACGGGGTGGCTGAACCGGCGGGACGATGAGATCGACGACGGATCCTCATCCGGTACGGTGGATGAGGGACGTCGAGTGTTGCTGTGGACGACGTCATCGGGGAAGAGGCTCCGGCTGGGTGGCGGACGGAGCAGGGTGTGGGGTTTCGTCGCGGGTTTTCGCGGCCTCGGTGTACGAATGGGTGGGCGGATGGGATGGCAGTGGGGAACCATGGCTTAGAGACGCGCTTGTCCGAAATGTGGGGTAAGTTACGAAAGTACCCCCACCGATTTGAGGCGGTTCTTTTCGGTTCAGGGGTACCACGGATTTCGTGTCGGATTTCACAGGTGGGGTATATACGCCGCGTTGGGCATGCGGTCCACCTTCACCCCCCCCCCCCCCGGGCCGGCCAAACACCCCCCCCCCCCCCCCCCGCCCGCGGCCGGCGGTGTGCCGCCCCGCCCACCCCGAAAACACTCCCCACCGCCGGTCCGCCGCCGCCCCAGCCATCCCTCTAGGCCCACCCGTGCCGAGCTTTTTCTCCGGCGATCCCCACACCACCGCCCGCCAACGCCCCGCCACCGCCGGCGACCACCGCCCCCATCCTGAACCCTAAGATAGATAGTGGGGTACCTCTCCGGCAAGCCCCCCTCCCCGCTGCGGCTGGTTCTTCCTTCACCCCGGCGGCATCAGAGTGAAGTGTAGCTAAATCGGAGCAGCATCGCAAGCAAGAGCAAGAGCGAGAACAGCAGCACGAGCAAGAGCAATAGCAAGAGTAGACCAGGCAGGGGACCGAGAGCAAGAGCAGAGCAGCAGCGCGAGCGAGAGTTAAAGCAGTAGCAGGTCCTACTGATGTGGACGTCGCCGCTGAGGGAGCGACGCCGTGGAGCAAGTGGCCAGCGACTCCACCGTGGATGGAGCCGCGCCGTGTCGGCTCGGGACCGAGCGCGGGCAGCACCGTGGGATCGAATGAAGAAGAAAATGCGGCGAGTAGTGTACAACCTCTTTGGTGGCGCCGATTAAGCCACGGCTTCATCCGAGGAAACGATGATGATGATGCTCTTCTGGTGGTGCATGTGAAGACGGCGGTGTGGGAATGGAGGTGGCGCGGAAGATGAGGGGAACATCGGGGCAGCTCCTTGGACGATGGATTGTGTGGCTGAACTGGTGGGACGATGAGATCGACGACGGATCCTCATCTGGTACGGTGGATGAGGGACGTCGAGGTGTTGTTGTGGACGACGTCATCGGGGAAGAGGCTCTGGCTGGGTGGCGGACGGAGCAGGGTGTGGGGTTTCGTCACGGGTTTTTGCGGCCTCGGTGTACGAATGGGTGGGCGGATGGGATGGCAGTGGGGAACCCTGGCTTAGAGAAGCGCTTGTCCAAAATGTGGGGTAAGTTACGAAAGTACCCCCACCGATTAAGGCAGTTCTTTCGGTTCAGGGCTACCACGGGCATTTCGCGTGTCGGGATTTCACAGGAGGTGGGAGTTTTCGCGCGCGTTGTAACTCTGGAATAGCAAGGCGCGGGTTGAGATGGAGGGAGTTGTCGGAGCACAACAAGACAAAGATATATCTTAAATATTTCGCGCTAACAAGGCGCGGGTTGAAATTTCCGGACAAGCCTAATGTGTACTGTATCAAATCAATGCGCCCTACAAATGTCATTCAAAACTTTGAATTCATGTTATGTTCAATTAAAATATTTCGCTACGTGTATAATGCATGCAACCTACTACTCAAATGAACATTTTAGTGCATTCCAAACGTATATACTACCGCTTCAATATGAACTAAATTTGAATTCATTTCTCTATTTGAATAAGATCTACAGTAATGATTGTTGTGAAGTCAAAGCATTTGAATTCGTTTCTCTGTTTTAATAAGATCTACAATCATCATTATTGTCAAGTTAAACCATCGTTGTGTATTATCTTCACAGCACACCACATGATTAGTCTCGAGTTACATATGAACTATATGTACTATATGAGCTCCAACTAGTTTTTTTAAATCCACTTTATTTTGATTTCAAATCACATTACATTTCTAGCTCTAGCTAGATCTTCATAATCTAAACCATGTCTCATATGTATAATGTGTTTATTACATTATGTATGGTGCCCCGCCCCCTACGCCTACAAGTATTTAGATGTGAGTTGCAAACACCACACATTACCACAAATTCAAATAAAATGTGAGAATGTTCGATATATAGTATTTTTTACATTGTTCGGTATTTAGTTGTAAGCTGCAAACGCCACACATTATCACAAATTCAAATAAAATGTGAGATTGTTTGATGTATATTATGGTTTAGATTGTTCGGCATTTAGCTGTGAGTTGCAAACGCCATGCATTATCACATTATGGTATAACATGTGCACAACACGTGTATCACCGCTATATTCATGCATGCAATGTTTAAAACACTATGATCTCCTATTCAAATATATGAATCCGCTTTCATATCAAATTATGATCTTTGTTAGTCTCTAAGACCCACACAATCCTCTAACCTTTGTAGCTACCACTAACTTTCTCTCGTGCATGCACACGCCCTCCTCGCCCTCCCCGTCCCTGGGCATTCTATCCATCGGGCACATTCATTTTTTTCTTTAGGTCGTTCTCCCAGAGTATCCACAACTCCTTTCCGACACACACCGATCGATAAACCTCTCCAGCTATGCCTGCCTACAACATACAAACACACCTTCAATCTCCTCCTTTATGTGTCCTTGCCTCGTGTCTCTCATACGGTCAGACACACGTGTAAACTCTCGCCCCTCTTTTCATCGCTCTCACAACCGCACACTCCTCCCCCTATCTAGCTAGTAGTTGGGACTCTCGCACCATCTCCTAGCTCCATTCTCTCTGTCTATCCGTCTCGCTGGGCCTTATTTGCCTCTAACAAATGGACGTACACCGACCGATCTCTCGCTATACATATAGCTAGCTAGGTCCTTATAACTCGTTTTTACCCACGCGTCAATCGATCTACCTCATTAGTTGTGTCTCTCCCTTCCTCCGACAAACAACAATTGATCTACCGATCTAGTTAGGTTTGCTTACCAAACACATGGTTCCCCTTCATCATCCATGGATGCGTCCCGATAGATCTATCACGCACAGGCACACACAGAAACACATCCCCACTCTTATCGATAACATTGCAGTTCCACCCTAAGTTTGTCTAGTAGACCTCTCCCACCATCTTCGAGAAGCAACTCCATCACCCATCCAACACTCTACCCCTCTCCCTCCCTCTCCCTCCCTCTCTCTCTCTCCTCTCTCTCTCTCCCATCATATTTCCCGTCCTTCAGTTATGTATGGATGTCGACCGATCTCCCTCAAGATATAGCTGGGTCTCTCCTTCTCAACATATATATGAGTCGTTCTACCTCTATAGTTAGGCCTCTGCCTACCCCTCCCACCACCCCCTACCCCCCACACACACCGATACATCGAGTGCTCTAGTCATGTCTCCTTGCCACACACAAACTTGACGTGTGCCCTCTAACATTCTGGTAGGCCAGTCGCCCTATATCTTTGACTTGTACACACACACACACACAATTTTGATGGCTCTCTTCATCGATCTTGCACCCACCCACTTGATCCTCTCTTCGACTCTATCAATAGCTATGACCCCTCCCTCTCTTCTCGTGGATTGCCCGACCCTCTATGTATGATATGGATAGGCCTCCATTTCACACACATTGCATGCAAAATTTTGTTTGAGATGTCATCGACACATATTCCCACAAATAATTCACAAAATCAACCCCCACCCCACCCCCACCCCAAAACAAAAAACACTCACGAACGTGGTTTGTATCTCTCACACACACCCACGTAGGTGGGGGACGTGCACAAAGAGAAGAGGTGCATGCACGGCGCACATACTCCCGTCTCTTTCCCAACCACACCCGCGTGGGTACACGGTGGAGCTCATTTCTATACGAAAAGGCAGCCCACGTGGTAATTTGGCACATGTACTAGTTGTCCACTTGGTGGAGGGAGGATCGTCTACCACGGGTGAACAAACAAATTGCGACTTGACATGTTATGTTAAAAAAAGAGGCAAACCATGTGCGGCCTACCTTAGAGGCAAGGCTCTATACACTGGAGTACTTTTGATGTGTCCCGTCAACTCGCAGAACGAGGAGAAGCTTGCTTAGTACGCCGTTTCCCCCGCCCACGGGCGTGGTGGCTCGTAGGATGAGGTGAAGCTTGTTTACTATGCCTTACGCCTGCTCCCTCGCCCATGCGCGCGGTGGCTCACAGGACGAGGAGAAAAATTTACTACTCCCTCCGTTCACTCCTCGTCCCTACTACCTTGGTTATAGAGATTATATCATATTGTTTGGAATATATATGTCCTTTAGTAGATTTCAATATGAACAACTAGTACATACTCCAAACACTGATGTATATAGACGTATTTTAGAGTGTAGATTCACTCATTTTTCTCCGTATGTAGCACTCTCCCTAGCCCCTCTACCCTCACCCACGTGGTGGACGTGCAGCAATTCATTCGGTCTCATATAGCCAGAACAATATATACTGCACTACCATTATTGCTTGACTTCCCGAAGAGGCGAAGAGCCAATCGCAAGGTTAATATTTTGGAGATGCCAAGCGCAAGGTTATAGGAGAACGAGTAGTAGGTGCCGCGTCATTTATAAATAAAGTTTTTTTTTCTTCAGTGGCACGTACGCAATATGATAGGTTCATATGGAGAGAAAAGGAAACCGCTCCACTATACATAGTCAGGACGGGCCAGCCTACACGGTTGCTTGCTGGGGTTGCTCTCTTCACACTCTCTCGCACAAAATGACTGTGGCCACATCTCTAACATCCCGGCGGATCACGTCCGCTTGGGGAAGGGGTGGATGCTTAGTGTAGATGCGGTGGCCGTCGCCGACAGCGAAAACCCACTATCGGCACGTCCCGATCAGGGGTCCCCGCCGTTCTCTCTCACAAAGCCGGTGAGGTTGCCTTCATCCTTTGCTCACTGCCGCGACGTGGGCAGTTGCTGCCTCCCGCCGCCCTCCTCAAGGTTGAGCTACGTCCCTCAGGTACAACTCCCTTTACAGTCGGCTTGCACCACTGCTCTAGCTGCCCACATCACTCCCTGTGGATATTTCTCTACTTCTTTGCATAGACCAATGAGCCGACAAATCAGATAGACCCAGCAGTAAGTTGGACGGACGAAGCAACCATCACTCTTGTGCCAGTGAGAGGTCGCGTCCGCTCTGCCCGGGCATGAATGCGGCACCGATTCTTTGGAGCGGCGCTGACCGTTTTGGGCGGGAAGCGCGCGCGGGCGATGGAGGGGCTTTGGGTGGGCCAGGCTGGTCAGGAGCGGGTGTGGCAGCTGTCCGCATGTCCCTACCGGACATGCCCAGAAACGAGAGGATGCACCAACTCTCGCGGCTAAAATCGTACACTACACAACATCTCTCTGTAGGAGTAGGTCGATCTGTCGCTCTCTCTAACTCACACATGGTGTTAAACACACACACACACACACACACATGCACGCACCTTGGTCCCGTTGCACCTTCTAACGTGACCTATTACATCTAGACGGAGGGAGTGGTAAGTATACGAGATACGGTGGCACACTGACTTAAGTCGAATACAAGTGCCCAAAATTTGTGTGCATGTTATAATAAGGATTCACTTAAAATAGTACGTGAGCGAACAGAGGGATCAATTGGACAGTGTTCCCGAGCAGTAGCGAGATGTGTGAGGTAAGATACACCGCTGGCGCTTTTAATTTTTCTTATTAATTTGTTTGTTTTACCCTCTGACTGGTGGGACCCAACGTACTACGTGGGAGAGGTAAGGTGACTAAGGCTGCATTATTTCTGCAGCACTATGGATAGTCTTACCACCAAAGCCACATGACACGATTATGATTGAAATCCCAATGATTCCCACACACACAAAAAACATGGCATGCTTGTCACACGAATGCAGGAATGTATAAAAGGTTATTTCCCTCTCGTTGAACATAACAGGAGGGTTGTGTAGCTGGTTAGCCTGTTCGCTCATCAAACTTGAGGTCTCGGGTTCGATAACTACACTTGAGCATAATTTGTGCCAGGAGGATTCTTTGACTGGTCAAAATGTTTTCTAGGGTTTGCACGCTTCACACTCTCTCTCCAGTATATATATACACGCTAGAGCCTCAGCGCTTGTAGTTGCTCTCTTCACACTCTCTTGCCCTCTCCCGCTGGAGCCTCCGCGCTTGTAGTTGCTATCTTCACACTCTCTCGCCCTCTCCAGATCTAAACAATACTTTGTTGGCCTCTCTCTCCCCTCACTGCTGCTCAAAGTGCCGGCAGGATCCGTCTGCCGGGAAGGGAAGGAGGCTTAACGTTGTCACCGTCAGCGAGGGACTACCGGCACAGCTGTTCAATTTCCACCCAGCGGCGGCGCGGGAGGGCCTCCGACCCCTTCTTCTTCGCCACCGTCCCGGCGCCCACCGAACCACGCCCCAAGAACCTTAAGGTATAATTTACTTACTCCACATGCATTGATCTAGCTGCATGTATACCATGAATCTAGGACATGGTTCAAAGAGGAAAGGAGTGGGGGAAAGTAGTGGGATAAGTTGTATATAGCATGAATCTAGGACGTGGTTCAAAGAGGAAATGAAGGGGGAAAGTTGTGTAGCATTAATCTAGGACGTGGTTCAAAGAGGAAAGCAATGGGGGAAAGTAGTGGGGAAAGTTGTATCGCATAAATCTAGGACGTGGTTCAAAGAGGAAAGGAAGGGCCGAAAGTACTAGTTCAAAAAGGAAAGGAAGGGACAAGGCTGTAGAGTTTGAGCAGGACTAGATTTGCTGCGCTCACATAGGGAAAGGCGTCTAAAGATAAGAAAACTGGGACCAACACAAATATGCTCCTTGGTTGTTTGTTATTTGTTGCAACAGACTGTGCATGACCACAGTACATCGGTAGATGCACATGGTGCTGGTGCGTCCACTGTCCCGTGCAACTCATTAGCTGTTGTTAATATAAGGCCCTGTTTGGTTAAAAACTCCCTAGTCCCTACCTGCTGGGTTCCAGGGACTAAACATGGACTAGAGGTTATTAAATGACATGCTAAAAGACCATGTTACCCCTAGTAATGAACTAATAGAGACAAGGTGCGATGCGTGGTAGGGGCAACTGTTGGAAAAAGTCCCAAAAATACTCCCTCGGGGTCTTCTTTCTTTAGTCCCAAATGCCCACTTTTAGTCCCTAAAAGTCCCTCCTGTTTGGTTTAGATGGGACTGACACGGAGTTTTTTTAGTCCCTACACCAAAATGTCCCTGTAAAAAAACACCCTCTAATAATGCCGCTGGAAAATTGATGCAATGCCATAGTTAAAAGCAAATTACATGTTTAACGAATTTTATTGTTAATATAATCTCTATGTTAATATTAATCAATGCCACCGTTTGACAAATGCTACTGTCTTGCTTTCTTTCCCATTTAGATAAGGTAGATGCTTCTTTTTGTTGGCTTCTGTGTCATCCACCATTATTGACCACTAATTGTTTCCTTTGCACCTCTGTGTAAATAGGGTTATCTGCTTCACCTCGTTGCCATTGTGACCTTTTGTTGCACTGCACAAAACACTTTTGTTTTAAGAGTATTTTGTGCAGTTCAACCAAAATGTCACACCGACAACGGTGCTTGATTGCTTGATCTTAGTGGAACTGCACAAGAGGAGATCTTACTTCCTATCCGTTAAGGCAAATTTGGTTCAGATCTTCTTCTTGTGAGTTGTTTGAATTCCGCATCATGAGAGGTCAGTACTAGCCTTCTTTCACATGATTCTGCAGTGTGCATTCATATGTTGTGCTACTTGTACGATAATGTTGCTTGATTTTAGTGAACTGCACAAATGGAGACAAGACATCCAATCTGTATGTGCACTGTAATATCCCATTGAGGTAAGATAAGGATATTTCACAACTGCTGGCCTGTATTTTGCCACTTTCATCAGAAAATTAAGTTTAGTACTATACTTGTGCTCCCTAATTGACATGCCAAATCTTACATTGAAGACGAAGCTTGTTTGTTATTGACCAAGTGATGAAGGGGAAGAACAAGGGGAAGAAAAACAAAAATGAACTCCCAGTGCTATAATGAAGCACTGGAACTATGATGACACAAGTAATGATATAGTTTTGCATCTTAATTTATTGCTATGGCCGGAACAAGCAATTGTTTTGCCACTGATTTGATGGCACTCTTAATGTAATATGTAATTATCTCTACTTGTGCAAACAGGGATCTTCTTTGAAGATACCATATATTTTAGTGGAACTGCACAAGAAGATGTTGGAACCATTAAACTAATCGAGGAGTATATAGTAAGCATGGCCACCACCGTAGATAGCAACAGATGGTTCCGGCGAATTGCTTCATCTGTATGCTCTACACAATAAGCCTCCTGACAAAGGTTGGTACTCGCCCACTGATTTCATCCATATGATTGAGCTTTGTCATCTCTATTGGTGTTGTGCTATTGTTTAGATACTGTCATGAAAAGTGGTATTGTCCTTGAGAAGTGCTTCATCTGTGTTGTTTTAAATATTTCCTTTCCTTTTTTTCGAGCAAACAGTGATGCCAGCATTTAGTAGTCCTCTTGTCTTTGCACAATAGGATCATCTTCCTCTGAAGAAGAATATGGAGTACGTGAAGTGACTATTTCCGATTATGCCAGGATGAAGAAGCCCTGTCTATCTTATCATCAAAAGGAGCAATTGAAGGATGGTTACATTACTCCCCACAAGACCAAACTAACTTCAGCTCAGAAGGACTGACAAAATCTCCATTTTTTTGCTGTGATGCGCGAGTACAATGTCGTTCTAGGATTCTTTCTGGTGAGTTCCATTTTTCTAAAAGTGTGCTCTACATGGACCATGTATGTGCCTGTTGCAACTGTCAATTCATAGTACAGTTTGCTCTATACTAATCACTTTTTTGTATTTGTGCAAACAGGGGTGCTCAGCTTGATTTCAATGCGAACTGCACAAAATGTTCATGAATACATCGAATCATTCATTTCCACCACAAGAAAGGAGGTGCCAATAAGTTCAAGGCGTTGCAACATATAAGGGCGAAATCATACAAGCTACGCGCGAATTTGGTTGATTTTGGTGGAACTGCACAAAAAGAACAGCTGGTTTATTTAGCACGAGGTGTCATGTCAATGTCTGAACTGATGGCAAACCCTGCCCATTCCACAATCGTAGGCATTTGATATTTTGGAATGGGACAACCTTGTCAAATTTTGCTCATTGATTTTAGCAAGACATGCGTTTGATATTTTTGAATGGGACGCCCTTTGCTGTCAACATCGTCGATCAATTTTTTTCTTTATTCTTTAGTTGTGAAATAAATATTTCCTCTAACATGTGAGTCGCTGAGATGCATAATCATCATTTTTTTTGAATGTTCTCTATGAATTGCCAGGCCTGTGTGTTTGATTGCAATGTACAGAAATGCTAAAAAACTGCTCAAACTCTTTGTACTCCTTCTGTTCCTTTTTACTTCGCACGTTGTGAAAGTGCATACTTTTTTGTATAAGATTGGTCAAAGTAGAGATACTTTGACTGCAGACAAAACTTGTATGCAGATTAGAAGGACCGGAGGGAGTACATGTGAAACTGCTAAAAACGAGGTGATTACCCTGGGAATAATGCTAGTACGTATTGTTTTGCATGTTCATCCAATGCCAGTGATACAGGAATTCGAACTAATCGAAATAAATTCATTCATACACGGTCGTATTTCATATAAACATGCCAGATTTCATTACATTTCATACATTCTTCAACTAAAAAGGGGCGCGCTGGAGGTATAATTAATTAACCGAAGCTACCCACCTGTGTCCTGCTGAGCCGAACAGAAGCTTCAGTGACTTAACTGCAGGTGCAGTTGCGTAACTGACATGTGGCCTGTTGGGCCCACGTGTCAGTCAGCCAACTGCACCAGCAGTTAAGTAGAAGCAGCATTATTCTCCAGCAGAACTCCCCGACTCCACGTCACCGCCAAGAAGCTAACCGGCTGTCAATGGTCAACCCGCCTAGCTTGGCTTCAATAGGAGGGTAGCAGCGGTGGCCTTACTTGGACCTGAGCGGCGGCGACCTACCGTGTTCTACTCTTCCTCATTTTCTGTGTGGCGCGGCCTCGTTGGCAGCGGGGCGAGCCCTCGGTGGAGCCGGCTTTGTCCTCTGTCTCGTTGCCGGCGGGCGGCACCTCAGCGGAGCGGTGGAAATCCTCCCCCGCGTTGCCGGCAGGGTCGGGCCTCGGCTGAGCCAGTGATGTCCTCTGCCTCGTTGTTGGCGGGGCGGGGCCTCGGCGGAGCCGGCGGTGTCCTCTGCCTCGTTGTTGGCGCCGCGGGGCCTCCGCGGAGCAGGGCCTCATCGACGCTAGCGGTGCGGGGACTCGTCGGAGCCGGCATTGTCCTCTGCCTCGTCCTCGGTCTCGCCAAACAGCGCCTCGCCCGCTTCATCACCATCTTTGCTAGCCTCTTTGTAGGCGGCCGCAGCCTCCGCCACCTGCATGCAGTACCGCCAGCGCTCGAGGCGGCCCTTGCGGGCGGAGCGGTACGAGTCGAGCAGCGCCTCCTGCTCCGCCCGCTCCGCGGCGATCTGCTCCTCCGCCTGCAGGTGCTCCTGGAGGATATGGTGGTTGTAGGCGGCATCGGCCTGCGCCTCCCAGAACTGCTCCTGACGCATCTGCCTCACACTATCCATATATTGGGCACGGGCCTCGCCGATGGTCATGGTGCAATGCACTGGCAAGGATGGCGCGGAGGAGGGGGTTGGCGCCGGATCGTCAACTACCATGTTCTCCATTGGGACGTCGTCATCCTCCGGCTGCCTGCCGGCCAGCCGGTCGGCAGCAATGGCTGCCATCTCCTTGTGGTCCGTCGTCCGCCCGTCTTGAAGAGCGCTGGAGCGCGAGGAAGCCATGGTGGGCAGTAGTGGTGTGGACAGGAGAAAGGGAACGGATGCGGATGACTGCGGCTATGGCCGGCGCAGCAGTTTATATAGCAATGGTGGGCGGGCGGAGGGACGGACGTGTGGCACTGGAGTAGCCGCCTCGGCAACCGCGTATCATTAATGTGGGCGGCAGATGGACGGACGGACGTCACTTGTGTCGTTTGAAGGTGGAGCAATCGCCTGCACCAGGAAGCGGGGCGGGCAGCGCTGACTGTTTCGGGCGGAAAGCGCGCGCGGGCGAGGAGATGACTTTACTTGGAGAGGATGACAATGGGGACCCACCAGGTCCATAGCCTCACATACGCAAGTGCCTCCTTATTATATATATATATAACTATACTCCCTCCGTCTAGGTGAATAAGTCGTATTAGAAGGTGCAGCACGACCTAGGTGCAAGCAGATTGGTCGAAAAGAAGAATATTTCTCTCTTCTTAACACAACATTTAATCACAGTAGTTAAGATGATGCCTTATTAGCTACCCATGCAGGTCATAGTAATTCATAGCATGCAAAGCGCTTTTATTTCTTGCCTAATAACCGCATGGATGTGCTGCATGCATTGGTCCTTGCCCGAGCAAAAAAAAGGGAGGAAAGGGGTTTCCACGGGAGACAACGAGGCAGAGGTGGAAGCGCTCGCTGGAGTAATTTATTTTTCTTCCCCCTGGTTTCCTGACATCACGGTCCCACACCATTGTCAACCTATGTAGTAGTCAATAAACAAGAGAATTTCACAAGAAGCGGCCGATAGCTGGGACCAAGCAGCTCGAGCAGTATTTGTGTTTTTAAGGTGTGAGCACTGCAGAGTTTTTCGATGTTTAGCCCAGATATTAATTTTTCTCCTCCGAACAACAACGAAAACATCGCTGCAGGTATTAACTGGGCGGGTTGTGGCCCGTCTAGCCCAAGCCAGATATCCATCCCAGATATTAATTTTTTTCAAGCTGAAAATGGCTAGCCCAGCTATACTTTTTTTAGGAATACCCAGGCAAGGTCAAGTTGTTATTCTCTGCCCCGCTGGGCTGCAAATCTTTCCTAGGAGGGATGCATTAGGCTTAACAAGAAAATGGGCTTTAAGAAATAATAAATGGGATGTAATTATAAAAACTGGGCAGTAACTATAAAAAATGCACCAAACACGTGATTACTTTATAAAATATTATTTTTGGATATCGAAATTTTTAATTTCATTAATTGTTGCGAGCGCAATGTTTCGTTGGATTTTTACGTAATATAAATTTATATTGAAATTGTGTTTAATCTGACTAGAAATTTTGGGATAAAAATATTCCGGATCCCATCAAAATGTGGGAAATTTTATTGAATTCTGTTTTGAATGGTTGGTTGAAATGGGATGTAATTTTAACAAACTGTAAATGGGATGTAGTAAATTCCATTAGAATTCAAAAATGGGCTACACATTCTTACAAATCTCAAATGGGCTATAAGTTCTCTGCCACACACTTCTGGCCTTACTAACTTGACGCGTCCCCTAAAAAACAGAGTTGACGCGTATGCAAGGCTTTGTCAACTTATAGTCAACACACGGTTCTAGCAGGAGTGGCCGTTGGATGTCCATCCAACGGATGCCGTGCTTCTTCTTCAACCTCAGATATTCTAGCTTCACCCGCCCAAAAAATGATCCCCCCCTGACATCTGGGCCGCACCGTTTCGGAAGCTGACCTGTGGGCCTACTAAGTTGACGTACCAAGGGCTTTGTCAACTTAGTCAATATAAACGATTCTAGCTACAGTGATCGTACGATGTCCATCCAACGGCCGTAGTGCTTCTTCAACCTCTGGTCTTCTTGCTCCAGCCGCCCAAAGTAGCGCCGGTCATGCTGCCTGCTCCTGCCTCTCGTGGCCGGCTGTGCTGCCACGGAGGCCTCACCGCCCCCTACTATTCCCACCGCTGGCCAGGCCCTGCGGCGACAGCAGCCTCACACCGCAGCCAAATGAGTGAACCCTCATACTCCTCTCTGCGTGGGCATCCACTGCCGCGTCTTCACCGGCTCCGCGTCGTCCCCTTCCTAGGCCTCGCCGTCGTCCACCGCCCTGGTGCTCTCGGCGCGGTGTGGTCAACGTGGTCAAGGAACTACTTCCATCGGACGTGGACTGTACGTGGAGAGGCTGACAGCTGGGTCCATGGCGGCAGCAAGGAAGTGCCTCCTTATTACACGGAAAATAATGATTCCTCCACCTGATAGTAGGGACCCACCGGACGGGCCACCAGTATTTTGCAAAAAAATTGTTTCCCCCTGACTGCTGGGACCCACCGGACGGGCCACCGTATTTTGCGAAAAAAACGTTCCCCCCGCTGTCAGCTCGGACCAACCGGAAGTGCCTCCTTATTACGCATAAAAAATGAATACTCCCCTGGCTAGCTGGGACCCACCTTGCTGGGAGGCTGACTTGTGGGCCTACTAAGTTGACGGGGACGAAGGGCTTTGTCAACTTAGTCAATATGAATGGTTCTAGCTCCAGTGACCGTACGATGTCCATACAACAGCCGTAGTGCTTCTTCAACCTCTGGTCTTCTTGCTCCAGCCGCCCAAAGCAGCGCCGGTCGTGCCACAAGCTCCTGCCTCCCATGGCCGGCTGTGCTGCCTCAGAGGCCTCACCGCCCCCTACTATTCCCACCGCTGGCCAGGCCCTGCGGCGATGGCAGCCTCACACCGCAGCCGAAGCAGTGAACCCTCATAGTCCTCTCCGCGTGGGCTTCCATTGCCGCATCGTCCCCTTCCTAGGCCTCGCCGTCGTCCACCGCCGTGGTGCTCTCCGCGCGGCGTGGTCAACGTGGTCAGGGAACGACTTCCATCGGAAGAGTACTGTACATGGAGAGGCTGACAGCTGGGTCCACGGCCACAGCCTAGTTTTTTGTGGTTTGCCAAGTAAGTCGCTTTGTCAGGCCTGTTGGGCTGCAAATCTTTCAAGACGAGGAGAGCTTTCATTCGGCTGGCCGAGAAAATGGCCCATCAGTAATGAGAAATGGGTTGTACATTTTTAAAACACATCAAACCAGCAATTAGTTTCAAATATCTTTTTTTCATTTCAAGATTTTAAATTACATTAATTTTTATGCGTGGAGAATTTGTTGGATTTTATATTGATATACGTTTATTTTTAAAATCAGTTTGAACGTGAGCCGAAATTTCGGGATTAAAAACAGTTCGGACCACACTGAAATATGCAAAATTTCGTATAATTTTTTAACCGTTGCCACAATATGGGCTGTAATGCTAACAAAAAGAATATGGGCTCCAAAAAAAACCTTAAGAATTAGCAAATGGGCTGTAAATTATTAGAAATAATGGCAGATGGGTTGTATGCTGTTTTCCACAGATTTGAGGCTTTCATAAAAAGAAAGGTTGATGCACAAGCACTGACTGTTGGATGTCCATCCAACAGCCGTCGTGCTTCTTCAATCTCTGCTCTTGCTGCTCTAGCCGCTCAAACAAGCGCCGGCGGGAGTGCCTGCTCCCTCCTCCTCGCGGCCGGCTGTGCTGCCGCGCAGGCCTCACCGCCCGACCGTACTCCCATCACTGGCCTAGCCATCCCTCTACTCACCCACACCTGTTGTTATTCTCCGGCGACGGCAGACGGACCAGTAAACCCTCGTACATTCGTACTCCCCTCCACATGGGAAACAACTGTCAAGTCTTCCCTGCCTCCGTGTCGTCCCCTTCCTAGGCCTCGCCATCGTCCACCGCCCTGGTGCTCTTGGCGCGGCATGGTCAACGTGGTCAAGGAACGACTTCCATAGGACGTGGACTGTACGTGGAGAGGCTGATAGCTGGGTCCACGGCCGCAGCAAGGAAGTGCCTCCTTATTACGCGGAAAATAATGATTCCTTCACCTGACAGCTGGGACCCACCGGACGGGCCACTGTATTTCGCAAAAAAAAACGTTTCCCCCTGACTACTGGGACCCACCAGCTACATCTTCACATGCAAGGAAGTGCGTCCAGGCAAAAAAATGATTCACCCCCTGACTGTTGGGGCCCACCAGCTACATCTTCGCAGGCAAAGAAGTGCCTGATAGTCGGGACCCACCTGGTCGAAGCGTATGTAGCATTGTTATTCTGGTCGCGAACGTGTACGTACATACTGGTCGATGTAGAGGCGCGCACGTGTCGTAGTAGAGGCGTGCACGTAGCATGTACACGTACATACAGCGGCCAAGGTGCAAGAAAGAAAATACGGCCACGTATGTGTACATACGGGCGGGGTCTCGAATGCCTACTCGCGCATACGTATGGCCAGGGCTCGTGTACATGGCTGGTTCAGAACGGAGAAACAGCGTCGTCATCGTGTTCATGGGGAGGCAACGGAATGCGTCGTGTTCATGGGGAGGCAACGGAATGCGTCGTGTTCATGGGGAGGCAACAGAATGCGTCGTGTTCATGGGGAGGCAATGGAACGCATGGGAGCCAACCGGCTGGGTCGGAACAGAATGCGTGGTCGTGTTCATCAGGAGGGCTTGGACGGAACAGGCGATGGAAACGAGGCCTGGCGTACCGCAAAACGGAGGAAACAAGCTTGTGTTCGACCGGCCACGTTCGAAACGGGATCCTGTTCATCGGGAGGGGTCTGGCGTGCTGCAAAACGGAGGAAACGGACCTCCTACGGTCGAAACGGGGGTCCTATTGATCGGGAGGGGTGTGGCGTACCGCAAAACAGAGGAAACGGACTTGTGTTGGAGCACTACGGTCGAAACGGGGGTCCTGTTCATCGGGAGGGGTGTGGCATACCGCCATGGGATATTGTTCATCTCCACCGTCGACCTCCTCCAGCCTCCATGGGCTCCTGTTAATCCAGCCTCCACGGGCTCGTGTTCAACCAACCTCCACCGCGCGCTACTCCACTAGCTACTGTTCAACAACCCCTCCACCGTCTACTGTTCATCCAGCCCTCCACACCACGGGGTCCTGTTCAACCACCCCTCCACGGGCACCCCTCCACCGTCTACTATTCATCCAGCCCTCCACACCACGGGGTGATGTTCAACCACCCCTCCACCGTCTACTGTTCATCCAGCCCTCCACACCACGGGGTCCTGTTCATCCACCCCTCCACGAGCATCCCTCCACCATCTACTGTTTATCCAACCCTCCACCACACCATGGGGTCCTGTTAATCCAGAGGCAAAGCCACCGCTCACTATTCATCCAAACCCCCCCCCGCAACACTCACTGTTCATCCCATCAATCGGCTTCAGTTAGCAGGAGTAGCGAAGGAATCACTCGATCGGGTTCAGTTAACAGCCATCGATTGATCGCTCGGGTTCAGTAACGCGTAGCCTGCAGTGCAATCGCTCGGGTTCAGTTAGAGCCCAACGCCTCGCTCGGGTTCAGTTAGAGCCAACGCCTCGCACACACGCGCGTACATGTACGAGAGAAACGCGCATCGCTCGGCCCCCGACCTCCCACCATAACCGGGAACTCCCCGAAATTTTCCTCGCCCTCACTTCTACCACGGTTTTTTTCGTCATGGACGGCCCAAAGAATGTCATGTAGCTGCGTCTCCGGCCCGCCCAGGACGAAAATCCCATTTTCTGTCATGATTTTTTGTCATAGAAGTAGGAGCCCACCACATCTATGATGATACCAGGTTTTGTCACAATTATTGTCATAGAAGTGTCATATGTATGACAGAAAAAATTTCGTTCGACCCAAAATGTCACGGATGTATCTTTTTTTTGTAGTGACAACGTATGTTCTATGTCCTAAGACCTGAGATCATGCATGTACTCAGGATGGTGATATACTTGCTTTGGGCCGACCAAACGCTACTCCTTAACTGGGTAGTTATCTCTACTCATAATGTCTCAGTTGGTAGCTCGCGTTCCGGGTTTTATTTTCGTCCCACCTCACCCGGTCTTTTTTGGTACTTCTTTGGTACTTGCTCCCACCTCCCGCTCAGCCGAGACGGTTATTTTCGTAGTCCCTCCCACCTTCCAGGTAGTTCCCTCCATGCAAAAAAAATCGAACCAACCGATCTCTACTCCTAATGAAGCAGTTGGTAGCCTCGTACGGTTTATTTTCGTCCCACCTACCATGGTTTTATTTGGTACCTGCTCCCACCTCCCAATTTTGTCGGTTTTTTTCGTCGGTTTTTTATTCGCCCCCTCCCACTGGCTGGATAAACCCAATGTTTATTTGGTAACACAATGAATTCACATATGGTGATTGATTTCTTCTTTGGTAACCCAACTAACGGATGGTAATCAATCTTCAAATATCAAAACCAAACATACAAGGCAACAATTAATTCATTTTTTTGACCGATTATTTTTCGTCTCCCCTCCCACATACCTTTTCGCTTCACCGCCCACATAAACCCATCGGATTAGTTACCATATAAAAGAATTAATCACAATCAATCAAGCATTGATGGGATATTTCCTTACATTGATGTGATTTTCATTTCTTATCATGAATCATACACGTCAAAAAAGGTAAAACGTGCGAGTATCGTGGGCACATGCCCTACAAATCCGAAAATGCCTACAAAAATTAAATCAGAATCAATCAAGCATTGCTGGTATATTTTACTTGTTTTGATGGGATTTTTGAACACGGTACCATTAACTCGATCCTCCCACCGCTGCCCTCCTCACGAGCCTGGACGGCCGATCCTCTCGACGTCTACCCTCATGTGTCCTCGCGCCGCCATCATCTTCTTCTCTTCGATCTCCTTGACTAGGAGGACTCCTCTGTGCCCCAGGCCCTGGCCGACGTTGGCGACTCCTCGGTACTCCACCCGCGCCATCACATCCAACGCAGGCGAAACTCCAGCTGATGCCACGGGATCCACATCCTACGCTCGTCGGCCATCTTCCACTCCGGCTGCTGCGTGGTGCCTCCGCTGCGGGAGGCAACCTGGCAGGGGCAGACGTAGCCGTCCTCGTGCAGCCCGATCCATGCGTCTAGCTCGGCGGTGAAGTAGCCTCGGCCTCTGAAAGGCAGCATCCACTCCCCATGGCGCCTCCACTTGCAGCTCCTGGTGTCGACGGAGTACGTGCCGCAGACCGCCCTGCTCCACGAGGACACGAATATGGTGCGCCCGTTCGGGTGCAGCACGTAGGAGAAGATCATCTCGTCCTTGGTGAAGGGCCTTGGCATGCTTTTCCAGGACCAGTAGGTGGGCAGCAGGTCGTCGTCTTCCGTCGTCGGTGGCTTCGCCATCGCCTCAAAGGACACAGGCCGCTCCATGAAGTGGAAGGCGAACGCGTACAGCGCGTCGCCGGCGCTGGAGGTCAGGAAGGTGTTGGAGCCACAAAGCAGTGCATCTCGAACGGGAGGGCCGACGGGCAGTCCGGCGGTGTCAGTGTCGTAGAAGAGGGTTCCGGCGTGTATGTTGCTCGTGGCGATGATGTTGCTGCCCAGGGCTGCGAACTACATGGCACGGCCACGCTCAGGTGACACTAGCCGGAGGACAGGGGGGCGCTGAGGTCGGGACTGTCGGCATCGATCTAGCGGATGGTGAAGCCCTTGTGCCAGTCGTCTAGAACCAGATAGAGGCTCTTATCCTTGTTGCCACTGCGGTTGTGGTAGTAGTTGGGCTCATCCTCCTCGCCCTTCCTTCTTTGCTTAGACATCCCGCCCCCGACTAACTGAATTCTGAAGTATATACCAGAAAAACACGTACGCAGATGAAAACACTCGAATTGATTGGACGTAGCTGGCTAACCACGGTTGATGTAGTATCGATCTACTAGAAGCAACACGGATACGCGGAAGCAATTGATACACACGGGCATGCCTCGTGCCCGCTGATCTTTCTATTGGTCTCTGGGTGTACTGTTTATAGGGGTGCAGGGTAATACATATATATAGCTATAGCTAGGACTTGCAACATAACCGATTCGGGACGGAACTACTGATCCTACTTGGTGATGGATTCCTGCACAAGCCGGACATGAGACGTGCTTTTTTTTCTTGAGGGAAACGCCGCCACCGCCGCCGCCACCGCGAAACCCTAGGGCAGGGCGCTAGGATCCCCAAAGCAGGGCAGGCAGCCAGGAGTGGTGCAAGGAGGCCGTGTCGGTCGTTCCCGCCACCAGCGTTAAACCCCAGGTATTTACGTTCCGTGTCCTCCCCACACTCTACGCTGATACATCAGCGAGGAGCTGACGATGGAAATGCTACTCCTCCCCGAACTCTATGATGCTTGATTCGATCTCGTGGAATGGAGCCATGACGGTAGGCAAGGCTATTGAGTTTGCTCCTAACGCCGGCTTGGGCAATGGGTGGGACGAATGCGAGCAGCGGCCAACGGCGGACATGGACTCAAGCCAGCACAGGTCCACGGTGGTAGAGGAGAGACACCACCCACCACCCATCGATGCAGTGAGGAGTGTGGTGTTCTACAGTATGGTAATTGGTAAAAACTTTTGGTCCTATAATATCAGAGAGAGAGAGAGAGCATATTACATAAAAATAACGCTGAGAATTTAGATGCATTGTTTGTCACGAAGCTGTGACTGCCAATTTACATGAAATTAATTCCCTTAGTTGTGGTGGAAAATATAATACACCTAATCCATATTGTTATGCACTAGCGTGTGTGTGTGAGATAGATGGATTATGGTCTCATACCCAATAAGATGGATATGTGCGTGTGTTACAGAGAGAGGGGGGAGAGGGGGAGAGACAGTGAAGAAGAGGGACAGAAAGAGTGTGTGTGTGAGGATTTGATGGTAAAAAAGGTCGCCAATGTCACTTGATATGTATGAGAATATTAAATGTAATATTAACATGATTAATATTAAACTCTTAAAGTTACAGAAATGTTACCTATTGCAACGCACGGGCGTTCTTCTAGTAAAGGTAGGTTTCGGGTTTGTCCAGAACCATGCTGCGAGACATGGTCGAGCAAGATGGGATTTGCCCCTCCGACCAGGAGAGATATACTCTGGGCCCCTCATGTGATCCGACCAGGATAAGCATGGCCATGCGACAAGGATTATGAGATAATCCAGTCGGGCTAGCGCAAGGACGACAGACTCGCCTTGAGCTCGACAACATATATCGTGTGGTAAAAGGAATGGAAGTGTGATGTACAGGTTCGCTAACTAGCTTCATAGTCTGCTTGGTGTTCGGCATGCCTTGCTAGAGGCCGCTACCAACCGGGCAGTTCGGAGGTGATCCGAACTGCGACCAAGCCGACTTGAACCTAAGGGGTTGCGCGCTTAAGGGAATGAACCTACGAGGTCGGATCCGAGGACACTGGTCGGATGTGATCCGAACTGTATTCGGATTGTGGCCGAGTAGACTTATGGGGTTTAGGGTCCGTGCGAGGCCCAAGTGTTGAGCCCGTGACGGACGCCTATATATATAGTGGAGGTGCCGCACATTCACGCGGTTGATCACTTCGGCGCTGTCACTAGGGTTTGACACCTCCACTCGCCGCCGGTTGTGTGATCGGACCTAGTAGTCCGCTGCACGACGTTCCTCCTGCACGTGCGGATACCGTTAGAGGCGGTGCACTTGCGCCGCTCAGGTGAACCTGTACATGGGAACCGACTACTGTTGTATGAGAGAGATTGGACGAGGAGAAGACGATCCATGCGGACGCGCTGCCCCAACTCTTCTTCCGCTGCACGGCACTACGCGTCTAGTGGTAACGAACTGTGATCCATCTCCCGTAGCATGTTCTTGGTTGTTCTGCGCGTAGGAAATTTTAATTTGCAGTCAACGCACCCTACCGTAGATCCCAACAGTGGTATCAGAGCCTCTGCTATAGGATTTGGATTCAGATCGTATGCATATTAGATATGTGGAGGCAATAGATGAGATCCGTTGTCATTGATAAGATTGGCTGTGTGCACGGTTGATGAGATCAACTGCACATGGGGATCGATGTGGCTATGTTTTCTGTTGATTGGGGTCGATGAGGTCGTGACACGATCTACCCCTACCGGTCGGTTATCCTCCATCGGGGTTAACAGTGAAACGTAAATCCGAATCGGATTCGCGATGATCGATGAGATCGGTCAGATCAGAGAATTTGGCGTGATCGGACCGTCGTGTGCGTAGTGCCTTGTATTTCGTACACAATCACTCAAACCGGTAGAATGCGATTCTATGCATAACTTTATTTTGCAGGGTTTGATGTGAATAGTATGGCTCATGTGTATGTGATGCATGTGTGTAAATCATACATGGCCTGCGTGTCATGTTTGGCAGCCGGCAGGAGCCAAAGTGTTGTCATTATATTGTATAACGACCTGCCTGTCGACTTGTGACTCTATGTAAAATTCATTACTAGTTGTAGTAGTTGGATAATAGAGACCAGGTTGGTGGCTTGTCGTCCCGGTGTGACAAACAAGATGGAGTTTCTAGATGGTCATCGGAGTTGGAGCCGACCTGGAAGAACATCCATGAAGGAGCCATACTATTTCACAATATGTGTTTATTTGTGATTGTTATGCTTCCTTGTTTTCTATGCATGTTAGAATGGTAGAAAGATCCCTCATGAATATCAAGCGAATTGCCATCCCCGATGTTGCACCTTCGCATGTCAAGTACGTCTAGTAGTGGGCTCATAAAATTGGGGTGCTGCTAGGTATCCTTGAACTGAAGGGTTCGTGTCAGACACGGACATGCACTTCATTAGGTTGACTAGACAAGGCTATCAAAACGGTTTTGGGCCTTGTGGCAAAAGAGGTCGGGAGCCGGGGTATGAGATACCTACCCGACCGACAAGAGTCGTATAGAGATACGATTAGCAAGGAGTTGCTTACCGGATAGGCATGTTGTCTAGCGGTGATGCTAAAGCTCACTAGTCGCATGTGCTAGTCGGATTCTGAATCACTGAGAGTTTGCAGAGGGATGCTGATTTCAGTGGGAGTATTTCTCTTTAAGCCTAGAATTACTCTACATAAACACATTTCTGAGTGATTGCATATTTTCTATTGTAGATCAATGGCACCACCTGCTCAACCCAACTTTGCATTAAAATCAATTCTGGAAAAGGATAAACTGAATGGAACAAACTTTACTACCTAGTATAGAAATTTGAGAATTGTTCTCAAGCATGATAAAAATGAACATGTTCTAGAGGATCCGCTTCCAGAGGAACCAGCCGATAATGCTACCACAACCAAGAATGCCTACCAGAAACACATTGATGAATCAAACGAGAACAGCTGCCTCATGCTGGCTTGTATGGAGCCCGATTTGCAGCAGCATTTCAAAGACGTTGGGGCTTTTGATATGATCGAGAGTCTCAAGAGCATGTTTCAGGTGCAGGCTAGGACCAAAAGGTTCAACGTCAGGCGATCCTTGATGGATTGTATGCTGAAGGAAGGTGATCCATTGAGCCCGCATGTGATCAAGATGATCGGATATGTGCAAGCTTTGGATCGGTTGGGCTTCCCGCTCTTGGATGAGCTGGCAACTGATGCAGTTCTGGGTTCTCTTCTGCCCAGCTATGGCACGTTCATCTCGAACTATCATATGCATGGCATGGATAAGAAGCTCACTGAATTGCATGGGATGCTCAAAGTGGCAGAGCAGGATATAAAGAAAGGCACTCATCAAGTGTTGATGGTGCAGAAATCAGCTAAGTTCAAGAAGAGTTGGTCTGAGAAGAAGGCTAAGGCAAAGGGCACGGAGATGGTAACCCCCTCCGCTGCACCGAAGTCTGGACCGGACTCAAAGACCATTTGCTATCATTGCAAAGAAACTGGTCACTGGAAGAGGAACGGTAGCAAGTGGCTTGCAGAGCATGGCTAGAAGGCCGGGAATGCTGCTTCAGGCAAAGGTTCACTTGTTACATATGTTATAGACGTTTGCCTTGCTGACATACCTAATAGCTCTTGGGTATTTGATACCGGATCGGTTGTTCATATTTGCAACTCGATGCAGGGGCTAGTAAGAACTAGGCGTGTGGCACAAGGGGAGATTGACATCAGGGTCAGTAACAAAGCAAGAGTTGTTGCGTTGGAGGCCGGCACGATGCAGCTCCAGCTTCCTTCTAGATTTATTTTGGAATTGAATAATTGTTATTACATTCCTGCACTTAGTCAGAACATTATTTCTGCCTCATGCTTGGTGAGTCAGGGTTATGAATTCAATTTAAAGGACAATGGTTGTTCAATTTATTTGAATGGTATGTTCCATGGCTATGCACCCATTTTTGATGGCTTATTTATATTGAATCTAGAACATGAACCGGTATATGATGTGAATGTCAAGAGGCATAAGCCCAATGAGATAAATCTGACATACTTCTGGCATTGCCGGCTTGGACACATTAGTCTGAAACGCATGAAGAAGCTCCATGATGATGGGCTCCTAACTTCGACCTACTTTGGGTCGTTCGAGACATGTGAATCATGCTTGCTCGGCAAGATGACTAAGTCTCCTTTTGCAAAGAGTTGTGAGAGGGCATCTGAGCTGTTGGAACTGATACACAGTGATATGTGTGGACCAATGAGCACAACTACCAGAGGTGGCTATCAGTACTTTGTGACTTTTACCGACGACTTGAGTAGATACGGATATATCTATTTGATGAGGCACAAGTCAGAGACTTTTGAAAAGTTCAAAGAGTTTCAAAACAAGGTGGAGAATCAGCTCGGCAAGACTATAAAACTTCTACGATCTGATTGTGGAGGTGAGTACATGAGCCAGGAGTTTGATGATCATCTGAAAAGCAGAGGTATAGTACCTCATCTCACACCTCCGAGTATGCCATAGAGAAATGGTGTATCGGAACGGAGGAATCGCACCTTGTTGGACATGGTTCGATCTATGATGAGCAAGTCGGATTTATCCTTGTCCTTCTCGGGATATGCTCTAGAAACTGCAGCTTTCACACTTAACAGGGTACCATCAAAAATCCGAAGACAAGACACCACATGAGATGTGGACCGGGAAGAGTCCCAGTTTGTCTTTTCTAAAGATTTGGGGTTGTGAAGCATTTGTCAAGAAACTTATGTCAGACAAGCTTACACCCAAGTCGGATAAATGCATATTCGTGGGATATTTGAGGGAAACCTTGTGATATAACTTCTACAACCGGGAAGAGAACAAAGTCTTTGTTGCTCGGAACGGGGTTTTCCTTGAGAAAGAGTTTCTCAGTCAGGAGGCCAGTGGGAGGACGGTCCGACTCGAAGAAATTTTAGGACCACTCGGGGATGGCTCGACTGGTGATGAGATCATGCCGGAGTCAGTCAGGGAACCCATAGTGGAAGCGGCACCGGGACCATGGAGGTCGGAAAATTACGCAGAGTGCGCGATGTATTGTTGCTAGAAAGCGATGAGCCGGCCACATATGCGGAAGCGATGGTGAGCCCAGATTCCGAGGCATGGCTGGAGGCCATGAGATCCGAGTTAAAGTCCATGGATGAGAATCAAGTTTGGGACTTGGTTGATCAGCCGCCTGGGGTAATGGCCATTGGTTGCAAATGGGTCTTTAAGAAGAAAACCGATGTGGATGGAAATGTTCAGATCCACAAAGCTCGGCTTGTCGCTAAGGGTTACGGACAAGTTCAAGGAACTGACTACGACGAGACTTACTCGCCGGTAGAGATTGTGAAGTCGGTGAGGATCGTACTACCTATAGCTGCATATTTCGATTACGAGATATGGCAGATGGATGTCAAGACGGCTTTCCTTCATGGAAATTTAACCGAGGACGTGTATATGATACAGCCCGAGGGTTTTGTCGATCCGACTAGCACTAGTAAGGTATACAAGCTCAAGAGATCCATTTATGGGTTGAGGCAAGCATCTCGGAGCTGGAACATTCATTTTGATGAGGTCGTCACTGGTTTCAGCTTCATCAAAAGCGAAGAGGACTCTTGTTTATACATGAAGTTAAGTGGGAGCTCGATAGTGTTTTGATCTTGTATGTGGATGACATACTACTGATCAGAAATGATATTTCGATGCTGAACTCGGTCAAGGAGTCATTGAATGGCAAGTTTTCGATGAAGGACCTTGGTGAGGCAATGTACATTTTAGGCATTAAGATCTATGGAGATAGATCAAGGAGGCTGCTCGGCATAAGCCAGAGCACGTACATAGATAAAGTGTTGAAGCGGTTCACATTGAGTGAGGCAAAGAAAGGGTTCTTGCCACTCTCACATGGTATAAGGCTAAGCGAGACTCAGAGTCCTTCGACATCTGATGAGCGAAGCAGGATGAGTAGGATTCCATATGCCTCGGCAATCGGATCCATCATGTATGCCATGATATGTACGCGGCCCGATGTTGCTTTTGCAATAAGCCTAACAAGTAGATACCAGGCCAACCCAGGTGAGAGTCACTGGGCAGCGGTAAAGACTATTTTGAAGTACCTGAAAAGGACTAAAGAGATGTTCCTAGTTTATGGAGGTGAGGAAGAGCTTGTCATAAGGGGTTACACTAATGCTAGTTTCCAAACCGGCAGAGATGATTGTCGATCACAGTCTGGATTCATGTACGTCATGAATGGAGGAGCAGTGAGCTGGTTGAGTGCTAAGCAAGATACGATGGCTGATTCTACTACAGAAGCTGAATACATTGCGGCTTGTGAAGCTGCAA
This sequence comes from Triticum urartu, assembly GCF_003073215.2. NCBI lineage: Eukaryota > Viridiplantae > Streptophyta > Magnoliopsida > Poales > Poaceae > Triticum > Triticum urartu. The sequence continues at coordinate 433,663,888 of NC_053028.1, read as the reverse complement.
AGGAAGGTGTTTGGATCCGGAACTTTCTGGATGATCTTGGTATTTTCCCAACCTCGGTAAAACCGTTGGACCTTTATTGTGATAATTTTGGTGCCATCGCACAAGCCAAGGAGCCGAGGAATCACCACAAGGTCAGACACATAGATCGGAAATATCACCTGATACGAACGATCATAAAGAGTGGTGATGTAGAGTTATGCAAATTCACACGGATGCAAATGTTGCGGATCCGTTGACTAAGCCACTTCCACAACCCAAGCATGAGGGGCACGTTACAGCTATGGGCATTCGATGTCTATTTGATTGACTCTAGTGCAAGTGGGAGACTGTTGGAGATATGCCCAAGAGGCAATCATGTATGATGATATTTCCTATGTGTTTATGAATAAAGATAGTCCTTGGCATTATCAATGATGTGTATCAGCATGTACATGACTTGTTTGTGGGACTATGCATTGTATGATGACTGTCCTAAAAGGTCCCTAGTCGAAAGGGTTGTGTGGACGCGCAGCCAACTAGACTAGCATATGACATGGTCGATGTCTTGGTCTCACTAGACATGGAGCATTGGATGCTAATCGGATAATATGGACTTGGAAGGATCTGGTAGGATTCGACGTAATCGGATCTGAGTCGAGATAAGGTCCAAGTCGAACAGACCCAACTATGAGACGCAGCGATATGTCATCTGTGAGTCTCTAGTACAACATATGTTCTATGTCCTAAGACCTGAGCTGATGCATGTACTCGGGATGGTGACAGACTTGCTTTGGGCCGACCAAACGCTACTTCGTAACTAGGTAGTTATAAAGGTAGGTTTCGGGTTTGTCCAGAACCATGCTGCGAGACGTGGTCGAGCAAGATGGGATTTGCCCCTCTGACCAGGAGAGATATACTCTGGGCCCCTTGTGTGATCCGACCAGGATAAGCATGACCATGCGACAAGGATTATGAGATAATCCGATTTGTGGTCGGCATCACTGGAACGAGAAAGAGGTCGGGCTAGCACATGGATGACAGACTCGCCTTGATCTCGATAACATATATCGTGTGGCAAAAGGAATGGAAGTGTGATGTACAGGTTCGCTAACTAGCTTCATAGTCCGCTTGGTGTTCGGCATGCCTTGCTAGAGGCCACTACCAACCATGCAGTTCGGAGGTGATCCGAACTGCGACCAAGCCGACTTGAACCTAAGGGGTCGCGCTCTTAAGGGAAGGAACCTACGAGGTCGGATCCGAGGACACTGGTCGGATGTGATCCGAATTGTATTCAGATTGTGGCCGAGTAGACTTATGGGCTTTAGGGTCCGTGCGAGGCCCAAGTGTTGAGCCCATGACGGACGCCTATATATATAGTGGAGGTGCCGCACACTCATGTGGTTGATCGCTTCGGCGCTGTCACTAGGGTTTGACACCTCCACTCGCCGCCGATTGTGTGATCGGACCTAACAGTCCACCGCACGACGTTCCTCCTGCACGCGTGGATACCGTTAGAGGCGGTGCACTTGCGCCGCTCAGGCGAACCTGTATGTGGGAACAGACCACTGGTTGTACGAGAGAGATCGGACAAGGAGAAGACGATCCACGCGGACGCGCTGCCCCAACTCTTCTTCCGCTGCACGGCACTGCGCGTCTAGTGGTAACGAACTATGATCCATCTCCTGTAGCATGTTCTTCGTTGTTCTGCGCATAGGAAATTTTAATTTGCCGTCGACGCACCCTACCGTAGATCCCAACAATATATAGTTTACTTTATTGGTGTGTGTGGAAATGTCATGTGTGTAGTAGCCACCTATGTAATTATGCATGTAATAGTTTACTTTGGTGTGTGCAAATGCCATGGTTGTAGTAGCCACCTATGTAAGTGGATGTTTAATTCGGTTATGCAAGCATGCCCTTATAAGTGTGTGTGTGTGTGCTTGTGTGTGTGTGTGTGTGTGTGTGTGTGTGTGTGTTTATGTGTGTGTGTCTGTGTGTGTGTGTATGTTGTTGTTCTGTATGCAACCCCATTGCACAACACACACGTCCAATTAGCAGCAACCGTCTATGTTATTATCGGTCTTCACACATATTTTTTATCACAGACCTGTTTGCCGCATATCACACACATCTTGTTAAGTTGAACCGTTTCAGTTCTCATGTCTCAACGCAAAAAGTTCATCTGAGTGAATCGCATGCCGTATATCGCACACACCTTCATCTGGCTGCCCGTTTCTTTTGTGTTGCCTAATCACAAACAGTTCATCCGAGTGAACTGTATGCTGTGTATCGCACACGCCTTCATCTAGCTGCCCATTTATTTTGTTCCTCCTCATCGCAAACAGTTAATTGAACTGAACCATATGCCCTTCATCGCACATGCAACTAAAACCTGAACCGTGTTTGATGCATCCGTCATCGCAAATGTTTTACACATTTCTGACGGTTTTCATACAACACAGTTTGCGATTATTGCATCGCACACTGTTTCTCGAAGGGTATCTAATCGTAGTGTCGCATTAGCAGCATCCTGCAGTAGTGAAGGGAAAATTACAGCAAAGTATTTTTGGGTTTTTGGTTTAGTAGATCTGAAAATAAAAGCAAATAAAAAGTAGATCGTAAAGGCAAATATATGAGAAAGAAGACCCGGGGGCCATAGGTTTCACTAGTGGCTTCTCTCGAGAAAAATAGCAAACGGTGGGTAAACAAATTACTGTTGGGAAATTGATAGAACCTCGAATAATTATGACGATATCCAAGCATTGATCATTATATAGGCATCACATCCTAGATTAATAGACCGACTCCTGCCTGCATCTACTACTATTACTCCACACATCGACCGCTATCCAGCATGCATCTAGTGTATTAAGTTCATGGAGAAATGGAGTAATGCAATAAGAACGATGACATGATGTAGACAAGATCTATCTATGTAGAGATAGACCCCATCGTTTTATCCTTAGAAGCAATGATACATACGTGTCGTTTCCCTTTCACTGGGATCAAGCACCGTAAGATCGAACTCACTACAAAGCACCTCTTCCCATTGCAAGATAAATAGATCAAGTTGGCCAAACAACACCCGAATATCGGAGAATAAATACGAGGCTATAAGCAATCATGCATATAAGAGATCAAAGAAACTCAAATAACTTTTATGGATATAAAAAGATAGATCTGATCATAAACTCAAAGTTCATCGATCCCAACAAACACACCACAAAAAGAGTTACATCATATGGATCTCCAAGAGACCATTGTATTGAGAATCAAGAGAGAGAGAGATGAAGCCATCTAGCTACTAACTACAGACCTGAAGGTCTACAAAGAACTACTCACACATCATCGAAGAGGCACCAATGGAGGTGATGAACCCGATCCGAGATGGTGTCTAGTTTGGATCTGGTGGTTCTGGACTCTGTGGCGGCTGGCAGGATATTTCGTCGACTCCCCTAGGGTTCTGGGATTTTGGGGTATTTATAGAGCAAAGAGGCGGTTCGGGTGGCACCCGAGGTGGGCACAACCCACCAGGGCGCGCCTGGGCCTCCTAGCGCGCCCTGATGGGTTGTGCCCCCCTCGGGGCAACCCCCCCCCCTAGGCACAGCCAGGGCCCGTTGTGTTCCTTTTGGCCCATAAAAATTCTCCATAAAGTTTCGTGGAATTTGGACTCCGTCTGATATTGATTTTCTGCGATGTAAAAAACACGAAAAAAACAACAACTGGCACTTGGCACTATGTCAATAAGTTAGTACCAAAAAATGATATAAAATGACTATAAAATGATTATAAAACATCCAAGATTGATAATATAACAACATGGAACAATCAAAAATTATGGATACGTTGGAGACGTATCAGCATCCCCAAGCTTAACTCCTACTCGTCCTCGAGTAGGTAAGTGATAAAAACAGAATTTTTGATGTGGAATGCTGCCTATCATGTCATATAATATTCTTTTCTTTGTAGCATGGACAATTGGAATTTTAGTTGTTCAAAGCAATAGTCTATCTTTGACATGATAATTTAGATACTCAAGCATATCAACAAGCAACCATGTCTTTCAAAATATCAACGCTAAAATAAGTTATCCCTAGTCCATCAGGCTCAAACATTGATCCATTCATGAAACACACTCGAATATTATCTACACCCAATACTTAAGTATGATCATATTGCCTCCTAGTTGGTGCTTTTATAAGAGAAGATGGAGACTCAAAATAAAAATTGCATAAAGTAAAAGAAAGGCCCTTCGCAGAGGGAAGTAGGGATTTGTAGACGTGCCAGAGCTCAAAGCGAAAAACTTAGAGATAAAAACATGTTGAGAGGTGTATCCATCCCACCAGTGAATACGACTTAGAGTTCCCAATACTTTCCATGCATAGATATATCATAGGCGGTCCCCAAACAGAAAATAAAGTTTATTCCTTTTTCCACCATACTTTCACTTTCTATGACTAGTCGTATCCACGGTTGCCCTCCATACCAACACTTTCCAAGGAATTTATTATTTGACAACATAAAGTAAATTCATTTTTTGCATTTCGGGACTGGGCATCCGTAATACCTTTTCCTTACTCTCGTGCAATGACAAGTGAATAAACACTCATCTTGAGAATGACACATCTAGCATGGAAAATATTAGCCACCCCTCACCGCTCCGCGAGCGAAACAAACACACAAAAGAGAAGTTTACTTTGAAAATTAGAGATGGCACATGCAAATTTGCTTAGAATGGCAAAAGAATACCACATATAGGTAGATATAGTGGAGTCCTGTGTCAAAACTGGGTTAAAGGTTTTTGGATGCACAAGTAGTGCTCATACTTAGTGCAAAATGAAGGCTAGCAAAAGATTGGGAGGCGACCAACTAAGAAACGAATAATCTCATAGGCAAGCATTAGGCATAAATAACGCCGAATAATTCACCACAAGTAGGATGTAATTTCATTGCATTACTATTGACTTTCGTACTTGCATAGGGAATCACAAACCTTAACACCAATATTCTTACTAAGGCATAATTACTCACCAACATAACTCACATATCACATCATCATATCTCAAAACTATTACTAAGAATCAAGTTTATTTTGTCCAATGATCTTCATGAAAGTTTTTATTATATCCTTCTTGGATATCCATCACTTTGGGACTAATTTTTATTATAGGGAATCACGGTGTGATCTAACAAATATAAGTGAAGATCATGAGCATAATAAATTTTTCTTTCTCTCAAATTAATTTAAGTGAAGCAAGAGAGAATTTCTTGAAAATTTTACTAACTCTCAAATAAATATAAGTGAAGCAAGAGAGAATTTCTTCAAAAATACTAAAGCACACCGTGCTCAAAAAGACATAAGTGAAGCACTAGAGTAAGTCCATTGCTCATAAAAATTTAAGTGAAGCATAGAGAGCAATTCTAACAAGTCATGGCATAATTTTGGCCCTCTCAAATAGGTGTGTCAAGCAAGGAATAAAGACTAAAAACACAAAATAAAACAAACAAAGACTCACATCATACAAGACGCTCCAACAAAAACGCATATCATGTGACAAATAAAAATATAATTTCAAGTAAAATACCGATGATCGTTGGAAGAAAGCGGGGATGCCACTCGGGGGCATCCCCAAGCTTAGTTGGTTGCTCATTTTTGGATAATAGCTTGGGATGCTGGGGCATCCCCAAGCTTAGGCTCTTCCACCCTTCCTTCATCCATCGTAAGATAACCCAAAACTAGAAAACTTCAATCACACAAAACTCAACAAAACCTTCATATGCTGAGATCCGTTAGTATAAGAATAATAAATCACTAATATAAGTACTGTACCAAACCAATTCATATTTTGTTTTTGTATTATATCTACTGTATTTCAATTTTTATATGGCAAAAACTCATCAAAGAAAACCATAGAGCCATCAAAATAAGCACACAATCTGTCAAAACAGAACAGTGTGTAGCAATCTGACTATTTCGAATACTACTGTAACTCCAAAAATTCAGAAAAATTAGGAAGGCCTGAGAAATTTGTATATTGATCTACTTCAAGTGTAATGGGTATTTTATTTCTCTTTATAAAAATGAAAATTAATTTCGTGAGTGTAAAAAATTCTGTTTTTTTCAGCAAGATCAAACAACTATCACCCAAGAAGATCCTAAAGGCTTTACTTGGCACAAACACAAATTATAATTAAAACACAATCATAATAGTACCATAATTGTTCTAACACACAAAAACATGAAGCAAAAAAGCAAAAATAAAATATATTCGTTGGGTTGCCTCCCAACAAGCGCTATAGTTTTATGCCCTTAGCTAGGCATTAAGCAAGGATCTAAGTTTTTTCATCTTTGGTTCGAGATCCATAAGATGCCCTCATGATTGATTCATAAGGTGGCTTAATTATTGTTCTAGGAAAGATTTACATACCCTTCCTCGAAGGAAATTGGAACTTAATATTGCCTTCTTTCATATCAATCACGGCACCGATAGTGTGTAAAAACGATCTACCAAGAATAATTGGACAAGAGGGATTGCAATCAATATCAAGAAAAATAAAATATATGGGCACATAATTCCTATTTGCAAGAATAATAACATCATTAATTCTTCCCATAGGCTTTTTAATAGTAGAATCCACCATGTGCAAATTCAAAGAACATTCTTTAAGATTAGTAAGACCAAGCATATCACTTAAAGATTTCGGAATTGTAGAAACACTAGCACCCAAGTCACACAAAGCATAACACTCATAATTTTACATCTTGACTTTGATAGTAGGTTCCCATTAATCATGCAATTTTCTAGGAATTGAAACTTCTAATTCCAATTTTTCTTCAAGAGCTTTCATCATAGCATCAACAATATGTTTAGTAAAAGCTTTATTTTGTTCATAAGCATGGGGTGAATTTATCATGGATTGCAACAAAGAAATACAATCAATCAAAGAGCAACTATCATAATTAAATTCTTTGTAATCCAAAAGAGTGGGTACATCACTAGCTAAAGTTTTGACCTCTCCAAACCCACTTTCATCAATTTTTTCAACAAGATTTTCACCCTCCAAAATATTGGGACGCCTTCTACCTAAAGTTGACTCTTCTCCAGTCCCTTTTTCATCAATATTAACTTTACTAAACAAGGAATCAATAGAAGAAACACCAATCATTTTAAGATCTTCATCACCTTTGCGAAAGAAATCACTAGAAAACGCTTTTTCTAAAAATTCTCTTTTAGCTCTAAGCATAGCGGTTCTTTTATTACTTTCATCCATAGGAACATAAAGAGTTTTAATTGATTCATCAACCTTAGGCACACAAATTTTCATCTTGAGATTTTCCACATCATGAGCAATTCTATCAACACTTCTAGACAAATCATCTATCTTACTCAATTTTTCTTCTATGGAAGTGTTGAAAACTTTTTTTGTATCAATAAATTCGTTAATATTATTCTCAAGATCAGAGGTGTTCCTATTATTATTATAAGATTGATTTCCATAAGAATTGCCATAATTATTAGAGGAATTACTAGGAAAAGGCCTAGGATTGAAATTACCTCTATATGCATTGTTGTTGAAATTATTTCGAGATATAAAATTCACATCTATGGCATCACTATTTTGCTCAATGAAAGTAGACAAAGGCATATCATTAAGATCAATAGTAGCACTTCTACTAGCAACCAATTTCACAAGAGCGTCAACTTTTTCACTCAAAGAAGAAATTTCTTTAACCGAATTAACTTTTTTACTAGTAGGAGCTCTTTCGGTATGCCATTGCGAATAATTTGCCATAATATTATCAAAAATTTGGTGGCTTCACCCAAAGTAATTTCCATAAAGTACCACCCGTGGCGGAATCTAAGAGTTACGAGAGAGAAAATTCAACCCCGCATAAAATTTTGTATGATCATCCAAAGATTTAACCCATGAGTTGGGCAATTCCTTAGCATCATTTTCATCCTTTCCCAAGATTGTGCAACATGCTCATGTTCAAGTTGCTTGAAATTCATGATCTTGGTTCTAAGGGAAATAATTCTTGCGGGCGGAAAATACTTAGTGATAAAAGCATCTTTGCACTTATTCCAATAATCGATACTATTGCAAGGCAAAGAAGAGAACCAAATTTTTGCAGAATCACGCAAAGAAAATGGAAATAATTTCATCTTGACCACATCATTGTCCACATCTTTTTTATTTTGCATCTCGCATAATTCCACGAAGGTGTTAAGATGGGGTGGGACATCCTCATTAGGAGTATCAGAAAATTGGTCTTTCATAACAAGATTCAATAAAGCAGTATTAATATCACAAGTCTCTGCACTAGCGGCGGGAGGAGCAATCGGAGTGCCGATAAAATCATTGTTGTTGGTATTTGAGAAATCACATAAATTGGTGCTCTCTTGATTCATGATGACTACACAACAAGATTGCACTCAAAAACAAATCTGGCAAGGAAACGGTGAACGGAAAAGAGAGGCGAATAAAACAACAAATTTTTGTGAAGTGGCGGAGAGGAAAATGAGAGGCAAATGGCAAATAATGTAAATTGACAGGAGATGAGATTTGTGATTACGAACCTGGTATATGTTGAAGATCCTCCCCGGCCACAGCGCTAGAAATTCCTTTTGATGTCGCTTGAAACTACATAGGTATTTCCCCAAAGAGGAAGGGATGATGCAGCACATCGGCGGTAGGTATTTCCCTCAGATATGAAACCAAAGTTATCGAACCAGTAGGAGAACCAAGCAACACAACGTAAATAGCCCCTGCACACAGATAACAAATCCTCGAGGTGGCCAGGAGACTTGGAGTTGCAGTCAAGGAAGCTTCGAGGTGGCCATAAGGCAGGGAGGCGCGCCAGCCCCCCTGGGCATGCCCCCCACCCTCGTGGGCCCCTCGTGGCTCCCCTGACCAACTTCTTTCACCTATATATATCCATATACCCTAAAAACATCGGGGAGCAGAATAGATCGGGAGTTCTGCCGCCAGAAGCCTCCGTAGCCACCGAAAACCACTCTAGGTGGCCAGAAGACTTGAAGTGCACGTAAAGGAAGCTTCGAGGAGGCCATGAGGTAGGGGGCGCATCCACCCCCTAGGGCGTGCCCTCCACCCTCGTGGGCCCCTCGTGGCCCCCCTGACGTACTTCTGCCGCCTATATATCTCCATATACCCTAAAAACATCAGGGAGCACAATAGATCGGGAGTTCCGCCGCCAGAAGCCTCCGTAGCCACCGAAAGCCAATCTAGACCCGTTTCGGCACCCTGCCGGAGGGGGCAATCCTTCTCCGGTGGCCATCTTCATCATCCTGGTGCTCTCCATGACGAGGATGGAGTAGTTCTCCCTTGGGGCTGAGGGTATGTACCAAGAGCTATGTGTTTGATCTCTCTCTCTCTCTCTCGTGTTCTTGAGGTGATACGATCTTGATGTATCGCGAGCTTTGCTATTATAGTTGGATGTTACGATGTTTCTCCCCCTGTACTCTCTTGTAATGGATTGAGTTTTCCCTTTGAAGTTATCTTATCAGATTGAGTCTTTAAGGATTTGAGAACACTTGATGTATGTCTTGCATGTGCTTATCTGTGGTGACAATGGGATATCATGTGATCCACTTGATGTATGTTTTGGTGATCAACTTGTGAGTTCTGTGACCTTGTGAACTTATGCATAGGGGTTGGCATACGTTTTCGTCTTGACTCTCTTGTAGAAACTTTGGGGAACTCTTTGAAGTTCTTTGTGTTGGTTGAATAGGTGAATCTGAGATTGTGTGATGCATATCGTATAATCATACCCACCGATACTTGAGGTGACATTGGAGTATCTAGGTGACATTAGCGTTTTGGTTGATTTGTGTCTTAAGGTGTTATTCTAGTGTGAACTCTATGATAGATTGAACGGAAAGAATAGCTTCGTGTTATTTTACTACTGACTCTTGAATAGATCGATCAGAAAGGATAACTTTGAGGTGGTTTCGTACCCTACCATAATCTCTTCGTTTGTTCTCCGCTATTAGTGACTTTGGAGCGACTCTTTGTTGCATGTTGAGGGATAGTTATATGATCCAATTATGTTATTATTGTTGAGAGAACTTGCACTAGTGAAAGTACGAACCCTAGGCCTTGTCTCAACGCATTGCAATACCATTCGTGCTCACTTTTATCATTAGTTACCTTGCTGTTTTTATATTTTCAGATTACAAAAACCATTATCTACTATCCATATTGCACTTGTATCACCATCTCTTTGCCGAACTAGTGCACCTATACAATTTACCATTGTATTGGGTGTGTTGGGGACATAAGAGACTCTTTGTTATTTGGTTGCATGGTTGTTTGAGAGAGACCATCTTCATCCTACGCCTCCCACGGATTGATAAACCTTAGGTCATCCACTTGAGGGAAATTTGCTACTATCCTACAAACCTCTGCACTTGGAGGCCCAACAACGTCTACAAGAAGAAGGTTGTGTAGTAGACATCACCAGTGCGCCCGTGCCTCGGGCTGCAAAGCTCTCTGGCTTCAAGCTTTTGAAGCGGAGGGACTATGCCGCGGACCAGTAAGTGTTCTCATCCTTCCTTGTTCTCGCTTTTGCTGCTCGTTTCTACTCTTCTTCTTTGTTGTGCTACTAGGCCGACGCCTGCGGCGAAGAGGAGAAGGGAGGGCGAGGTGGTACTGCTTGAGCCCAGATCGCCTCCTGCGGCTGCACCCCTCTCCATGAGTAAAGGCGGTGGCGGTGCTTGTGCCTCTCCAGCCCGATCATCCTCGTGAGCCTGGGTGGAGCATCCTTGGGAGGAGTCAGCCCCCGAGGCCCCGCTGGCTCCAGAGGTGCCAGCGTCTAGCTCGGGCGCTGGGGTCCCCAAGGCTTAGGAGCTCCGAGGTGTTGTCGTCACAATTTTATCATTGCAATTCTGGAATACCTGAGTTTTGCCGACATCGAAAATCTCTTTTATGCAGTTGTTGATGAGATAACCTCGACACCACCCAGTACTGGGGCGGAAGTTCGGGAGTATTGCCATAACTCGTATAACGGATGCTTTTTGAAGGTTGAGGTAAATGATTTCCGAAGGTTTCTAGGTTATGTGTTGAAGGATGGATACAGCTGGATGTAGGATTTGCTAGCTTTGGGTGAGATATTATGCTTCCCCTATATCCCCAACACCTGATTGCATAACCGGAAAGGTTCGTGAGTTTCATAGGTGGGAATTCTTGTAGCTCTAGTATTTCTTCCGCGGATATTTGGTTTGTGATTGGGTAATCCTCACCAAGTATTTGTTCATGTCCGTACCTTGTTGTTTTATTCTTCTACCTCTATCTAAGTGGCTTCTCAATTTATGGAAATGTGACCATTTCGATTGGAATGCATTCGTTCATTTTGTTCGGATGTTAGCACTATATGTTGCAATTTCGATCCATTTGATTCAGCTTGAATATATGTCTGTCAAGATGCTAACCGATGTCACCCTCTCCAGGATGGCTCCTCCAACGCGTACGACTCCGAATCCTGATCTGCCACCACCACCTCCACCTCCGGAGTCATGGCAACCTGTGATGGCCGCTACCAATGCAAACACGCAGCTGGTCATGCAAATTCTGCAAGAGCGCAAACAAGGGAATCATGGCCATGGCAACAATCAGAATCAGTTTGCTACACTCAACCAGTTCCTCGCTAACCAGCCAAAGACCTTCAACAACTGTGTTGAGGCAACAGACGCTGATGATTGGCTCGTGGATATCGGCAAGCATTTCGAGTGCAGCAATGTCAGGCCTGAGGACTTTGTCAAGTTTGCCTCGTTCCAACTCAAAGACCAAGCTGCAGAATGGTTTCAGCAATACAAAGATTCCAGAGGAGGCCGTGTGATTACCTGGGATGAATTCCGTCAAGACTTCAAAGCTCACCACATTCCTCAGAGTGTTGTTGAGAGCAAGCGTGAGGAATTCCGCAACCTGAAGCAAGGCAGCTTGTCTGTTTACCAGTATAACACCATGTTCCAGAAGCTCACTCATTTCGCCAAGAAAGACGTCCCTGATGAGAAGAGCATGATTTATCAATTCAGGGGTGGCCTCAGAGAAGATCTCCAACTTGCTCTTGTGCTTTTCGAGCCTCAGAAGTACGATGAGTTTTACAACATGGCACTGAAACAAGAGACTGCTCAACTCAAGTGCGATGCTTCCAAGAAGCGAGTCAGAGATGCAACTCCTTCTTCCTCAACTCAAGTGGCTTCTAAGTAGCAAAAGTATTGGCTGCCTCCTCCTACGTTACGTCAGCCTTATCAGCAGAAGAGCAAAGGTGGCAATGGATCTTCCCCCCCCCCCCACCCCGGCCTTCAGAACAAGAATTCGTCTCAAGCCCCAAGATCAAGTGCTCCGTATCACCGTTCGCTCTCGGAGGTTACGTCCAACAAGTGTCAGTAGAAGGGTCACTATGCCAACAAATGCTTCAATCAGAGACGTCTTCCTCCTCATCCTCCTGTGAGATCTGCTAGTACCGTAGTGGTCAAGCATAATCCCAAGCACGCCAAGGTCAACATGATGAACGCAGATCAGGCAGAGGACTCGTCAGATGTCATCATGGGTAACCTTCCTGTTAACGATGTTCCTGCAAAAGTACTTTTTGACACTAGTGCATCGCATTGCTTCATTTCTAAACCTTTTGCATCAAAGTATGAGTGCGATTATCAGTATTTGCAAAGATCTTTACAAATCGTGTCCCCGGGCAAGCAAATGATAGCTAATATCTGCGTCCTGGATGTTACTATCACGTTGGGTTACTACAAATTTCTAGCTTCTCCTATTGTTCTGGGCAACTCGGATATTGATCTTATTCTTGGAATGGATTGGCTTTCTAAGCACAAGGCTCATCTTGATTGTGCTGCCAGGTAGATTCAATTGACACATTCATCTGAGGATGTAATCGTATTTGCTGCTCGTGATGATACCATTCGTCTGTTTTCTCTCAACGAGAAGGGCGAGCTGGATGCCATCTCTCAGATTCCAGTCGTTTGCGAATATCAAGACGTCTTTCCAGAAGAGCTTCCAGGAATGCCTCCGCACCGGCCAGTTGAATTCGTCATCGATCTTGAGCCTGGCACAGAACCTGTTTGCAAACGTCCTTACAAGCTTGGACCTGAAGAGTTGAAGGAGCTGAAGAAGCAACTCGATATTCAAGAGCGTATGGGTCTCATCCGACCAAGTTCTTCTCCATGGGGTTGTGGAGTTCTTTTTGTCAAGAAGAAGGATGGAACGAACCGACTTTGTGTCGACTACCGTCCATTGAACAAGAAGACCATAAAGAACAAGTGCCCACTTCCCAACATCAATGAGCTTTTCGAACAACTCAAAGGTGCTCAAGTATTCTCCAAGCTTGATCTCCGTATGGGCTATCATCAGATTCACATTCGTGAAGAGGATATCCCCAAGACAGCATTCAGAACAAGCTATGGTTCATATGAATACACTGTCATGTCTTTCGGCCTCGTCAACGCCCCTCCAACATTCTCTCGCATGATGAACTTCATCTTCAACGCCTACACAAATGACTTCATCTTGGTCTACCTCGATGACATTTTGGTCTTTTCCAAGAACAAGGAGGATCATGCCAAACACTTGAGATTGGTGCTGGATAAACTTAGAGAACATCAGTTCTATGCGAAGTTTTCAAAGTGCGAGTTTTGGCTCGATGAGGTTCTCTACCTTGGACATATTATCTCTGCCAAGGGCATAGCTGTTAATCCTGAGAAGGTGTCTGCAATTGTGAATTGGGAGCCACCTCAGAACATGAAGCAACTCCGCAGCTTCCTTGGTCTCGCAAGCTATTGTCGAAGGTTCGTTGAGAACTTCTCTAAGATCGTGAAGCCTCTTTCCAACCTTCTCCAGAAGCATGTGATGTACGTCTGGTCGCCTGAATGTGACATCGCTTTCAACACCCTGAAAGAGAAGCTAGTCACTGCTCCAGTTCTGACTCCTCCTGATGAATCCAAACCGTTCGAGGTCTTCTGTGATGCCTCCTTTCAAGGTCTTGGTGCAGTGTTGATGCAAGAGAAGAAAGTTGTGGCCTATACCTCTCGCTAGTTGAAGCCCAACGAAAAGAACTACCCCACTCATGCCCTCGAATTGGTGGCAGTTGTCCATGCTCTTTTAACTTGGAGACATCTCTTATTGGGAAGAAAAGTGGACATATTCACTGATCATAAGAGTCTCAAGTACATCTTCACTCAGCCTAACCTCAACCTCAGGCAGACTCGTTGGGTCGAAATGATTCAAGAGTATAATCCGAGTATCGAATATACTCCAGGCAAGGCCAATGTAATTGCTGACGCATTGAGCAGGAAGGCTTACTACAATAGTTTGATTCTTAAGCCGTACCAACCTGAGCTTTGTGAAGCTTTCCGCAAACTCAATCTACAAGTTGTTCCTCAAGGATTTCTCGCCAACCTCCAAGTCTCTCCTACTTTGGAAGATCAGATTCGTGAGGCTCAACTTCTTGATGCTATGGTCAAGAAGGTGAAGACTGGGATTGCTAAGAGTCAACCCAAGTACAAGTGCTATCGTCTTGATGACAAGGATACTCTATTCCTCGAGGATCGCATTGTTGTGCCTAAAGGTGATCTTCGTAAAGTCATTATGAACGAGGCTCACAATTCACTCCTCTGTATCCACCCTCGAAGTACAAAGATGTACCAGGACCTCAAGCAGTCATATTGGTGGACTCGAATGAAGCGTGAGATTGCTCAGTTCGTGAACGAATGTGATGTCTGCAGAAGAGTGAAAGCAGAACGCCAACAACCAGCTGGTCTCCTCCAACCTCTTGCCATTCCAGAATGGAAGTTTGACCATATTGAGATGGACTTCGTGACTGGATTTCCAAAGTCCAAGCGTGGCAATGATGCTATCTTCGTTGTCATCGACAAGCTCACCAAAGTGCCTCATTTTCTTACTATCAAAGAATCTATCACAACAGCTCAGTTGGCAGAGCTATATACCTCCAGGATTGTCTCTCTGCACGGCATTCCGCAGTTGATATCTTCAGATCATGGCAGCATCTTCACCTCCAAGTTTTGGGATTCTTTTCAGAAGGCCACGGGCACCAACATTCGCTTCAGCACAGCTTTTCATCCTCAAACTAGTGGCCAAGTCGAGCGAGTAAATCAGATTCTTGAAGATATGCTCAGGGCTTGCGTCATTTCTTTCGGTATGAAGTGGGAAGATTGTCTTCCATGTCACTACAAAAAAAATACACTTCCGTGATGATACGTGTTTGTCATAGTAGGTCGCCTTTTTTGTCATGCATGTACATCCATGAGAAATTTATGACAAAATCAAGATAGTCATACATGTGCTGTCGTAGAAGTGTTCCATGACATTACCAAAATTATCATCACGGAAGTGTCCACTTCCATGACGATAAATCGTGCGTCACAGAAGTGCTTTCGTCAAGGGTGACCGACACGTGGCATCCACCATAACGGAATGTCGTTAAGCTATCGGGTCGGGTTTTGGATCCGATAACCCGTTAACAGCCCCGGCCAATGGGGATTTTCCACGTGTAAAATCATCATTGGCTAGAGGAAACACGTGTCGGCTCACCGTCGGGACAGATGCCATCCACTCACTTGACAGAATGCGCCTATGATATGTCGACACGTGGCACAGCCCAACAAGTTTAAATGGGCCGGCCCACCTAAAGGCCCACAAGAATTGCGGACCATAATGAGCCGGCCCAGCTAAAGGCCCACGAGATTTTGCGGACCATAATGGGCTGGCCCAGCTAAAGGCCCACAAGATTTCGCGGGCCATAATGGGCCGGCCCAAGTAAAGGCCCATAAGATTTTCATGTGCCATAATAGGCCGGCCCAGGTAAAGGCCCACAAAATTCTTGCGGATCATAATGGGCCGGCCCAGCTAAAGGCCCACGAGATTTCACCGACATTAATGGGCCGGCCCAGTTGTAGGCCCACAAGATTTTGAGGACCCTAGTAGGACGGCCCGTTAACTGGCTGCCATGTTTTGGGCCAAATGTCGGCCCATATTTGATCCGGTCTATTAATGGCCTGCCACACTCCGGGCCTAATACTGGCCCATATGAGATCTGGCCCGTTAAAATCCTACCATGTTCTAGGCCAAATTACGGCCCAGATTAGGTCCGACCCTTTAAGAGGTTTTGGGCCTAATTATGGCCCATATCGGATTTGGCCCGTCAACTGGACACTATGCTTTTGGGCCCACTTGCTAAAGGCCCACTTAGTAATTCGGCCTGATATTAGTTTTGGCCTGTTAAGGGCCCGTTTAACATTTCGGCCCTATATTAATTTCAGCCTGTTAAAAGCCCGTCATATAGTTGGGGCCTAACTACGGCCCAGTTTGCATCCGGCCTGCTCGCAGTCGATATCTGATTGGGCCAAACAAGGACCGAGACAATTTTTCGGCCTGTTAAAAGCCCATGATTTGATTCGCACAATCATGGGTCGGGGTTCATTTCGGGCTGCTGCCTGCCCGTGAGCTGATCGGCATGTTTCAGGCCCAACCTACATCGTGATTGCATGACGGCCCGATTATGTACCGTAATTTTACGGTTTGGCCAGTTTACTGCGAAGACAGGATATATATACAATAAAATAACTGTAGCATCGTGAATAAGAAAAAACCTATACTATACAATAAAGAAATTACGGCATATTACATCCACTGGGCATCAAAGTTCACCACTATGATAATAAAGCACAAGCAGACAGCTGATTACATACACTGGGCATCAAAGATTGCCACCAGTGCAAATAAACACGCCGACAAAATAATATACAAAACCGACAGCACTTCAATAGAGTTCAAGAAAGGTTAGCCCTGCTGGGGAGCTGCAGCGCAAGCAGCTGAGCAAGATGATGAGACTGCGCTTGTTCAACACTTATATCTTCCTCACTCTAAAAGATAAACAAGAAGACAGATGACAGGTTTTGCACATAAAAGTATCAGTGCTGACAATTCATCACATTTCTTACTGACGAATAAAGTGACATAGTTTAAATTTGCATTAACACAATATGGTATTGTTCAGGTCAAGACATGGCAAGAAATGACATTGTGAAGGAGTTGGCAGCTTCACGACACCACTGGATTACAAATCAAGAACTCATAAGTATCAATGGTTAGTGTGCTGTCAATTTATACCATTTCAGATTGTCAAATAAAGAGATGGTTTAAATAATAGTAGAATGATATGACATTGTTCATAGTTAAGACATTGCGGAATATGACATTGTGCAGTGGTGGGTAGGTTCACCACACCACTGGATTACGGATGAAGAACAAAAGCATACATGCAGTGCAAAAGAAGATCACTTGCTTTGTATAGTTTAATTTACATGGTATGAAGAAGGAAGTTGGTTGTACAACTGAAAACTTAAATTGAGAAAGGACAAACTTTTGTTTATGAACTACATAATAAACTTTAAACAAGCAATTTGATGCAAACACCAAAAATAAACAGCTGTTGCAGTCATGCCTAACCAAATATATACAACAAAGTTTGAAGGCTTGAGATGGAAAAACTTACATTATTGGTGAAGACAGGCTATATAAAGGCCTTGTCCGATGGGGGGGGGGGCAATTCAAGAAGTTTACCACAGAATCTTCTTCAAAAGCATTGCCTTTATTCTACATTTTGTTAAGAGTAAATATAGATGTGATAATATACGAAAAATGGAGAATATTTAAGATAAGATGAAGAGTGATGCTACATAACCAAGTAGCTATAAATGTAAGTGTAGCGATACAGGCAAAAGGTACAGCCAAGAGCAATGCACAGCTAAACTTCTTCAGTACCAACATTATGGTAAGAGTAAATATAGATCTAATGTGTAGAAAATGGAGGGCAAAGGAAAATAAGCTGCAGAGTGATGGTACATGAACAACTACCTGTCATTATAAGTACATTGATAAAGGACAGCATGTACTTACAAGAACAATGCAGAGCTAAAAAAACATTGGCATTGGATATATTCTACACTAATGCAACCATTCATACAGATCAGATAATTTGGAGCGAACAATTGATAAGCAAGCTATCATGCATACTGCTATCACATAATGAACCAGGTATGTATGCAAGTACAGTGATACAGGATAACAGGTACTAACAAGAGCAAAGCAGCGGGCAGCATATTTGCGATATCCTGTCGTTCTTGTCAAACCGGAATTCTTCTTCGAGCAGATTTCCTGCAAAAAAGATCTGTAAGGCACATGCGGAAAAGTAGTAGTTCAAATTGTCATGCGATTTCATAGACAGTACCTTATCCTGAGAACGAGACCAGTGCATAAAAAGGTTTTTCCATTCAATGTCTTCTAAATTTAGCATAGGAGACTTCACCGGAAATTAGTTTATAGACTTGCCATCAAAGTGTGATTTCCTCAGGTAACACCGATACTGCTGCAATGCTTCCTGGAAAAGCACAAGCAAGCTTTGCTCGTCATGACTATCCAGATTGACCCTCGCCTAGTTACAACAATGTAATGTAAATCATTCATGTGTTCAATTAGCAGAAAATGGGAAAATAATAACCATGAATAATAGCACTTACACATAAGTTGGACAGGAAGATGTGAAAATGGTGTTTGTCTTCACAATAATCTTCCCATGATGGGAATATATGCATGTAGTCCCTAACAACATTGAAAGCACTGTCTTTTAAACTGGGAATAAATGGAATGGGGTTCCAATCTGCAGGAATTGGTCGTCTCTGCAGTTGGGATAGGTCTTCGGCTAGTGGACTTGCTGTACTTTTTGCTGGAGTGGGATTTTTCTATGGTACAGCTAGTGCTATGGCAAATGAAATCGGTATACCTTTTGCTGGAGTGCAAGTCCTATGTGGTGGGGCTAGTGGTGTGGCCAGTGAAGTATGGGTACAGTCTGCTGGAGTCGGTCCTATGTTTTGTGTCACTGGTTGTACAACCAATATAAGTGGGGCGCTGTCTGATTTCTCCAGCACCACCATGTTTATCAAGGACTTTGCTGGTGCTCCATCAAGTTCGGCAATCACCCTCTTCCATGTTGATGTATGATGCACAAGAACAGCATTTGAGTGGAAAAACATGGTATGATGACAGATGGAATATGTATTGATAATGGATGGGCATGGCATCTCGACATATATGATGAGTAAACTAAGCAGATGGCGGTGCAACAAAGTAGAAGAAATGCAAGACAACATATGCAAGATACCCGCAATCAATAAAACATTGACAAATTAGAACAGGCACCTTGATGGGTGAACAGGACAGGCCATCTGCCTTTGACTCCTCGAGGTTAGAATAGTCATTAGGATGATATTCTGAACAAGAATCAACAGGTGGGGAGCGTATGAGTTTCATTGCATCCAGAATGGCACTCAATGCCTTGGTGCCAATTTTGTAAGTCATTGCAGTGTTTAGCTTCAAGAGTGGACTGCTGCTAGTGCAACACAAAGCAGCTACACAGATCATAATGTAGATATAACGGGAAAACCTTAAGCATCAGAGTAAAATTAGCAAAGTGGAACTTGCTGGAATATATGTGCTAGTATTGCCGGTACGGCTAGAAAGGCTTCGGATACCAGCTCTCTTCAAGTGAAGGTGTGGTACTGTTAATATCAATGTAACTCTCAAAGGCGACATAGCTCCCCGCATTTCCTTGCTATTCTTATAGGATTCAAGTGGGCAGGCCACCACAAATCCTATTCCTATGTTTACAAGATCCTACGAATCAAAGAGGCTCAAAGTGTCCATCACAACCGACCGTATAGACCTCTACACTGCAAATGTCCCTGCTCATCTTCAGTACAAGGAACATACTGTACTACTATCATACTCCCTCCGTTCCAAAATATAAGTCTTGGTAGAGATTTCCACTATGGATCACATACAGATGTATCTAGGTACATTTTAGAGTGTAGATTCACTCATTTTGCTCCATATGTAGTCCATGGTGGAACCTATACAAAGACTTGTACTTAGGAACGGAGAGAGTGCATATTAAAGAAGAACGGAAGAGGAACATGGTAAAGAAGAGCAAGCAGATTTTGGATAATAAAATGTTGGTTGCGCAGTGCCCACACATGATGAACCAGAGCGCATTAAGAATGCAACTCCTAGCTGTCTCTCGACCATTTCAGGTGGTTGGATGAAGATCCTACGTCTCCTAACCATTCTTCTTCCTCGTCTCTGATTCTTCCCATACAGAACACCGCATGGGCCGCCGGCCGGACCACCGGTCCCCACCGCTTGTGTTCCTCCGCCACCCCCACCCCAACCCCACCAGCGTCGAGTTTTCTTCGTTCGGCGAGGCCCAACAACCACCCGAGCCCGTTCGATCGCACCGGCGAACTCCGGCGAGCTCTGAAAAATCGACTGACCCAATTTTGAAATTTAGTCTACTGTGATTTAAATAGTGTGGAATATAAAAGGGGAAAACCATAAGCATTGCGAGTATGGTGTTGAGCGTGCCATGGCGGATCTGAAGGTGCAAACCGGACAAAGGCAACTTCGCAACCAAGACAAGAAATCAGAGTAAAGCAGTGGCGATCTATTTTCTTGTTGTGATAAATAAGTTGAGCAGATACGAAAGAGTACCACCTCTGGTGCGGCACCGTGTAGGCATCTGCTGAGAA
Source organism: Triticum urartu (assembly GCF_003073215.2). NCBI lineage: Eukaryota > Viridiplantae > Streptophyta > Magnoliopsida > Poales > Poaceae > Triticum > Triticum urartu. The sequence goes on along the minus strand of NC_053028.1, from coordinate 433,643,276 downwards.
TTTGACGATGTTGCGGTAGCGATGGTTGTCGGTGGCGTGGAAACAGATCTAGGAGGGTAGACGGTGGCGGCGGGGCACGATGGACGAGACGGTCGTAGGAGCGGCGCTGGCAAGGTGGACGAAGGCGGGGATGAAGCGAGAGGACGGGATGCAAGGATCCCGGTACGAAGCCGTGGATGAGAGAGGTCGGTCTCTTGTAATGGACGGCGGCGTCGGGGTATCAGCTCCGGCATGGTGGAGGAGGACGACGGTGGATGGGGTGGCGGACGGCGGCGGACGGAGCAGGGTGGGGTGGAGAGGGTGTTTTGGCGCCCATGGAGTACGAATGGGGAAAAGAGAGGTAGAGAGGAAGGCGGGAACCATGTACTCAGGGCGCACTTGTCTCAAATGCGAGGAAATTTACAAACTTAGCCCCCGTTTCAAATTTCTACTACATCACAGCAACACTAGTCGGTCGTGGATAGGACGGTAATCTCGCATACACCGAATATTTGCCGACGAGAGTCTGTTTTTGCCGCCCACCGTGTATGAATATGAATTGGGGAGGGAGTCGGTTTCGGCCGAGGACACACTGTGTTTTGGCGCCCACCGTGTATGATCCGGGTGAGAGGCGGTTACATCATGTTTGGGTGAAATTACAAACCTACCCCTATCGAAACCTATAGAAATCCAGCATATAGGCTTTGTGTGGCAGGGATAGGCAGCAGTGATTTCCATCTCGCAGATTTTGGTTCCGGGCGGTTACTGCGACTTTCCCCGCTTCGTTCAAATTTTGCAGAGTGCACGTTTACCGTGCCAACCCAATTCGAATCCCGTTTGTATTCTATTTTTTTCGGGCGGGATCCATTTTCAATTGGAATTACATTCTATATACATCATTTTTTATATATACTTTCAAAAGCACAACACCATTTATACATAAATATGGTTTACAAATGGCATGATCTCAGATTCATAAGGTTGTATCCATCAATTTGGATTTTCAAATATTTGAAACCACTTTATGTTGAAATCCAATGTATGCATTCCTCGCTAACTGTCTCCAATTAATGTGTGTTTCATGCGGGTTTTTTTACTTCTGAAACATGTATAATGTGTTTCACACACGCAACATATAGTGTAATCCCGTTTAGACATTAATTGCATATAAACCATGCATTGTTTGTAATTGAAGAATCTATGGATCACCAATATTGATAAACTATATAACATTACACGTGTGCCCAAATTCAAATGAATATGCATGTTTGATACACCAATTTGCGTTATGATATTATCGATGTCATGATCTCCAGTTTAAATATTTGAATCCCCTTTAATCCAGATATTCGTCTCATATAGCTATCACTCATGCTTATATAGGACTATCTCTCTGGACCTATACGTGTTCATCGTCTCTCAGGTATCTCTCGTGCTACCTGTATGTTGACAATGATCTTTTATCTTCGTAACACACTGACGGTACTCTCTCCCTCGACCTTCATCATTCTATCTCTCTCTAAATATATCTCGCTCCCTGCTATTTGTCTCTAACTATGAATCTCCATGTGGAATCTCTTTTTCTCACACAAACACAAAACTTTGTCTCCCGGGGTCTCATTTCACTCTACTATTCCCATGTGTGCCACTCGCACGCCCCTCATACAGAGATTTCTTACGCTCCTTAGATATGAGAACCTATGACTCTTCTTCATCAATATCTCTTTCTCACAGACAAACACATACTCTGTCTCCCAGGGTCTCATATTTCTCCATTGTTCTCTTGTATGTCGCTCACACACACCCTCTCTCCCTAGAGATATCTTGTGTTCCCTCGTATGTCTCTCTAGCTATCACTCTCGTTGTGAAATATCTTTCTCTCTCGCAGACACAAAACTCCGTCTCTCTGGATCTCATTTCTCTCTAATATCTGTTTGTATGTGACTCACACGCACCCTCTCTCTATCTCTCTCACACCCACACACATAACCCAGCCTTCTGATCCACTCGACTCCTATCTCTAACGCACACTAGCTAGCATCTTTATCTTTGTATTTATATGTTTCTCCATCAACCTTCTTTCTTGCCCTCACTCTTGATTCCTATCACACACACTACATATGTTTCTCTCTACATGCAGTCAAATGCCCTCTCACACACATATATAACTTCACCCTTTGGACCACCCGACGGTCATCTCCAACACCCAAACTAGCGGATGTCCCTCTAGCTAGCATCTCCATCTCTGTATCTATCTGTAGTTTCTCCGTCAACATTTCTTTCTCGCATGGAGTCTTGCTTCCTATCACCCACACTATATATGTCTCTCCATACATATGCATTTATAGGTTGGTCTCTTTTGCACAATCGTTGCGCCTCACTCCCTCTGCTCGCCATAGATGCATGCTCCAGCCCATACCACTATCTCTTAAAGACAAAAACACATGCTCAATTGTCAGGACTTCTTCCATGCATTCTCACATGCATGCATATTGTCATACCGATCCGTCTCTTCCATGTCTTTGATCTTATGACTTATGTCTTCTTTCTTTTATCTCGATCATGCGCGTGCGCAGACACACACATCCCACGTATACATGTATACCTCTCACACATGCACGTTCAAGGTCTCTATGTCTCCATACGTAGTTAATTACCCTCAATCCTAACGCCACATCGAATCGTTCTCCTCTTTTGTGCACATAACTTCCGCCTAGATGGGTAAAACACACACTCACACTTAAGAATATCCTTCTAGCTACCCCCCCCCGCCTCTCACTCTTCCCCTATATCCCCGAAACCAATAAGACCATCCCTTAGTTTAATTCCCGCCTACATGCACCATCGATATATAGTAGTCTTCCTCGGTGTCTCTCGAACAAACACGTTCTCTCGAAGTCGACTCCTCTCATTCATATAGGTCCTAATGCGTTTTTCGAGGCTAACTTTGACCAAACGTTAGAGCAATAATATATGACATGCAACTTACACAAAGCATACCATCAATTTTGTATGTCAAAGGAGCTTCCTATAATATAATTTGCACAGTATACATCTCATGTGCTATTAATCTTGTCAATAGTCAAAGGTTGTCTTGAAAAACACATTAGGCCCTATATAGATGGAAGGAGGGAGTAGGTCCCATGCAAAAAATGAGAATAAAATTCAAACATCTGGGCATCGTGGCTCGGTCGATAACATTGAGAAACTTGGTTTTAAAATCATGAAACTTGGCATGGTGTCATGTCATGGTAGTACCATGCCGTGGAAAAAAATTGGCCAAATAGGAACAAATTTTGGTATAAGCTTCTTGCAAATCGGAGCTTCTCTCAAGAAGGCTCGTGGTTCTGGGAGGGAACGTGTCACCTTTGTGTGCATAATTCAAATTTGAAATACAAGCACATGTTCCAGTGCACCAAAGTTGGTTGAAAAATCACATGTGTGTCCTCGGGTAAATTTCTAGGTTCCATGCAAGAAATGGGAATGAAATTCAAAATTCTAGGTGTCGTGGCTGGGTTGGAAACATTGAGAAACTTAGTTTTTTAATTCCTGTAAATCCAAAACACGCATGAAAATAATGAAACTTGGCTTGGTGCCATGACATAGCACCAACATGCTGTGGTAAATTTGCAGTCCGATTTGCGAAGGCGCACACATTAACAATCAATAAAGTCATTTGGAAGAAGTGCTATCACGTTACAATCAGAAACACAAGTATTATTGAAACCGTGGGCATTCTACTTACTAGTACCATTTACGTGCCGCCACACGTCCCCATTTTTATTAGCTAGGAGGCGACGTGCAGGGTAGCTATTTGAGTACGAGAGGCGTGCGATCAGACCCCTGCGCGTGCTTATCGGGAGGAGAGCCCTTTGACCTCCATCTGCCGTCCACCTCTCTCCCAAGGTCTCCATTAATGGCGCCCGAGCCTCTGTTTAATGGCGTGGCTATGTCTCACTCGACTGAGATTTAAGAGAGAAAAAAGAAAATCTGAAAGCACGGATCTTGATGTAAGATCCGACGGACCTATATAGCATCTACTGCGACTTATAGCAAGACTGATGAATATATAAGGACGGTTAATTTTTTTTGATCAAAGAAGGGCTTGCCCCTTCCGATTTTCATTACTGAAAACCACCACAATTCACAAGAAGTTCAGCACAACTCCAGCCTAACACGAAGGACTAAAAGCTACCAGATTGAAATCGCAACATCCCAAGAGGCCAACAAAGGCCAAACATCCGCGCTAGAATCCAACATTTCACAACCGACGACACAATCCACATCCTAAACCGATTATTACATCAAAAGAAACCAGGAAACTAGTCTCTGCGGCGAGCGGCAATGAGCTCTTTCGTGTCCTCAAGACGCTGCTTGAGAACATCCACGGATTCCTCCACCAGCCTTTGGCGCTCGTTGCGGAGCATGTCATTCTCGTCCATAAGTTTCTTCAACAAGGCACTAGTCTCCTCCTGCAGGTCTGCACTTCGGACGATCTTCTCCCTCAGCAGGTCGTGCTTGGCCCGGAGCCTCTCATTGCCCTCCCTTAGTTGCCAGATGACGCCGGTAGCCTGTTCAAACGAGGCTATCATGTCGACTTGCAACCTCACCGAGTGGGAGATCTGATCCATCTAGCTATGGACGATTGCATGCATGCGCCTGTAACAGTCGTCACGTGCCTGCGAGAAATTTTCCCAGGCCGCTGCGGCGTGGCGGGACATCTCTACTGCATTCGTGGCGCGGCGAGACATCTCTGCTGCTTCTGCGGCGCGGCCGGACCAGTCTGCTGCATCAACGGCGCGGCGGGACCTCCGTGCTGCTTCAGCGACATGACAGGACCTCTGTGCTGCTACTTCCATGCGGCGGGACATGTCGGCTGCTCTCGCAGCAAGCCGGGACATCTCTAGTGCTTCCACTTCCATGCTCGCCTCTCCCTGGTGGCAATCTCTCGACCCAGAACTCACGCTGGCCATGGCAGACGCAAGGGAAGGATGCTGAATGACTTGTTTGTTTTTGTGGATGAGGAGTTGAGGAGGAATGTGCAGTCATCTTGGCATACTAGTATTTATAACCGAGTACTAATACGCTCCTAAGTGGGAAACCGTTTAGGTTGTGATCAGTGTGAATAGGTTTGCAATTCAATATAGCATGGAGTAATTTGGAATGTGACGAGACGCAAGCTCAAAATTTATTGACGGTTCTAGTTTCGAAGTGCGGCACTATTCCCAGATAGAGTACTTCTTTTTCTACTCCCTCCTTTCCGGTTTTATAGGGCTTATCTCAAAATTTTAGTTTTTCTATTTTATAAGGCTCAATTTGGTTGTCCCCAACACATGTTCAGATTCGAAGGTGCATTAAATCATTGCATGCAAGTATTAAGAGAAAATTGACCAATGCATGTACTTTATGCATGCATGCATTGCAATTAATGCATTAAACCTATCTCTCGGGACTTCTCACACGCACCATCGTGCCACCCACAAAAACTTGTACTCTAAGTTTAGTAGTACGTTATACAGGAAGAGAAGAGGTGCACGCACGCACTCGTCCTCTCACACACGCGTCTATTTTTTCTCGAAAAGGAGGATGATGACCCCCGGCCTCTGCATCTGGGAGTCACACGCAAATTATTGAAATATATCGAGTGTAGTGCTTTGATGTGTCGCGTCAACTCGTACATCAATGAGAAGTTTTATTATCCTCTCCCTCGCGGACTTAACTGCACATGCCTTTGGCTGTACGACAGGTTGGCCACACACCTGTAGGGCCCACCTGTCATACACGTAAAGGCAGGAGCGTCCCTCCCTCGCCCATGAGTCTGGTGGCTGGCAAGACTAGGAGAAGCTTTCGCTACACGCTCTCCCTCCCGCACGCGGTGGACATGCAGCAGTTCAATCGGTGTCAGATGGCCAGAAGCGTACTATAGTACTCCTCCAGTGCAGTAGTATTCCATCATTGTTCGACTTCCCAAAGAGGCGAAGAGCCAAGCGGAGCCCGGACGCTCGTGTGGCAGTTTCATGTGTATAGTAGTCTAGGATAGCATGTACCGTGCCTGTAAGCTTAAAATCGTTGGGGTCGGCTCCATGCTATGTGGCCGTCTCGAAGTTTAAAAAAAATAAAATAGTCTTTTGGCCCTACCCGAAAACTACTGCGCGTACTGCCCGGGAAAAGCCCCGCCCTCAACTTTTAACTACGCGAAAACAGTTCGAGCTTGTTCGTTCTATATAAATACAGTACTTACTGTATGTTTATTCACCCGTGGGGTTGTTCAATGAATGGAGGGGCAGGGAGCACAAGTGAACAATACTGTAGTACTACTAGTAGTAAGTAGGAGTCGTACAGTAGTCACCTTAAATAGAGAGTTTCTTTTCTTTAATGCCACGTACACAAATTGAAACGCTTGTTGTGGAGAGAAAAAAGATAATCACTCCACTATATATGGACGCAGGGGCCTGGGCGCTTGCTTTACTAGGGTTGCTCTCTTCATTCTCTCATCCTCTCCAGATATAAACAAGACAGCGGTAGCGACATTTTCTCTCTAGTCATAGATCCGGTCGGATCCCTTCGGCTGGTGTGTGTAGTGGACTAAAAGGTGCAGCGTTCACGCGGTCATCGCCACCGAGGGAGGAAACCCACAGCTGCCGGAGGGGCCCGATCCTCTGCCCTGACGTTCTCTCCGACACATGGCCGGCTCGGGACGTCCTCCGACCCTTCTTCCTCCCTACCGTATTGTCCGCAGATCCGACCTGCCGCCGCTGACATCCCGGCGACCCTCAGGTATAAGTTCTTCGAAAGCGGCCTTGCTCTACTGCCCCAGCTCCCCACGTGTCTGCATGTGCATCTTTTTCTGCTCCCATCAGCTCTTCCAAAGCCACCTAAATTTTTAGTATTATTAGAGGTAAAGCTACTTCATGCATTCGAATCTAGGGCTTTGTTCAAACAACGAAGAAAGAGGGGAAAGTTGTAGCATGAATCTAGGACTTGATTCAAAGAGGAAATAATATGGTGAAAGTAGTAAAGACCGGATACCCAACTGGTCTCTTGGTTGAAAAGGGAAATAATGGAAAACGTAGTACAAACTGGATAAGGAACAGATCTATTATTAGTTGAAAAAAGGATAGAAAGTGGCGGCTGGTGGACAAGTCAACATAGTATGTCCAGGATTAGATTTGCTGCCATCACATAGTAAAAGGTCTCCAGGACTAGATTTGCTGCCCTCACATAGTAAAAGGTCTTAGGATTAGATTTGCTGCCCTCACATAGTAAAAGGTCTCCAGGATTAGATTTGCTGCCCTTACATAGTAAAAGGTCTCCAGGATTAGATTTGCTGCCCTCACATAGTACAATGGCACTCCTGCTGTTTTCCCTAGTATGATAAGTAAGTTGCTCCTTTACGCTGCTGAGTGTCCTGGTGTCCCCACGGTCCCATGCCCTTAAACCAAGTCTTTAGCTGCTATTGATTTACTGTGTCTGGTAAACAAGCAATGCCACCATTAAAGTAATCCCATATTTGAGGAATCTCATTGTTGATCGTAATGCTTCTGGTAACATGAAGCATCGCTGACGTTTTAAAATTTCTATTGTCCTTGCGTGATTGCCATGAACATAATTAAGATGCTTCTTTTCATTTTGTATATGTTTCGTGTATTCTTATTGACCAGCAACTGTTTACTTTCTATCTTTTTGTGCAGATAGGGATATCCATTTCACCTTGTTGCTATTGTGACCTTTTGGTGAACTGCAGAAAACACATTTTTTGGAATGAGTGTCTTGTGCAGTTCAACTAAAATGTCACGTGGGCAACATCTCTCAATTTTGGTGGAACTGCACAAAATGGTGATTGGACTAGATGGAGCCGTCACTGTCGCCACAATGGCACTTTATTTTAGTGGAACTGCACAAAAGGATAACAAAATTATAGTTGCACCTTACATGAGCCGGACAGCCAACTTTAATGTTCCTCAATTTTGGTGGAACTACTAAAGAAGAACCTGCCAGCTCACAAGAGCAAGTACTTCTTGCTAGCTGAATGATGCAATCTTTGCTTCATTTCAGGTGAACTGCAGAAAAAGGCGCATGAATTGAATCATGGAACTCCAGGCAGACCTCATCCAAGTAGAGCTGGAGGTTGAGTTCAAGGAGGCCGCTATTAAAGCGAAATCATGCTCTCCTGTCTCCTTGTTTGTGTTGTGCAAACATGCTGCAACTACAGATGTTGTGACGGTCAAGAGCATTCGCCAAGTTCTTCGATTGTATGACATGGCTAGCCAAGATGGATTTAGTCCCGAAATTCACTTTATCAAAAGGCTCTAATGGGTTGGTTCTGAATCTTGCAAGCTGGGAATCAGTGAGATGTGTAGGCACCTTTGTTGTACTTACTATTTGGATCTTATTTGTTGGTTTTGAATCTTGCAAGCTGGGAATCAATGAGATGTGTAGGCATCTTTGTTGTACTTATTATTTGGATCTTATTTGTTGGTTCTGAATCTTGCAAGCTGGGAAACACGGCATGATGATGCATAGGACAACAACCATAACAAACAGTTCAAACTTGGTAGTATTATCTTTTGTGAAAGTGCGACAAATGTGATGATCGCGTGCGTCCTGAGAATAATAATTCTAATTGTTGTGCATGTTGATCCTGTGGCACTAATAGAACGAGCGAATGCATTGCTTATTTTAAGTACAAATTTCTATTAAAGCTAATTAAATTTAAGTAAAGTGACCACTAACCCCTGTTATTACAGTACCAATACAGACCCCCTCATGAACCGACGTGTGGCCGAGGGTGCATCTTCTGCCGGGCGTGCAGCGGACGAGGGAGGGGTAGTAACTATTGTCCCATGTACACACTCAGCTTACTGTTGAATCCAATTCCCCAAGAGATGGAAAACGAACTGCTGCCGCCGCCTACACACTCGTTCACTCGAAGAGACTCCAATGGCGATCCGAGGGGTGAGCCTGCTGGATATGGACTTCAGCAAGGAGTTCCCCTTTGAGTTCGCCGTTCAGTCCTATGGCTGCACCAAGTTGAATGTGATGTACACCAACGATATGGACTCGGTGAAGCTCTGCCTCGCCTCAGTCCTATGGCTGCACCAGGTTCTGGAGCATTCGCCCGTTTCATCGGCAGCGCCGACTGCACCTTCGCTACGGTGGAGAGAAGGAAGAACGCGACGATTCTGCCATCTGGTGCAACAAGCTTGTCGACATCCAGAAGCAATACAAGATCATCAGCAATGTGCAGGAGAAGGACCCTGTGGTTGACCTCGCTGAGACCATCATCGACCCCTGATACGCCAACATGAAAGAAGACGACCTGAACACGTGGGAGGTACCTCTGAATCTAGCCTACATTACCTACGCGGCCAAGGGCGCATACGCATGCTACGACATGTACATGCAGATCTTGGACATGAGGGCGTGTCTGCTTCCCGTAACCGACGAGTACACGGACAGCCACAGCGTCATGATCAAGCGTGCCAGGAAGGTCTAGATGTTGTACTTTATCTGTTTATAAGCACCTTTATCATGTGAGTGTTTCATGCATTAGCCTATGTGTCGTAATTATCTGTTTTGTCCGAAATATTTCTTTTAAGAACCCATTAACCTGACTGCTTTTTTAGTGACAATGTGCTTATGTATGTAAACTAGTTCACTTGTCCGTAAAAAACTAGTTCACTCGGCTACCGTGCTTTGAATCTCCTTCCTCCCAACATATTCCCCTCCTCGGGTGGACCAAGCAGGTCTGAATTTTCTCCCACTTTCTTTTTCGATGTAAACTGAGTTTTCTCCCAGTACTTTCCCCTAGAACCAACTCAAATGTCCGACGTCTAGCCTAAAAAATAATAATACCCCACGTACTATTAACTCATAAAATTAAAATGATATTTTATTTTGTAAGTTGAAAGTTCTTACAAAATAACAATAATAATTGTTTATATATAACTTGGCAAGTTAACTCCTAGTGATTGCGTACATAAGCTTGCAAAGATTTTACTGACGTGCAATCATGTGTTTATGTTTTTATAACATTTCTCCGTCTAGCCCAACATGATATTTTCACCAAGCCCAGCAAGTCCGCGGCTTTCGAGAAAAATGTAAATGGGATTTAAATGGGCTGCATAGATGCTACATCATTGTTTCACCCAGCCCACCAAATGGACTAAAAAACAAATGGACTGACATCTGGGTCCATGGCCACAGCCCAGTTTTTTTGTGATTTTCCAAGTAAGTCGCTTTGTCAGGCCTGTTGGGCTGCAAATTTTTCAAGACGAGGAGAGCTTTCATTCGGCTGGCCGAGAAAATGGCCCATCAGTAAGGAGAAATGGGTTGTACATTTTTAAAACACATCAAAGCGGCAATTAGTTTCAAATATCTTTTTTTCATTTCGAGATTTTAAATTACATTAATTTTTATGCGTGGAGAATTTTTTGGATTTTATATTGATATACAATTATTTTTAAAATCAGTTTGAATGTGAGTCGAAATTTCGGGATTAAAAATAGTTCGGACTGCACCGAAATATGCAAAATTTCGTATAATTTTTTAACCGTGGCGACAATATGGGTTGTGATGCTAACAAAAGAATATGGGCTCCAAAAAAACCTTAAGAATTAGCAAATGGGCTGTATGCTGTTTTCCACAGATTTGAGGCTTTCCTAAAAAAAGGTTGACGCACAAGCAGTGACTGTTGGATGGCCATCCAATGGCCGCCGTGCTTCTTCAATCTCTGCTCTTCTTGCTCCAGCCGCTCAAACAGGCGCCGGCGGGACTGCCTGCTCCCTCCTCCCCGCGCCCGGCTCTGCTGCCGCGCAGGCCTCACCGCCCCACCGTACTCCCATCGCTGGCCTAGCCATCCCTCTACTCACCCACACCTGCTGTTATTCTCCGGCGACGGTAGACGAATCAGTAAACCCTCGTACAGTCGTACTCCCCTCCGGGTGGGAAACAACTGCCGAGTCTTCCCTGCCTCTGTGTCGTTCCCTTCCTAGGCCTCGCCGTCGTCCACCGCCCTGGTTCTCTCGGCGCGGCCTGGTCAACGTGGTCAACGACCGACATGCATCTGAAGTGGACTTTACGTGGAGAGGCCGATAGTTGGGTCCATGGCCGCACGCAAGGAAATGCCTCCTTATTACGCGCAAAATAATGATTCCTCCACCTGACATCAGGGTCCCACCGAAAGGGCCTCTGTTTTTCGCGAAAAAAACATTACCGCCGCTGACAGCTCGGACCCACCAGCTATATCTTCGCACACAAGGAAGTGCCTCCTTATTACGCACAAAAAAATGAATACTCCCCTTGTTAGCTGGGACCCAGTATAGTGGCAGGCTGACTTGTGGGCCTACTAAGTTGACAGGGACGGAGGGCTTTGTCAACTTAGTCAATATGCACGATTCTAGCTCCAGTGACCGTACGATGTCCATCCAACGGCCGTAGTGCTTCTTCAACCTCTGGTCTTCTTGCTCCAGCCGCCCAAACCAGCGCCGGTCGTGCCTTGTGCTCCTGCCTCCCGTCGCCGGCTGCGATGCGGCGGAGGCCTCACCGCCCCCTACTACTCTCACCGCTGGCCAGGCCATCCCTCTACTCACCCACACCCCCTGCTATTCTGCAGCGACGACAGCCTCACACCGCAGCGAACCAGTGAACCCTCGTACTCCTCTACGCGTGGGCATCCACTGCCGCGTCTTCCTCGGCTCCGCGCCGTCCCCTTCCTAGGCCTCGCCGTCGTCCACCGCCCTGGTGCTCTCGGCGCGGCGTGGTCAACGTGGTCAAGGAACGGCTTCCATCGGATGTGGACTGTACGTGGAGAGGCTGACAGCTGGGTCCACGGCCACAGCAAGGAAGTGCCTCCTTATTAAGTGCAAAATAATTATTCCTCCACCTGACGGTGGGACCCATCGGACGGGCCATCGTATTTCGTGATAAAACGATTCCCCCTGACTGCTGGGACCCACCAACTACATCTTCGCACGCAAGGAAGTGCATCCGGGCAAAAAAATGATTCGCCCCCTGACTGCTGGGACCGACCAGCTACATCTGCGCAGGCAAGGAAGTGCCTGACAGTCGGGACCCACCTGGTCAAAGCATACGTAGCGTTGTCATTCTGGTTGCGAACGCGTACGTACATACTGGTCGATGTAGAGGTGTGCACGTGTCGTAGTAGAGGCGCGCAAGTGTCGTAGTAGAGGCGCGCACGTGGCATTTATACGTACATACAGCGGCCAGGGTGCAAGAAAGAAAATACGGCCACGTATGTGTACATACGGGCGGGGTCTCGAACGCCTACTCGCGCATACGTATGGCGACGGCTCGTGTACATGGCTGGGTCGGAACGGAGAAACAGTGTCGTCGTCATGTTCATGGGGAGGCAACGGAATGCGTCGTGTTCATCGGGAGGGCTTGGACGGAACAGGCGATGGAAACGAGGCATGGCGTACTGCAGAACGGAGGAAACGGCCTTGTGTTCGACCGGCCATGTTCGAAACGGGATCCTGTTCATCGGGAGGGGCCTGGCGTACCGCAAAACGGAGGAAACGGACCTCCTACAGTCAAAACGGGGGTCCTGTTGATCGGGAGGGGTGTGGCGTACCGCAAAGCGGAGGAAACGGACTTGTGTTGGAGCGCTACGGTCGAAACGGGGGTCCTATTCATTGGGAGGGGTGTGGCGTACCGCAAAACGAGACTCCACGGGATACTGTTCATCTCTACCGTCGACCTCCTCCAGCCTCCACGGGCTCCTGTTCATCCAGCCTCCACGGGCTCCTGTTCATCCAGCCTCCACCACGCGCTACTCCACCGGCTACTGTTCAACCATCCCTCCATCGTCTACTGTTCGTCCAGCCCTCCACCACACCACCGGGTCCTGTTCATCCAGAGGCAACGCCACCGCTCACTGTTCATCCAACCCCCCCCCTCGCAATGATCACTGTTCACCCCGTCGATCGGCTTCACTTAGCAGCAGTAGCGAATGAATCGCTCGATCGGGTTCAGTTAACAGCCATCGATCGATCGCTCGGGTTCAGTAACGCGTAACCTGCAGTGCAATCGCTTGGGTTCAGTTAGAGCCCAATGCCTCGCATACACACGCGTACGTGTACGATAGAAACGTGCATCGCTCGGCCCCCGACCTCCCACTGTAACCGGGAACTCCCCGAAATTTTCCTCCCCCTCGCTTCTACCATGGTTTTTTCCGTCATGGACGGCCCAAAGAATGTCATGCAGCTGCGTCTCCAGCCCACCCAGGACGAAAAGCCCATTTTCTGTCATGATTTTTTGTCATAGAAGTAGGAGCCCACCACATCTATGATGATACCGGGTTTTGTCACAATTATCGTCATAGAAGTGTCATATGTATGACAGAAAATTTTTCGTTCGGCCCAAAATGTCACGGATGTGTCTTTTTTTGTAGTGCATGCCGAGTTCTCCTACAACAACAACTTCCAAGCGAGTTCGGGCAAGGCCCCATTCGAGATTCTCTATGGCGGAAAGTGTCATACTCCTCTTAACTGGTCAGAGTCTGGTGAACGCCAACTTCTTGGTAATGACTTGATCACAGAGGCAGAAGAAATGTGCAAAGTCATTCGTGATAATCTCAAAGCCGCGCAATCGTGCCAGAAGAGTTACTATGATAGCAAGCATCGTGACTTGGCTTTCGAGATCGGAAACCATGTCTACCTCCGCGTCTCTCCAATGAAAGGTACTCGTCGCTTCGGTATCAAAGGGAAGCTTGCCCCTAGATACGTGGGTCCTTTCAAGATCATCAGCAAAAGAGGTGATCTCGCCTATCAACTTGAGCTTCCCTCCATCTTTGCAAACATTCACAATGTGTTTCATGTCTCTCAACTCCGCAAGTGTTTCAAGACTCCTGACCGCACCGTCAACTTCGAAGACATTGATCTCCAAGAAGACTTGTCTTATCGTGAGCACCCCGTTGCTATCCTTGAAGAAGCTGAGCGCAAGACTCGCAACAAGTCTATCAAATTCCTGAAAGTCAAGTGGTCACATCATTCCGACCGTGAAGCCACCTGGGAACGCGAGGATCACCTCCGTTCTGAGTACCAGGAGTTTTTCCTGTCCTAGATCTCGGGACGAGATCCTTTCATAGTGGTGGAGTGTTGTAACACCCCGTATGTAACTTGCCATATTTGTATCCCAACTCCTGCCATTTCCGGCACTAAGTTATTCTATTGCCTCGTTGTCGGGTTCTTGTCTCCGTGTGTTTTTATCGTTGTCATGCATCTCATATCATGTCATCATGTGCATTGCATTTGCATACGTGTTCGTCTCATTCATCCGAGCTTTTTCCCTGTTGTCCGTTTTGCATTCCGGCGCTCCTATGCCCTCCGGCGTCCCTTTCTACCTCTTTTCGTGTGCGGGTGTTAAACGTTTTCGGATCGGACCGAGACTTGTCATGCGGCCTTGGTTTACTACCGGTAGACCGCCTGCCAATTTCGTGCCATTTGGACTTCGTTTGATACTCCAACGGTTAACCGAGGGAACGAAAAGGCCTCATGGGTATTGCAGCCCAACACCTCTCCAAAGTGGCCCAAAACCCACCTAATACCCCTCCATCACCTAGGCCGTTCGATCACGATCGCGTGGCCGCAAAACGTGCCCAATTTGGAGCCTCCTAGCTCCTCCTACCTCTATAAATAGATCCCTCCACGAAAATCCCGGGTCTCCTCCCCTCGAAACCCTAGCAAACTACCCCCGCCGCCACCGAACATGTCCAGCACCGGCCGGACACATCGCCACCGCCAATCCTGAGGCGCCACGTGGCCCGCGCCTCCTCCCACCGCCGCCGGCCCGGGCAGCCCGCAACCGGCCCCCGAGGCCCATCTGCCTTGCTTCGCCCTTCTCCTCCCACGCGCCGCCCAAGCCGCCCTGCTCCGGCCGTCGCGCTCTTCGTCGCGCCGCCGCGCTTCCCGATGCCAACGAGCTCCGCCACCTCACCGCACCTCGCCGTCCGGTCGCCTCCACCGCCCCGGCGAGTCCACGGCGTGCTCGGCGACCTCCACCGTCCGACCTCCTTCCTCCCGGCGAGAACCCGCGACGCTCCGGCGAACAGGAACTCCGGCACCGACGAACCTCGGGCCGCGTGCAGCTACAGTACTCGCCGGATCCGATCCAGATCTAGATCCACTCGGTTGAGTTTCTCCGAGAAACCCTAATATTTTTGCTATATTCATCATGTCATAACTCTGCAACCATTCTTCCGATTCGTGCATGTAGCGTATCAAAATGTTCGTCTCGACGAGTACTTCATTTCATCTCATTGCATCATTTTCATTTGAGCTCACCTTGATTCCTGAAATGCTGTTGGAAGAGGGCTATGTGATGTTAGTTTCAGATTATTATTAGCAAATGCACTTTTGTCATTTTTGCCATGATTAATGTGTGCATGCTATGATCTTGAGCTCTACATGTGTTTTGAAGTATGACATGCCATCTTTACAGGGGTGTATGCCATGTATTTTTGTGATCTCTGTGGTGACTAGCACAAGCATGCAAAGTAGCTCCCTCAATGTAGCTGATTTCAGGGACTTAGAAATATCCTAAGTCTCTGCCCTGTCATTATTTGTAACATCCCAAATTTTCAATTTGGAATGTTATACACTAGATCATCTTTGCATATCATATTAATTGCATTTTGGTTGATCCTAGAAATTTTTCGCAACTCAAGGACCCTCGGAGAGAGTTGGGGATTTCGTTATTTTCATATTTGAGTTGTCTCAAATTTTGAAAATATGATCATTTAATTTTATTTATTTATCTTCAATTATTTCTATTACAAAAATATGAGAGAGGGAGTAAAATGACTTTCCCAAAATAAAGAAATATTGAGGATTTTAAAAAAATCAAATAAGATTTTATTTGGTTTTATTTGCTATTTTATTTCAATTTAGGAAACATGCGCGTTTTTCAAAATTGCATTTAGGCCCCAAATAAATGTTCATCCTGTGCGGCTTGATTTTAGAAGCCGGGGAAAATTTATTTCGGGATTTTTGGAGTCCGTTTAGTAGTCCTATTGTTTTTTTCCGAGCGTAAGTTTTTTTTAAAAAAAACGTCCGAACCGACCTACGGGCCGTGCTAGGCCCGGACTCCCCCGGACCTAGCCTTTATAAGCCGCCGGCCCACCCCGGGCCGAAACCCTAGCCGCGCCGCCTCGATCCCCGCGCCCGCCGCCGCCGGCGCGCCCGACGCCGCCCGCCGCCACCGCCCCGCCGGACCCCGCCGCCGCCGCCTCGCCGGAGCCGCCGCCGCCGTCCCGCCGCCGGTTTTCCCGGAAAAACCATTCGGTTTTCGTCGTTTTTTGTTTTGTTTCGTTTTTTCTTTAAATCAGTTTTTTCCTGGTTTAGGCTAATTAGCGAGCGTTCACTCGTTCGTTCGTTTTAACGAACGCGTTCTTCGTTTAGATTCAGTTAACGAACGTTCATTCGTTAAACTTTTCGTCGTTTTTCTTTTTCTCGGATTAAATCCGCGATTTTCTGATCGCGATTTCTGATCCGATTTTCGTTTTAGCTTATCTTTTCGCTCATTTATCGGAATCAGGCGATTCAAGCGCCTGGAGTTTCGTCTCGAAACCCTCTTTCCGTTTAACCACCTTAAACAAGTTTTTGCCACTATAAAAATTGCCTTAGATCCAGAATAGGAAACGAAGCCTGTTTCTTTTGCCGTTTGTCTTTCGTTGCTTCGTTCGATTTGATTCCTTTTGCCAACCGGAGTTCTTAAGTTGAACTTTCTAGTTCAATCTCTTATTTGAGTTTTACCTGTGCATTAGTTGAGTACTTATTGTGTGCTAGTTTGTTTGCGATAGAGTACCCGGAGTGCGCCGCCTGTTACTTCGAATCGCTAGGTTTCCCGGATCATCAGCAAGACAAGTAACACTTTGATCATACCTCCTACTACCCAGTTTTATTGCATTAGATCAATCCTTACACATTGCATGATTAGGATCTAATTAAATTGTGGGTTTGGGAAGTTGTTGAGGTAGTACCTATTACCTGTCTAATTATCAAACCTTTGGGAGTTACTTCTACGTTTGCTTATTATTGCTATGCTATGCTAGTAGACGTGGATTGGGTGAGTGTATCCATGAAAGATGTGAGCTTTGTTAATTAATGGTTTACTTAAGGTGCCAACCTAAACACACATCTGGGTGGATTGAGGCACCTGGGTATTCCAGGATTGCCTGTTTTCTTTTGGACCGCCACCCAGGCTCAAAGGGATCATGAGTTTATTCATGCTAGAAACTTCCGTGTGCAGCCACAAGCTATTATGGGCTCTAGCATAGTTGATTAAGTCGTGCGAACTCTTATAGTGGTAGACTAGCAGATGTAGGGGATGTAGGTGGTACGGTCTACCCATCGTAAGGTGCTAGCGCTTCTGAAAGACTGTCTCGGTCATCCGTTTCTCAAACACCGTGTAGTGCGAGAAACCAAATGGAGGCAATCGAGTCTTGTGGGGAAAAGTGCGCAAACCTCTGCAGAGTGTATAAACTAATCATGGTTAGCCGTGTCCCCGGTTATGGACATCTTGAGTATCTAGTACCTGGATTATCATGTGAATCTCAACATGTTACGCTAAAGACTAATTTTGTTGGGTTTGTTTAGTGATGATGTTTAATTGGGATTGAGAATGCTGTCAACCATTCTGAATGTTTCACAACCACCATAATAGTTAAATAAATTTATTCCTTTGCAGTAGGGAAAAATTGGCTTTACGCAAAACTATAACCATAGAGCTTTCCACTAGCCAAATATGCATATAGTATAGTTGTTTCATTCCATTATTCTCTATGTGTTACATTGCCAGCATATTCCATGTGCTGACCCGTTTTCGGGCTGCAACGTTAATGTTGCAGACTTTTCAGACGATGATTAAGGAGTTTTAGGTCGTGGTTCTATACTCAGTGATGCCGTTGGAGTTGATGGACTCACTTATCTTCCAAGCCTTCCGCTATTATCATTATTAGATGGCCTTAAGCCATTTTTATTGTAATAAGTTATCTTTGGAGACACTCGATGTAATAAGTGTGTGATTGCTACTCTGCTATAAATCCTTCAAGTACTGTGTGGTGTCAGCATTACTGATCCAGGGATGACACCGGAGCACAGAGATTGGACCATTTGAGGTCTGGTCGCTACAAGATGGTATCAGAGCACACGTTGACTGTAGGACACGACCACTAAGCTAAATACCTAGATCACTACTCACTCTCTTCTCTTATGACCTCTCATCTTTTCTACTCTTTTAGGATGGCGTATGCAAGGAACAAGTTCACTCAACCGGATGAAGATACACCCTTTGGACATCACTTGAAGGAAGTCACTAGATACCTGAACATAGGAGTACCAAGCTTCACCGGAACCTACAACGCCACCTTACCTGAAGAAGAGCGCTGGATGATTCAAGTTCAAGTTCCAGGAAGGACGTTCATGCCAGTCACTAAGCCCATAGAGTTTTCTTTCGATGCACCAACCTGGAGTCTAGGAAAGAGCATGGCAGCTCACATTGCCATGGGACGCATTGGAGAAGTCTACCGCAATGATCTCAAGGATACTATCTACCAGATTTGTGGGCACCGAGATGAGCACTGGGAGATGATCAACACCAGAAAGGATAGATCAATTGCATCTTTTATCCAGGAGTTAAACCAACACATTCGATGTCAGGAGAACCAGATGTGCGCCGACATGATAGACCTGAAGAAGGCAAGGAGAAGAATCAAGGAACTGGAGGAAGAACTCAAGGCTACACGTGAAGATTTTGAAGAAGAAATTGAAGTATTAGTGGAAAAGAATGACGATCTGATCAAGAAGATTGGAATATTCATGGGAGACCCTACATCGGTAGAAGAAGACGAAGAACCCAAGGAGATTCGCCCGGAAGACTACATCATCATCGACGACACCGACTCGGATCTAGATGATAGCGATGATGACTATGTTGATGAAGCTGGAGCAGATATCATGGAGTCTGCAACCGAAGAATATTTCTAGTAGACCACCCCAATAGTAGTAGTAGTCCACCATGTAAATATAGTAGTCCGAGCACTTTTGCGACAGTTAGATCGATTGTATGCCCTTGTTTGGTTGATTGAATGAAGTGAATTGTTTGCTTTTTTGCCTCATGTGCATATGGGTAGTGTTTTCTCTTTAGGCCCCCTCTATTCTTAAATCTCATCCTTTTCTAAACCCCCAGATGCCTCCGAGACGTGACCCCGGATTTACCTTCCCACCGGAGCTCACTCAGTTGATCCAGCAGCAGAACACATTGATGCAGTTACTAGTCCAGAATCAGAACCAGGGGAACAACAACAACAACAACCCACCACCACCACCACCACCTGTTGATCACTTAGCCCGTTTTCTTAGGCTGAATCCGCCGGTGTTTTCCAGTAGCACCAAGCCGATAGTAGCAAATGATTGGCTCCGCAAGACAGCTAGAGAGTTGACCACAGTAGGATGCAGTGATGCGGAGAAGGTGAAGTTTGCCGCACATCAGCTTGAAGGACCCGCAGCATCATGGTGGGAGAATTTCGCAGCCACTTTCCCTGTCGATACTATCACATGGGACCAGTTTCAGCAGGCTTTTCGTACTGCCCATGTTTCAGTAGGAGCTATGGCCATGAAGAAGCGAGAGTTTCGCAACTTGCGCCAAGGAGGACGGACAGTTGGCCAGTATGTGGAGGACTTTAGTAAGCTAGCACGTTATGCCCCAGATGACGTTGCTATGGATGCAGCTAAGCAGGAGAAGTTTCTGGAAGGACTGAATGATGAGTTGAGCATGCAGTTGATGGTAGAAACCTTCAACAACTACCAGGAGTTGGTAGATCGTGCTCTTATGATTGAAGGGAGCAGCGGCAAATCGAGAATCGCAAGAGGAAGTATGCACAAGGAAAGTACAATTCAGGAGCTCTGCAGAAGCCACGATTTACCCCTAGGCCGGGAGGACATTTTCATCATACCCATGGAGGAGGTAGTTCGCACAATCACAATGGCCCCAGGAATGGTAATGGGAATGGAGGAAGCAACGGCCAGAACCGCACCAACCCATCAACCCCAGCCAAGAAAGACCCGAGCCAAGTCACTTGCTTTAAGTGCCAGAAGACCGGACATTATGCCAATGAATGTCCTAAATCCCAGAATGGAAATGGCAATGGAAGCTCTGGGAAGAAGCCGAATCCTTTCAACAGGGGACAAGTGAACCACATTAACATGGAGGAGGTTGAAGAGCAGCCGGATGCAGTAATCGGTAAGTTTTTGGTTAAGTCATTTACTGCACTCGTTCTTTTTGATACTGGTGCATCGCATTCATACATATCAAGGGGATTTGTGGATAAGTATAAACTGCCAACCCAAGCCCTTAGGTCACCCATGTTAGTAACCTCGCTTGGAGCAGAACATATGGCTAGTCTATGGTGTGATCGGTTACCATTAAGGATTGGTAACTATGTTTTTCCCTCGAACCTAATAGTATTGGAATCCCAAGGATTGGATGTGATATTAGGCATGGATTGGTTATCAAAGTATGAAGGGAATATTGAATGTGCCAGTAAGTCAATTTCACTTACCACCCCAGAAGGGAGAAGAATCAAGTATGTATCCCGACATGTGCCAAAGAGGACTCAAGTAAATTGTTTAACCGGAGTAGTGCAGGAGGAAGTACCAGTAGTGAAGGATTTCCCCGAAGTATTTCCAAAAGAGTTGCCAGGCATGCCACCGGATAGAGATATTGAGTTTTTGATTGAGCTTTTGCCAGGCACATGGCCAATATCAAAGAGACCATATAGGATGCCTGCAAAGGATTTGGTGGAAATTAAGAAGCAGATTAAGGAGTTACTGGATAAAGGATATATTCGCCCAAGTTCATCACCTTGGGGATCGCTAGTACTTCTAGTGGAGAAGAAGGATGGATCGTTAAGGATGGTTGTCGATTATCGAGGATTGAATGAAGTAACGATCAAAAACAAGTACCCCCTACCGATAATCAATGATCTGTTTGATCGATTGCAAGGAGCTAAGGTATTTTCCAAGATCGATCTGCGATCAGGATACCACCAGTTGAAGATTCGGGAATAGGATATACCCAAGACGGCTTTTACCACCAGGTATGGGCTGTACGAGTATACCGTTATGTCATTTGGTCTGACTAACGCACCTGCATATTTTATGAACATGATGAACAAGGTGTTTATGGAGTTCTTGGATAAGTTCGTCGTAGTGTTCATTGATGATATCCTGGTTTACTCAAAGAATGAAGAGGAGCATAAGGAGCATTTGCGTTTGGTTCTTGGAAAGCTCAGAGAACATCAATTATATGCCAAATTTAGCAAATGTGAGTTTTGGTTGAAAGAAGTTGGATTTCTCGGACATGTTATATCCGGAGAAGGTATAGCAGTAGATCCCACTAAATTTGATACCGTGACCAAGTGGGAAGCACCAACCACCGTGGGAGAGATCCGGAGTTTTCTTGGACTCGCAGGATACTACCGGAGGTTTATTGAGAATTTCTCAAAGATTGCGAAGCCTATGACTGAGTTATTGAAGAAGGATACCAAGTTCATATGGACGGAGGAATGTGAGGCTAGTTTTCAGGAGTTGAAGAAACGTTTGGTTACCTCACTCGTGTTGATTTTACCGGACCAGACCAAGGATTATGAGGTGTATTGCGACGCTTCACGACGAGGACTTGGAGCAGTGCTTATGCAGGAAGGCAGAGTTGTTTCATATGCCTCACGGCAGCTTAAGCCTCATGAGTTGAATTATGCCACGCATGATTTGGAGTTAGCAGCCGTAGTGCATGCATTGAAGACTTGGAGACATTTTCTTATTGGAAACCATTGCGAGGTGTACACGGATCACAAGAGTTTGAAGTATATTTTCACACAGAAGGAGTTGAACCTCAGACAAAGGAGATGGTTGGAGCTCATCAAGGATTATGATATGAAATTGCATTATCACCCCGGAAAGGCTAACGTAGTAGCTCACGCATTAAGCCGTAAGAGCCATGTCAACACCCTAATGACGGGAGATTTACCAGGGGAGTTAGCCGAAAATCTTCCAGGGCTATGTTTGGAAATAGTTCCAAGAGGCTATGTAGAAGCATTGGAGATTCAGTCTACTTTAATGGATAAGATTAGAGAAGCTCAAAGGACTGACAAGGAAATTGCTTCCATTAAGGAGAAAATGAACAAAGGAAAAGCTAAGGGATTTCGTGAGGATGAGCACGATACCTTATGGTTTGAAGACCGTGTCTATGTACCAAATGATCCGGAGATTAGGAAGCTAATTCTGCAAGAGGCCGATAACTCACCATACTCGATTCACCCAGGAAATACCAAGATGTATTCGGATTTGAAGGATATTTTCTGGTGGACCGGAATGAAGAAGGATATTGCGGAATATGTAGCAGTTTGTGATGTATGTTAGAGAGTGAAGGCAGAGCATCAGAAGCCAGCAGGATTGCTACAACCATTACCGATACTCGAATGGAAGTGGGATAAGCTAGGCATGGATTTCATCACAGGATTGCCCAGAACACGTTCAGGCTATGACTCGATATGGGTTGTAGTCGATCGTTTGACAAAGGTAGCTCATTTCATTCCAGTGAAGACTACCTATACCAGTGCAAAGTTGGCAAAGATATACATGACCAGGATCGTATGTCTGCATGGAGTTCCAAGGAGCATTGTATCGGATAGAGGAACCCAGTTTACCTCAAAGTTCTGGAATCAGTTGCATGAGACTTTGGGAACCAGACTGGAGTTTAGCACAGCTTTCCACCCGCAGACAGATGGACAGACAGAGAGAGTAAATCAGATTTTGGAGGATATGCTAAGAGCTTGTGCGCTAGATTATGGATCTAGTTGGGACGAGAATTTGCCATATGCAGAGTTCTCTTACAACAACAGCTATCAATCCAGTTTGAAGATGGCCCCTTTCGAAGCCTTGTACGGAAGGAGGTGCAGGACCCCATTGTCCTGGGATGAAGTTGGAGATCGCCAGTCGTTTGGACCGGATCTGATAAAGGAGTCTGAACAGAAAGTGAAATTAATTCGCGACAAGCTGAAGGTAGCTCAATCCAGGCAGAAGAGTTATGCAGATTCTAAACGCAAGGAGACAGTTTACAAAGTCGGAGACCGAGTCTATCTTCGAGTATCACCACTTCGAGGAGTTAAGCGCTTTGGAGTTAAGGGAAAGTTAGCACCACGTTTTGTAGGCCCATACCAAGTTTTGGAGCGTATGGGAGAAGTTTCCTATAAGTTGGAATTGCCCGAAGGATTGTCAGGAGTTCACGACGTGTTCCATGTATCCCAGTTGAAGAAGTGACATGCAGAGATGGCTGACATACCGCTGAGAGATACGGTACCACTGGAAGCAATTCAGTTGGACAGTGATTTAACCTATGAGGAGAAACCAGTTAAGATTCTAGAGTATGCCAGTCGAGTCACCCGCAGCAAGGTTATCAAGTTTTGCAAGGTTCAGTGGAGCCACCACATGGAGGATGAAGCCACCTGGGAACGAGAGGAAGATTTGCTGAAGGCTCACCCTCACCAATTTTCTAGCCAACCCGAATCTCGAGGGCGAGATTCATCTTAAGGGGGGTAGGTTTGTAACATCCCAAATTTTCAATTTGGAATGTTATACACTAGATCATCTTTGCATATCATATTTATTGCATTTTGGTTGATCCTAGAAATTTTTCGCAACTCAAGGACACTCGGAGAGAGTTGGGGATTTCGTTATTTTCATATTTGAGTTGTCTCAAATTTTGAAAATAGGATCATTTGATTTTATTTATTTTATCTTCAATTATTTCTATTACAAAAATATAAGAGAGGGAATAAAATGACTTTCCCAAAATAAAGAAACATTGAGGATTTAATAAATAAATCAAATGAGATTTTATTTGGTTTTATTTGCTATTTTATTTGAATTTAGGAAAAATGCGTGTTTTTAAAAATTGCATTTAGGCCCCCAAATAAATGTTCATCCTGTGCGGCTTGATTTTAGAAGCCGGGGAAAATTTATTTTGAGATTTTTAGAGTCAGTTTAGTAGTCCTTTTGTTTTTTCTGAGCGTAAGTTTTTTAAAAAAAACGTCCGAACCGACCTACGGGCCGTGCTAGGCCCGGACTCCCCCGGACCCAGCCTTTATAAGCCGCCGGCCCACCCCGGGCCGAAACCCTAGCCACGCCGCCTCGAACCCCGCGCCCGCCGCCGCCTCCGCGCCCGACGCCGCCCCGCCGGACCCCGCCGCCGCGCCCGACGCCGCCGCCCGCCACCGCCGCCCCGCCGCCACCGACACCTCCGCCTCGGCGGAGCCGCCGCCGCCGCCGTCCCACCGCCCGAGGTTTACCTCGACCCCGCCGTCGGTTTTCCCGGAAAAACCGTTCGGTTTTCGTCAGTTTTTTTTGTTTTGTTTCGTTTTTTCTTTAGATCGGTTTTTTTCCCGGTTTAGGCTAATTAGCGAGCGTTCGCTCGTTCGTTAGTTTTAATGAACGCATTCTTCGTTTAGATTCAGTTAACGAACGTTCGTTCGTTAAACTGTTCGTCATTTTTCTTTTTCTCGGATTAAATCTGCGATTTTCTGATCGCGATTTCTGATGCGATTTTCCTTTTAGTTTATTTTTTTGCTCGTTTATCGGAATCAGGCGATTCAAGCGCCTGGAGTTTCGTCTCGAAACCCTCTTTCCGTTTAATCAACTTAAACAAGTTTTTGCCACTGTAAAAATTGCCTTAGATCCAGAATAGTAAACGAAGCCTGTTTCTTTTGCCATTTGTCTTTTGTTGCTTCGTTCGATTTGATTCCTTTTGCCAACCGGAGTTCTTAAGTTGAACTTTCTGGTTAAATCTCTTATTTGAGTTTTACCTATGCATTAGTTGAGTACTTATTGTGTGCTTGTTTGTTTGCGATAGAGTACCCGGAGTGCGCCGCCTGTTACTTCGAATCGCTAGGTTTCCCGGATCATCAGCAAGGCAAGTAACACTTTGATCATACCTCCTACTACCCAGTTTTATTGCATTAGATCAATCCTTACACATTGCATGATTAGGATCTAATTAAATTGTGTGTTTGGGAAGTAGTTGAGGTAGTACCTATTACCTGTCTAATTATCAAACCTTTGGGAGTTACTTCTACGTTTGCTTATTATTGCTATGCTATGCTAGTAGACGTGGATTGGGTGAGTGTATCCATGAAAGATGTGAGCTTTGTTAATTAATGGTTTACTTAAGGTGCCAACCTAAACACACATCTGGGTGGATTGAGGCACCTGGGTATTCCAGGATTGCCTGTTTTCTTTTGGACCGCCACCCAGGCTTAAAGGGATCATGAGATTATTCATGCTAGAAACTTACGTGTGCAGCCACAAGCTATTATGGGCTCTAGCATAGTTGACTAAGTCGTGCGAACTCTTACAGTGGTAGACTAGTAGGTGTAGGGGATGTAGGTGGTACGGTCTACCCATCATAAGATGTGAGCGCTTCTGAAAGACTATGTCTCGGTCATCCGTTTCTCAAACACCGTGTAGTGCGAGAAACCAAATGGAGGTGATCGAGTCTTGTGGGGAAAAGTGCGCAAACCTCTGCAGAGTGTATAAACTAATCATGGTTAGCCGTGTCCCCGGTTATGGACATCTTGAGTATCTAGTACCTGGATTATCATGTGAATCTCAACATGTTACGCTAAAGATTAATTTTGTTGGGTTTGTTTAATGATGATGTTTAATTGGGATTGAGAATGCTGTCAGCCATTCTCAATGTTTAACAACCACCATAATAGTTAAATAAATTTATTCCTTTGCAGTAGGGAAAAATTGGCTTTACGCAAAACTGTTACCATAGAGCTTTCCACCAGCCAAATATGCATATAGTATAGTTGTTTCATTCCATTATTCTCTATGTGTTACATTGCCAGCATATTCCATGTGCTGACCCGTTTTCGGGCTGCAACGTTAATGTTGCAGACTTTTTAGATGATGATTAAGGAGTTTTAGGTCGTGGTTCTATACTCAGTGATGCTGTTGGAGTTGATGGACTCACTTATCTTCCAGGCCTTCCGCTATTATCGTTATTAGATGGCCTTAAGACATTTTTATTGTAATAAGTTATCTTTGGAGACACGCGATGTAATAAGTGTGTGATTGCTACTCTGCTATAAATCCTTCAAGTACTGTGTGGTGTCAGCATTACTGATCCAGGGATGACACCAGAGCACAAAGATTGGACCATTTGAGGTCTGGACGCTACATTATTTTTATGCCATATGTTCATGTTGATACCTAGTGATCCGTGCCTCTTTTGAGCATGATCAGTAAGGATGTTTTGTAGATATTGTGGTGCTCTATCCATCCATGTCTTTGTTTGCATTTATGGAGCACCCTAGCTTGAGTCAATCGAGCTCTACTTTTGCTATAAAATGTTCCTGGCAGATTGTTAACATGTTTAGCAATTTTGTCGAGCTTGTTGTAATTGATCCGTGCATTCTATGTTGTTGTTCTTGCCATGTTTAGCTTCTATGCCATGTATACTTGCTGGGTGTATGCATAGTTTGTCATGCAATGCCTCATAGTGAGTGCATCGAGCTCGTAAACATGCCTACTTGCTATCTATTTTGCCATGTTCCAGTTTTTCACCAAGTCTGAATCTGTTAACGATAATTGCTATGTTCACGTGGTTGCAATTGTATTTTCTAATCCCTTTTGGCTTATGGTCAGTAAGGGACTTTTGTTGTAGGCTTTGAGTAGCTTCATGCCATGCCTTGCTTTTCCATGATATGTTCCTGTAGCATGTAGTTTTCATGCTCTAAAGATTGCTTCCTGATATTAAATTCCTGACTTGTTGTTATTTTCACTAAGTCTATAACCAGTAATCTTTTGCACTTTTGCCATGCTTGTTTGAACCTGCTATTGAGTGAATTAGCCGTATCTCAATGTTCATCTTTTGTCAGCATCTTGAGTGGACCCCTGCCATGTATTTTGTTGCTATGTTAGATTGCTGTAGCATGTTGTTCTTGATGCATTTAGATGGCCTCATGCTGTTAGTCGCAGCTTTGTGCCATATTTGTTTTGCTTGCCATTTCCAAACCGTGCATCCAATTCCGGTGATCTTTATATCGATTTCGACCGAAATCAACTCCTCTTTCCAGTGGCACTCTTGATTTTCCAATTTGAGGCCAGGGTTAATCATTCCTTTCCGAATCAGGCATATGCATCGCATATCGCATCCTACATATCATGACATGTTTTGCATCATGTTGTTTGTGCATTGCATGTGGTTGATTGTGTTCCCTTTTGCTTGTTGTCTTGCTTTGGGTAGAGCTTGGAGACGAGTACGTGATCAAGGAGCCCGTTGAGTACGCCTACGAGGATCAAGTCAACTTGGAGAACTTTGCAGGCACGATGACCATACCCTCGAAATCACTTATATCTTTGCTTGCTAGATGCTCGCTCTTTTGCTATGCCTATGCTACGATACCTACCACTTGCTTATCATGCCTCCCATATTGCCATGTCAAACCTCTAACCCACCTTGTCCTAGCAAACCGTTGTTTTGGCTATGTTACCGCTTTGCTCAGCCCCTCTTATAGTGTTGCTAGTTGCAGGTGAAGATTGGAGTTTGTTCCTTGTTGGAACATGTTTATTGTTGGGATATCATTATATTATCTTGTTTATCTTAATGCACCTATACACTTGGTAAAGGGTGGAAGGCTCGGCCTTATGCTTGGTGTTTTGTTCCACTCTTGCCGCCCTAGTTTCCGTCATACCGGTGTTATGTTCCTTGATTTTGCGTTCCTTACACGGTTGGGTTATAATGGGAACCCCTTGACAGTTCGCCTTGAATAAAACTCCTCCAGCAATGCCCAACCTTGGTTTTATCATTTGCCACCTAGCCTCTTTTCCCTTGGGTTTCCGGAGCCCGAGGGTCATCTTTATTTAAACCCCCCCCCTGGGCCAGTGCTCCTCTGAGTGTTGGTCCAAACTAGAGCCCTTTGCAGCGCCCCCTCGGGGAAACTTGAGGTTTGGTTTTAGTTGTACGGAGCGCTCATCTGAGTGTGCCCTGAGAACGAGATATGTGCAGCTCCTATCAGGATTTGTCGGCACATTCGGGCGCTGTTGCTGGACTTGTTTTACCATTGTCGAGATGTCTTGTAACCGGGATGCCGAGTCTGATCGGATTGTCTTGGGAGAAGGAATATCCTTCGTTGACCGTGAGAGCTTGTGATGGGCTAAGTTGGGACACCCCTGCTGGGATTTGATCTTTCGAAAGCCGTGCCCGCGGTTGTGGGAAGATGGGAATTTGTTAATGTCCGGTTGTAGATATCCTTAAACTTAACTTAATTAAATGAATCAACTGAGTGTGTGGCCGTGATGGTCTCTTTTCGGCGGAGTCCGGGAAGAGAACACGGTCTCGTGTCATGCTTGATCGTAGGTTGTTCTAGGATCACTTCTTGATCATAGTTCATTGACCGTGCCTTTGCCTTCTCTTCTCGCTCTCATTTGTGTATGTTAGCCACCATATATGATAGTCGCTTGTTGCAGCTCCACCTCATACCTTTTACCCTTCCTATAAGCTTAAATAGTCTTGATCGCGGGGGTGTGAGATTGCTGAGTCCCCATGACTCACAGATTACTTCCAAAACCAGATGCAGGGACCGATGATACCGCTCCAGGTGATTGAACTGAGCTCAAGTGGGTGTTCGATGAGGACTCAGGACGATACTACGTGTCTTTCCCAGATGATCAGTAGTGGTGCCCAGTTGGGGCGATCGGGGACATTGTTGCATTTGGGGTTTATCTTCATTTTGGTTCCGTAGTCGGACCTTGAGTGTATTTGGATCAATGTAATGACTTATTTATGCTATTTGTGTGACATGGCGAGTGTAAGCCAACTATGTGTATTTTCCCTTATTTATTACATGGGTTGTTGTGAAGATTACCTCACTTGCGACATTTCTTTCAATGCGGTTATGCCTCTAAGTCGTGCTTCGACACATAGGAGATATAGCCGCATCGAGGGCGTTACATCCTCCTTCTGCCGCACTGCTGACCCCAGGTTCCTTCGCCTCTCCTGACGTCCTGGAGAGAGCTCTTTCTACGATGGCCCTGCTGCAAGAAGATCTTCGGGGCACCGACCATCGCCTGGTGGCCGGACGCCTAGAGCTGGTCTCTG
This sequence comes from Triticum urartu, assembly GCF_003073215.2. Taxonomy (NCBI): domain Eukaryota; kingdom Viridiplantae; phylum Streptophyta; class Magnoliopsida; order Poales; family Poaceae; genus Triticum; species Triticum urartu. Next base: position 433,614,119 of record NC_053028.1, on the reverse strand, counting down.
GTTGGCTGCACTCTTACGCGTCCGTCCGGGTGGCACTGAGCCAAGCTGATGCTGACTTTGAGAAGGACAGGGAGGTCGTCGCCCAGGCTGTGGCCGCCCGCGAGGTGGCGCTGAAGGATGCCGAGGCCGCCCAGGACCACTGTCGGTCGCTGGCAGCCGAGCTGGAGACCGTGCGAAGGGAGCACATGAAGGAATCCCAAGGCCGCAAGGCGGAGGAGAAGATGAAAGCCCGAGAGGACGCCGTCAAGGATCGCGACGACGAACTGGAGCAGTTGGCGAAGGCACAGGCCACGAAGCGCGGCGGGCTGGAGGAGTTAGAGCAGAAGCTGAAGGTGGAGAAGGCCGAGCTTAACGCCAAGGCGAAGGTCCTGGCTGAGGACCGCGCGGCCTTCAAGCTCCTTGAAGAGAAGGCTCGGACAACGCTGAAGTCGCTCTACGAGAAGGGCTTGGAGGAGCCGCTGGTTGCCGACGACGAGGGCCCCAACCAGCTGGTTCCTTATCTGGTTGGTGCGCTGGAGGACGTTGTGAGCGGCATCGGCCCCACGGCGGAGGAAGAAGCCCGCGTTCTCTCCTCAACCGCGCTAACACGCGTCTTTAGCCACATCCACCTTCGCGATCCCGCCGCCCACCTTGACGAGCTGCTGGAGCCTGTGAAAGACGAGCATTACGAGGCCATTGCTGCAGCTGTGAAGGGTCAGGTGGAGGCCCTACTGAAGAGGATCTGCGCCTTCACTCCCGCGCCGCCGACCGGCGGTGCTACCGATCCTGCAACTCCGGCTGGTGGTGCAGGTGAAGGCGGCGCCGTTGGAGAAGAAACATCCCTTGCAGGCGACGGCAGCGTCCAGGGATGATGAGACAACCTGCTGGTGGATCCTTTCCTGTTTTAGTTTCTTCAATATGCACCATGCCTCATGGAGGCGTTAAACTCGCATTTGATTTCAGGGGAACAATATGTCCTGTAATATTTGCTTTGAAATTCCGTGATTTCCTTTCTATTTGCTTTACGTTCTATGTCAGCAGGGCCCAACCCTGCGCATACCTCAGCCGCCGTTGGGTCGTCCGGATCACCAGGATGGACCAAGGAGTGAGGGGCTACATGATCAGTTAGGCTCCTGAGTCGCGATGCTCAGGAGTCCCCCTTGACGCGCAAACAGCTTATAGGAAGGAGATCTGGGAGTAGGTATAGTGTTCTACATCGGCAGGACCCGACCCCGCGCATACCTCAGCCGCCATTGGGCCGACCGGATCAACAGGACGGACCAAGGAGTGAGGGGCTACATGGTCAGTTAGGATCCTAAGTCGCGATGCTCCGGAGTCCCCCTTGAAGTTCAAACGACCTTCGTACCTTAGCTCCGCTTGGGAGGGAACGCGATGACCAGGTCTGAGGGACCTGGCAGGGTGGCGTACGCTTCAGCGTGACCCGAGCGCAGCCCCCGTGCCTAGCCCCCTCGCGCGACTCTCCTGAGGGGAGGTGTTGCGATGAGGCCAGACACCGAGCCCGAAGGCTCCCTGAGGTTGATACAGCCGTGAGGCCGCCCTCAGTTGTTTATGACCAGCGCGGAGCATAGCGCTTCTGTACTTGCACAGGCATAGCCGTCGAGACCCTGAGCCTCGGGAGGCCCTGGAGGCTCAGGTGGCCTCCTGAGGACCGTCTCCATCTCTGCCAGGACTGCGTGGTGCCTGGCGTCCTGACCCACCAGGGTGCTCCGTAGGTTGCACTGGAAGGCGGTCGCTATGCTCGGCAGGCCGAACGGCATGCGGACGTAGCTGTGAGGTGGACCCTCACGCCGTCCAGCATGCGAAGGCCAAAAGCGCTCCTGAGATGCGGCCCTGTTGAGTCATGGGATGTCGATACAAACATGCAGCTCACCACCCTCGCCTGGGTGGTGAGTAGAGCCCGGTGGGCGGTGGTCGCCGCGTAATGCTCTTGTTTCCTGAAGCTCCTGAGATGCCTTGGTGATGAACTCCTGAGCGTCGGGCGCTCCTCGCCCGGTGTCCTCCTGAGGGAAACACGCCGCGAAGCACGCCTCCATGTGGTGCCCGAGCGCTTCCCTCGTGATGTTGGCCAGGTCCGAGGTCCTCCAGAAGAGAGCCCCCGAGCCCTGCCCGAGGAGGGCACCGGGCACGCCTCCCTATGCGAGGGAGGGAGGCGCCCCAAGCGCTGGCACGAATCCTGAAGTGGCACCGATGGAGGTGCCGCTCCCTTGAGGCCCAGTGCGGAGTAGCTGCTTCTTCTTCTTGGGGTTGGCCTCAGGAGGGTACTGCACACCCACGCTGTCAGGGTCTTCGATTGATGCAGCTTGGAAGGCGCGCTCGAGGGAGAACACCGCGTCTCTTTCTTCACAAGGGACTGTGATGATTCCGCTATTTCCCGGCATCTTGAGGACGTTGTAGCCATGGTGGGTGACTGACATGAATTTGGCCAGTGCTGGGTACCTGAGGATGGCATTGTACGGCAGGCGGATGTGGGCGACATCGAAGTCAACGAGCTCGGTGTGGTAGTTGTCGCACTGACCGAAGGTGACAGGGAGGCGAACTTGCCCTATCGGGGTGGTGGAGCCGTCAGTCAATCCTGAGAAAGGCTTGGTGGGCTGGAGCTGATCGTATGGCACTTGAAGGCTGTCGAACGTCTCGACGGACAGGACACTGAGTCCTGCACCGCCGTCAATGAGGGTCTTCGTGATTTGGACATTGCTGATGACGGGTGAACAGAGCATCGGGAGGACGCCAGCGGTTGCCGCGCATTTGAGCTGGTCCGCCGAGCTAAAGGTGATGGCGTACTTGGACCACCTGAGTGGGCACGTGGCCTCGAGCTTGGGGAGAGCTGCATTCACTTCGCGGGAGAACTTCTTGAAGACGCGCTGGGAGGCTGGGGCCTGAGCGCCACCCAAGATGCAGGCGATGGTGCGCAGCTCATGGAAGTCCCCGGCACCTTCGTCCTATTGATGGTCGTCGTTCCTTCTTGGCGATGGCAGTCGAGGGAGACCAGGGTTGCCCTGAGGACGATCCTCACGAAGCTGGTCCCTCCAGGGGCCCTCATGAGGCTTGTCCTGCCAACGATCTTCGCGAGGCTGGTCGCGCCACTCTTGGCGGGGCCCAAGGTCGTCCCAACGTCCTCCACCTCGTCCACCTCCTCGGTCGTAGCCCCGGTCATTGTGCTCGTGGCGTCGACCGAAGCGTCCATCTCGAATGGCCCTGAGCTCTTGACAATCGTTGGTGTTGTGCGTGCGCACATTGTGGAAGGCGCAGAACGTACGGCCGCCCTTGGACAACTCGGGAAGATCTCGACCGTGCTTGGTATCCGGCTCTGCTGCGAGTACGGCCACTCCTTTGCGCTTCACGTCCTTGACCTTGGCCTTCTTCTCCTCTGGATCCATGGTAGGGAGCTCGAGGAGGGAGAGACGCCCCTCCTCAGCTCTTGGACACTTGGTTGCTATGTTGAACAGCTCCATGATCATGGATGGCGAGCTCCTCCTTCATCTTGACATCGTGGACGCCGTTAGAAAACACTAAGATGATGGCCTCGTCCATCACCTTGGGGATCTTGATACGCGCGCTGTTGAAGCACTGGATGTACTTCTGCAGGGTTTCTCCCGGTTGTTGCTTGATGCGGCGCAGGTCACCCGTGACCGGGGGGCGGTCGCGAGTGCCCTGGAAGTTGGCGATGAAGTGGTTTGGCATCTCATCCCAAGAGGAAATCGAGCATGGGGGCAGGTTCCGGAGCCATGAGCGGGCGCCGTCCTTGAGAGCCATGGGAAACCAGTTTGCCATGACCTTTTCGTCGCCGTTGGCCGCCTCGATGCTTAGCTCATAGAGCTACAGAAACTCCGCAGGGTCGGGGGTGCCGTCGTAGCGAGGGGGTAGATTCGGCTTGAACTTGCCCGGCCAGACGACTCTACGTACCTCAGGAGTGAAGGCGCGCCAGCCCGCCGTGGCCACCGGGGCCCACTGTGGAGGCGGAGCTTGACCTTGGCGTCCCTGTGCCGCCACGGCAAGTGGCACATGGCCCTGCCGCAGCAAGCGATCCTGACGTGGTGCTGCTGGAAGCGGTGGAGCATCTTCTTGCGGACGGGGAACCTCCTAGCAACTTCTTTCTTCATGCACGGACACACGGTGCGGCGGATCACGCCGCTGGGCCACGCATCTTGGAGCGAGGATGTTGTGTTGATGCGGGGGAGGCTGAGGCGCTCCATGAGATGTGCACCTCGGCATGAGGGCGCCATCTTGGTGCTGAGGTGCAGAGGCGCTCCGTCAGCCACATCGCCCGCAGTCGGGGGCGGGCGAGGCAGCGAGAGGGATGGTGCAGGAGAGCCCCCCACGGCGCTGATGAGCTCAGTGATGCAATCCAATCAGTCCTTGTATAGGTCGTCAACCGGGCGGTAGCGTAGGAGCTCGCGTGCCATGATCAGCGCGGCCTGCGCGTCCGTGGGGGGCGCGGCGAGCATGAGACGATGAGACGGCCGGAGTCAGCAACGGGGTGGCAGTGCGAGTGTGAGACGATGAGGCTTGTTGCTCGTTTGCCATCGGGTCGATGGCGACGTTGGCGGCGGGCAATGGAGAACGACGGGGGGGGGGTCCGCCGACAGCGGCTGTGTGAGCGACACGGGTGGCGAGAGCGGCCCGGCGCTCAGCATGGGCCCGGCGAGCGTCGGCCATGAACTTGGCGGAGTGGTGAAGCGCGGTTCGACAAAGAGTAAAGCTTTGACGCACCCCTACCTGGCGCGCCAAATGTCGGATTTTGGGTTCCAGCAAAACCCTTGAGGTTCGAACACTGGGGTGCACACAAAGATCTCTCCCCCTCCCTAGCTCGCACACTCTACGATCTCACGGCCTAGCTCGACGAACCCAAAGAACATGAGACACAAGATTTATACTGGTTCAGGCCACCGTTGTGGTGTAATACCCTACTCCAGTGTGGTGTGGTGGACTGCCTCTTGGGCTGTGGATAAACAGTTACAAGGGAAGAACAACCTCGCGAGGAGAGGTGTTCTTGTGCTTAGTGAACTTGAGTGGTTGGGGGTGATATGGATCCGATATGGGTCTGAATCAGATGCCTCCCTATGTTGGTGGCTAGTCCTATTTATAGAGGCCCTGGTCCTCTTCCCAAATATAGAGCGGGAAGGGACCCCACAACGGCCAAATTCAAAGGGAGACAACTAGTACAAGCTATCCTAACAAAAGTAGTCTTCACCTGCCAAAGGCTCTGGTGGTGACGCCGTCTTGGGCTCCACGGTGACCTCCGTCCTGCCGTCCTGCTGGTCTTGGTCTTGTTGCACCGATATGGAAACCTTTGCCTGATCCCTTGGGACTCCTCGTCTACGCTTGCCCCTTTAGCACCAAAGAGGAAACAAGGACACTGCGCGCGCTGGCGCCCACCTGGCTCCAGTCGTCATGGCTTGCGTCACAGAAACCTCGTGAGGTGCCCCTTGCCTTGATTTCTCCACCCCTCGTGAGCCAGCCTGGTGAGGCCACCCCTGAGGAGGTCTTGCGTCGTCCGCCTCGCGAGGCTTGGCCCCTCGCGAGGGTCTTGAATGTTTCCTGGTGAAGATGGGTCGTACAGGGCCGCTGGTGGAGCCATGCTGCGGGCCATAGGCAGGCAAGTCCGGGGACCCCTATTCCCATAAGTCCGACAAAAGCACACAACAGAAATAGGTGACTCTCTAAAACTTCCGGGTTGTCTCCCTGGCAGCGCTTTCTTTAAAGCCATTAAGTTGGGCATATAGTGCTTAAGTAATGGATCCACCCAGATCCCAAGGTATATCAATGCCAATTTTAATTAACAATGATTTGTGATTTAGTAGTGAGCACAAAGTAACATATATCATGCAAAAATGAAGTCTAACTTTCTTCCTATGCATTGGCATGTCATAAAAGAACAATTCATGCACACATAGTAAAGGCCAATGCATAGTATAAACAGTTTCTTGCAATTTTATCATATTGGAAACATGGAGAGGCGGAGATGTAGTTCCTCTCTCATAATAATTGCAAGTAGGATCAGCAAGCACATGCATATTATATCTATCAAAATCATCATGTGTAGAAGTAAAACGCAACCCATCAATATAATCCTTAATAAGGGCAAACTTCTCCGATATAGTGTAGTCGGGAGAATTCAAAAAGATAATAGGACTGTCATGCATGGGTGCAATAGCAACAATTTCATGTTTAATATAAGGAACTATAGCAAGTTCATCTCCATAAGCATAATTCATATTGGCATCTTGGCCACAAGCATAGCAAGCATCAACAAAAAGAGATATTTCAAAAGAATCAACAGGATCATAACAATCATCATAGCATTCATCCTTCAGTAAATTCGAAGGGAAATTAAACAATGTATGGAATAAAGAGTTACTCTCATTAGATGGTGGGAACGGGTGATCAATCCTCTCTTCCTCGTTTTGTTCTTCGCTCTCCTCCTCATCTTTTTCATCCAATGAGCTCACAATGTCATTAATTTCTTCTTCCATAGACTCCTGCAAAATATTAGTCGGAGGAGTCCTCAATATATGGTTTAATATAAGGATTAGAAGCATAATTATCATAGCAATATTTAAGTATGGCCAAATTTTTAGATTTATAGAGAGTAGTATCACACTCTTCCATAAAAGAAGCAAATTCACAAGTACCCCTAAAAGCAACAAATTCTTCAGTTTGTTGAACATCATAGTAATTATAAACACGCATAGTATACGAAGATACAATTCCATTATCACTAAACTCACATTGGTAAGGAAGGTGTTTCTTAGGGTCTTTAGAACAAAAAGTACAATCATATATTTCACATAAATTCCAAGCATAACACTGCAAACAATGAATTTGATCAGGTAAAAGTTTCCCTTTTTCATATATGCGGTGTCGCACATAACAAGAATGCTTATCTAAAGATTTTCCCTCAACTAAGCTAGTTGGGGTTTCGGCCCGAGCACATAGGGATCGAAGATGATCCAAGTAAAAAAGCTTCAGTAGTGTGATAGATTTTGAGTGGTTCTTCAACCATTGATTCAGTAGGTACCACTATTTTTTTGGTATTTTGCATTTCCTACCCATAACTAAAGATAGAAAACAGGAGCACAAAATAAAAACTACTTAGTATTAAAGCAAACAAGCACACACGAGAATATTCACCCCACGCTATAACTCCTCGGCAACGGCGCTAGAAAAAGGTCTTGATAACCCACAAGTATAGGGGATCAATTGTAGCATCTTTCGATAAGTAAGAGTGTCGAACCCAACGAAGAGCTAAAGGTAGAAAAAATATTCCCTCAAGTTTTATCGACCACTGATACAACTCTATGCACGCTTGACGTTCGCTTTACCTAGAACAAGTACAAAACTATAAGTACTTTGTAGGTGTAACGGGATAGGTTTACAAGAATATAAAGAGAACATAAATAAAAACTAGGGGCTGTTTTAGGTAAAGAAGCAATAAAGTTACTATAGTGAGTGTGGAAAGTGGTGGTACGAGTTGCAAAATTGTCCCTAAGCAATTGACTACTTTACTAGACCGATAGCAAGTTTTATGTGGGAGAGGCCACTGCTAGCATGTCATCCCTGACTTGGAATTCTATGCACTTATGATTGGAACTATTAGCAAGCATCCGCAACTACTAACGTTCATTAAGGTAAAACCCAACCATAGCATTAAGATATATTGGTCCCCCCTCAATCTCGTATGCGTCAATTTCTATGCTAGGTTGAAGCTTTTGTCGCTCTTGCCCTCCAATACATAGTCCTATCAACATACAACTAACCCTATGGTGTGATCCACGCACACGCTGATATGATGGGCACCAAAGGACATCAACATAACCACAAGCAAATTAAACCAATCATAGCAATTCACCAATTACCGATAGGACAACGAAGATCTACTCAGACATCATAGGATGACAACACATCATTGGATAATAATATGAAGCATAAAGCACCATGTTCAAGTAGAGGGTACAGAGGGTTGCGGGAGAGTGGACCGTTGTAGATAGATGGGGGAAGGTGATGAAGATGTTGGTGAAGATGACGGAGGTGTTGGTGTAGATCGCCGTCAAACGATGATGGCCCCGGCGGTGTTCTAGCGCCACCGGGAGAGAGGGGGAGAGGGGCCCTTCTTCTTCTTCTTCCTTGACCTTCTCCCAAGATGGGAGAAGGGTTTACCCCCTGGTCCATGGCTTCCATGGCGGTGGAGGGGCGAGAGCCCCTCCGAGATTGGATATGTCTCTCTGTCTCTCTCTGTTTCTGCGTTCCAGATTCTGGCCTTTCACCATTTCTTATGTTCTTGGAGATTCGTAACTCCAATTGGGCTGAAATTTTAACACGATTTGTATCCGGATATTGGCTTTCTTGCGGCAAAAGAAGGGCACCAACCACCTTACGGGGTGGCCACGAGGGTCAGGGGCATGCCCACCCCCTGGGCGCGCCCCCTGCCTCATGGCCCCCTAGGGCATCGTCACGCGTTGATTCTTCTTCCCAAAAATCACATATATTCCAAAAAAATCTATGTAAGTTTTTATCCCGTTTGGACTCCATTTGATATGGATTTTCTGTGAAACAAAAAACATGCAACAAATAGGAACTGGCACTGGATCAATATGTTAGTCCCAAAAATAGTATAAAAAGTTGCCAAAAGTATATGAAAGTTGTATAATATTAGCATGGAACAATCAAAAATTATAGATACGACGGAGACGTATCAATGCAATAAGAACGATAACATGATGTAGACAAGATCTATCTATGTAGAGATAGACCCCATTGTTTTATCCTTAGTAGCAATGATACATACATGTCATTTCCCTTTCTGTCACTGGGATCGAGCACCATAAGACCGAACCCAATACAAAGCACCTCTTCCCATTGCAAGATAAATATATCAAGTTGGTCAAACAAAACCCAAATATCGGAGAAGAAATACGAGGCTATAAGCAATCGTGCATATAAGAGATCAAAGAAACTCAAATAGCTTTCATGGATATAAAAAGATAGATCTAATCATAAACTCAAAGTTCATCGATCCCAACAAACACACTGCAAAAAGAGTTACACCATATGGATCTCCAAGAGACCATTATATTAAGAATCAAGAGAGAGATGAAGCCATCTAGCTACTAACTACGGACCCGAAGGTCTACAAAGACCTACTCACGCATCATCGGAGAGGCACCAATGGAGGTGGTGAACCCCATCCGAGATGGTGTCTAGACTGGATCTAGTGGTTCTGGACTCTGCGGTGGCTGGATGAATATTTCGTTGACTTCCCTAGGGTTCTGGGATTTTTGGGGTATTCATAGAGCAAAGAGGCGGTCCGGGGGCACCCGAGGTGGGCACAACCCACCAGGGCGTGCCTGGGCCTCCTGGCGCACCCTGGTGGGTTGCGCCCCCGTCGGGGCACCCCCAGGCGCAGCCAGCGCCCGCTGTGTTCCTTTTGGCCAATAAAAATTCTTCGTAAAGTTTCGTGGCATTTAGACTCCGTTGATTTTTTGCGATGTAAAAGCACGGAAAAAAACAGGAACTAGCACTTGGCACTATGCCAATAGGTTAGTACCAAAAATGGTATAAAAATGACTATAAAATGATTATAAAACATCCAAGATTGATAATATAACAGCATGGAACAATAAAAAATTATAGATACGTTGGAGACGTATCACTTCTTCGTCCCATTGGATGTCTTCTGGTCCATAAAAATTCCACAAAAAGTTTTGCTGCGTTTGGACTCCGTTTGGTATTGATTTTCTGCGATGTAAAAAACAAGCAAAAAACAGCAATTGGCACTGGGCACTATGCAATTGGTTAGTACCAAAAAATGATATAAAATGATTGTAAAATGATTGTAAAACATCCAAGAATGATAATATAACAACATGAAACAATCAAAAATTATAGATACGTTGGAGACGTATCAAAGGCCCGCGCGGGCGTTCCCATGGGATAAATAGAGTGGCTTATCTCTAGAGAGTCAGTCCACGCGCTGGCGTTGCCCCTCGAGTTATCATGGCATTCCCTCACTCGGGCCTCTAATCTATCTCTTCTAAGAGAATGCCACTGGGGTTTTCTCGATGATTGTAACACCCGGATGATTAGGCTACAGTAAATCTCTGCTAAATATGCCACGTCACCTAGGGTAACTGTTTCATCTCGCATCGGTTCGACACTTTTCAAATTCAAAATTTAAATAATGTCAAACAACAAATGGTTTCAAACATGGAAACAAAAATGTTTGGTGGGTGCCAAATTTTGCACTAGTAATTATTATGGAGAAAACTCATTTTTAGAAAATGCCTGAATATTTTAAAATGATTTAAAACATAAAAGAAAATGAATAAAAGGAAAAACAAAAACAAAAAAAGGAGAACCCCCCCGGGCTCCGGCCCAGCCGGCCACTCCCCCCAAACCCTAGCACCCCTCACCCCCACTTCCCCCCGCACGGTTCCCTCTCCCTCACCGATCCAGATCAGGGATCGGGGGTGTTCGCCTCTGATAACCCACAAGTATAGGGGATCGCAACAGTTTTCGATAAGTAAGAGTGTCGAACCCAACGAGGAGCTAAAGGCAGAACAAATATTCCCTCAAGTTCTATCGACCACCGATACAACTCTACGCACACTTGATGTTCACTTTACCTAGAACAAGTATGAAACTAGAAGTTCTTTTGTAGGTATTGTTGGATAGGTTTTCAAGATAATAAAGAGGAAGAAAATAAAAAGTAGGGGTTGCTGTAAGTAAATAAGCAACTAAATTAGTTTTAGTAAAGAACTTTTTGTTACGAGAAAGTTATTTGTCCCTAGGCAATCGATAACTAGACCGGTAATCATTATTGCAGTTTCATATGAGGGAGAGGCATAAGCTAACATACTTTCTCTACTTGGATCATATGCACTTATGATTGGAACTCTAGCAAGCATCCGCAACTACTAAAGATCATTAAGGTAAAACCCAACCATAGCATTAAAGTATCAAGTCCTCTTTATCCCATACGCAACAACCCCCTTACTCAGGTTTGTGTTTCAGTCACTCACGCAACCCACTATAAGCGAATCATGAACGCATTGCAACACCCTACAGCGGGGATCCCTCACGCTTGCGCGACACGGGGAGCACCATAGGACAGCACCAATAACAAAACATGCAACTCAAACCAATCTTGATCATCAAATAGCCCATAGGACAAAACAGATCTACTCAAACATCATAGGATAGCCATACATCATTGGGAAATAATATATAGTGTTGAGCACCATGTTTAAGTAGAGATTACAGTGGGTAAGAGAGAGGTTACACCGCTGCATAGAGGGGGGAAGAGTTGGTGATGATGGCGGTGAAGTTGTTGGTGAAGATTGTGGTGATGATGATGGCCACGGCAGCGTTCCGGTGCCACCGGAAGAGAAGGGGAAGAGATGGCTCGGCCTCTCTTTCTTTGTACATGCACACTCGAGGTGAGTCATGAATTATGTCGCAAGGCAGCACCGCCTCAGCGTCGTACACCATAAAAACAGTGTGTATCCGGTAATGCGATTCAGCATGGTCCGCAGCCCCCATAGTACGGAGTCGAGCTCCTCTACCCAATGAGTGCCTGATTCCTTTAAAGACCAGACTAATCTGGGTTTAATGCCGCTCATGATAAGACCATTCGCTCGTTCGACTTGACCGTTAGTTTGCGGATGATAGACAGAAGCATAATCGAGCTTGATGCCCATGTTGCTGCACCAAAGTTTCACCTCGTCGGCTGTGAAGTTCGTGCCGTTGTCAGTGATGATGCTGTGGGGGACGCCATAATGGTGTACGACCCCGGATATGAAGTCTATCACCGGTCCAGATTCAGCCGTTTTGACAGGTTTGGCTTCTATCCATTTGGTGAATTTATCCACCATGACCAGTAAGTATTTTCTCTTATGGGTTCCCCCTTTGAGGGGTCCGACCATATCGAGCCCCCAGACCGTGAAGGGCCAAGTAGTGGGGATTGTTTGGAGGGTGGTAGGTGGCATGTGGCTTATGTTTGCAAAAAGCTGGCAACCGACACAATGTTGTACCAGATGCTGTGCATCTGCCCGGGCCGTCGGCCAATAAAAACCTGTACGGAAGGCCTTGCTTACAAGGGCCCGGGCTGCAGCGTGGTGGCCGCCGAGTCCGGCATGGATTTCTACCAAAAGCTTCCGCCCTTCCTCTTCGGAGATGCACCTTTGAAGGACGGTTGTGCTTTTATTATAAAGCTCTCCCTCATGGACCTTGTAGGCTTTAGATCGCCGCACTATGCAGCGGGCCTCATTTTGGTCCTCGGGTAATTCCTGTCTAGTTAGGTAGGCCAGGAATGGTTCTGTCCACGGGGCGATGATGGCCACTATCACGTGGGTTGAATGTGTTATTTCGGTGGCAGAGCCTCCGATTGTGTCAGAGTATTCGGTATCTGGGGTTGTGGCCAGGTCCGGACTATTTTTGCCGGTGTCCCGTTCCCATACCACGGATGGTTTAAACAGTCTTTCCAGGAAGATGTTCGGTGGGACAAGGTCGCGTTTAGCGCTGATACGGGCTAGGATGTCCGCCGCCTGGTTGTTTTCCCGAGCCACATGGTGGAATTCAAGCCCCTTGAACCAAGCTGACATTTTGAGGACAGCGTTGCGATATGCTGCCATTTTCGGATCCTTGGCATCGAAGTCTCCATTTATTTGGGATATTGCGAGGTTCGAGTCCCCACGCACCTCTAGGCGTTGGATGCCCATGGAGACTGCCATCCGGAGGCCGTGTAATAGGGCCTCGTATTCGGCTGCGTTATTGGAGTCTGTGTATAGTATTTGGAGCACGTATTGCACCGTATCTCCGGTGGGGGACGTCAAGACGACGCCAGCCCCTAGACCAGCCAGCATTTTAGAGCCGTCGAAGTGCATGATCCAATTGGAGTATGCGTCGTACTCTTTAGGGAGTTCGGCTTCTGTCCATTCGGCTACGAAATCGGCCAGTACTTGCGACTTAATGGCTCGTCATGGCTTATATGTTATGTCAAACGGGAGGAGCTCGATGGACCATTTGGCAATCCGGCCCATGGCATCGCGGCTGTTTATTATGTCATTGAGTGGTAGTTCGGAGGCCACTGTAATCAAACACTCTTGAAAGTAGTGTCATAATTTCCGGGATGCCATAAATACCGCGTATGCTATATTTTGGTAATGTGGGTACCGTGATTTGCATGGAGTGAGGACGGTGGATACATAATATATCGGCTTTTGAAGCGGGAATTTATGTCCGTCCATCTCTCGTTCGACGATGAGCACTGCGCTTACAACTTGGTGAGTTGCCGCTATATATAATAGCATTGGTTCGCCAACAGTTGGCGCGGTCAAGATTGGGTTGGTGGCCAGGATGGCTTTTATTTCTTCCAGTCCGGCCGTGGCTGCGTCCGTCCACTCGAAGTGTTTGGTGCGCCGAAGAAGGCGATAAAGGGGAAGTGCCTTTTCTCCTAATCGAGAGATAAAGCGGCTTAAAGCCACCACGCATCCAGTCAATTTATTGATTTGCTTGAGGTCAGTTGGGATAGCCAACTGTGACAGAGCTCGGATTTTAGCCGGATTTGCTTCAATTCCTCTACTGGAGACGATGAAGCCCAGGAGCTTTCCAGCGGGAACACCGGAAACGCATTTTTCCGGATTGAGCTTAATGTCGTATGTTCTGAGATTGGTGAATGTGAGCCTCAAGTCGTCTATTAAAGAGTCGACATGTCTACTTTTAATGACCACATCGTCTACATATACCTCCACAGTCTTACCAATCTGCTTTTCCAGACATGTTTGGATCATGCGCTGATATGTTGCGTCAGCGTTTTTAAGCCCGAAGGGCATTGTGTTAAAGCAGAAGGGGCCGTATGGCATTATAAATGCCGTTGCGGCTTGATCAGACTCCGCCATCTTAATCTGGTGGTAACCGGAGTATGCGTCGAGGAAGCACAATGATTCGTGTCCTGCGGTAGCGTCGATGATTTGATCGATGCGAGGGAGTTGGAAGGGATCCTTTGGGCAAGCCTTATTAAGGTCTTTGAAGTCGACACATAGGCGCCATGATTTTTCCTTCTTTGGTACCATCACCAGGTTTGCTAGCCAATCCAGATGTTTTATTTCTTTAATGAATCCGGCTTCCAGTAGCTTGGCCAGCTCCTCTCCCATGTCTTGTCGCTTAGGTTCAGAGAAACGCCGAAGAGTCTGCTTGACCGGCTTGAATACTTTTAGAATATTAAGGCTATGCTCTTCCAATCTGCATGGGATTCCTGGCATGTCTGAAGGATGCCAGGCAAATATATCCCAATTCTCACGCAAAAACTCCTGTAGTGCGGCGTCTACAGCGGGGTCTAACTGTGCCCCAATGGATGCTGTTTTTATAGGGTCCGGTGGATGGACTTGGAATTTAACTATTTCGTTTGCTGGTTTAAAGGAGGTGGACTTGGATCTTTTGTCTAGTATCACGTCATCCCTGTCCACCGTGGAGCGCAGCGCGGTTAACTCCTCCGCCACAAGGGCTTCGGATAATGCCTCGAGGGCTAGTGCGGCTGTTTTGTTCTCGGCACGGAGTGCTATGTCCGGATCACTAGCTAGAGTGATAATTCCCTTGGCTCCGGGCATTTTGAGCTTCATGTACCCGTAATGGGGTATGGCTTGAAAAATCGGGAATGCCTCCCGCCCTAGAAGGGCGTGGTATCTGCTACTGAACGAGGCCACTTGGAATGTATGTTCTTCGGACCTGTAATTCTCCGGAGTGCCGAATACCACATCAAGTGTGATTTTCCCAGTGCAATGTACCTCCTGACTAGGGATGATTCCTCAGAAGGTCGTACTGCTTTGCTCAATACGGTTGCTGTCTATTTCCATTTTTTGAAGAGTTTCCTCATAAATGAGGTTTAATCCGCTGCCGCCATCCATGAGCACCTTAGTGAGCCGAAAGCCGTCCACAATTGGACTGAGGACCAAAGCGGCTGGTGCTCGGGCTGTTCGGAATTTAGGTTCGTCACTGGCATTGAAGGTGATAGCCGTGTCGCTCCATGGATTTATTGCTGCCACATGGCAGACTTCGGCAAGGCTGCGGAGTGCTCGCTTACGCCTATTATTTGAGGCGACGGTCTCGAAGACCATTAATACTGTGTTGTTATCCGTGGGAAGGTGCTCTGAGGTATTTTGGGTGAGAAGATCCTCACCACTTTCGGCCACCTGCCGGAGTACCCAACATGCTCTAAGGCTATGTGTTGAGCCATCCCTCCAATACGGTTCCATGCCCTGTAGTGGGCTTTTCCTTCTTTGTAATTGAGTCGGGCGACTTATGAGAGTGCACCCTTTTAGTTCGGACTGGGGGTTTTGTCAGAGCCGGATTATCCCAAAATTGCGTTTGGGTTTTCCAGGCACTTTACATCGCACAGTATTTTCGTACTATGGCCACCAAGTCAGTGAAGTGTGCTACGTCACGGATACTTATGGCGTTGAGGACTCCCTTGTCCGTGCAATTGTTGCAAAAGAGCGAAATTGCATCTTCCTTGCGACAGTCCTTGACCTTGTTCATTACAAGGAGGAATCTGGCCCAATAGTGATGTACTGTCTCTTGGGGCGCTTGCCTAATGTGGGAAAGATCGTTTGTATCTGGGTGGGTGGGTGGATTTAAGTCCAGACCTTGACCCAATCTGCGATCCCGGGGCAGGGGAGTTTCCGATCTTGGAAGTTCGGGCTCCGGGATGTTGCCCTGTGGGTTCGGTATGCGGCCTGATTCTGGATTCAGGGTTAGGGCGGTGTCCTCCCGTGAGCGAGTATCCTGTTCGGAGAGCTCGGGAATCCGGATATAGTTTGTCCTCAGGATAGAGGGAGAATCATCGCATTGCTCCTCCACCACCGCTATCTGATGGGTGACCGGAGGAGAGTTAATCTCCCTTTGGTCGGGTTTAAGCCCGATCCGATCATAGTCTGTAGTGACTCCCAGAGCGGCAATGCGATCCAAGAGCTCGTTCAAATAGGAGAGCTCCATTGGATCCATCTGCTTGGCAAATTTTGAGCCGATGTGGAGGCTATTTTCGATGACCCGAGAGGTCATCGTCGGCGCAGCGGCCGAGCAGGCGGTCATGACGAAGCCGCCTAGTCAGAGAGTTTGGCCTACAGCCAGGGCTCCCCCAGAGGTGATGTTGTCCTTGACAACGAGGCGAGCCATCTTCCTTATGATGACGACACAGTGGAACTCTCAATGAAAGCACCAATGTCGGTGTCAAAACCGACGGATCTCGAGTAGGGGGTCCCGAACTGTGCGTCTAAGGCGGATGGTAACAGGATGCAGGGGACACGATGTTTACCCAGGTTCGGGCCCTCTTGATGGAGGTAATACCCTACGTCCTGCTTGATTGTTCTTGATGATATGAGTATTACAAGAGTTGATCTACCACGAGATCAAAGAGGCTAAACCCTATAAGGTAGCCTATGGTATGATTGTCTATTGTCGTACGGACTAAAACCCTCCGGTTTATATAGACACCGGAGGGGGCTAGGGTTACACAAGGTCGGTTACAAAGGAGGAGATATACATGTCTGTATTGCCTAGCTTGCCTTCCACGCCAAGTAAAGTCCCATCCAGATACGAGACGAAGTCTTCAATCTTGTATCTTCATAGTCCAACAGTCCGGCCAAAGGATATAGTCCGGTTGTCCGGACACCCCCTAATCCAGGACTCCCTCAGGGCCACTTTGTCTTCTTCTTGCTTGACCTCCTGCCTAGATGGGAGAAGGGTTTCCCCTCTGGTCCTTGGCCTCCATGGCATGGGAGGGGCGAGAGCCCCTCCGAGATTGGATATGTCTCTCTGTCTCTCTATGTTTCTGCGTTCTGTTCTGGTGCCCTTTCACCGTTTCTTTTATATTCGGAGATCCGTAACTCTGATTGGGTTGAAACCTTCGCCCAGATCTTTTTACAAAAATTGGCTTTCTTGTGGCCAAAGTAGAGCATCAACCGCCTTACGAGGGGCCCACGAGGGTGGGGGCGCGCCTGCCTATAGTGGTCGTGGGCCCCACCCTCGTGGCCACCTCGGGCACCGTCTCGCGTTGATTTTCTTCCCAAAAATCACAAATATTACAAAATAATTCTCCGTCCGTTTTTATCCCGTTTGGATTCCGTTTGATATGGATATTCCGCGAAACCAAAAACATGCAACAGACAGGAACTGGCACTGGGCACTGGATCAATATGTTAGTCCCAAAAATAGTATAAAAAGTTGTATATGGAAATTGTAGAATATTGGCATGGAACAATCAAAAATTATAGATACGACGGAGACGTATCAGCATCCCCAAGCTTAATTCCTGCTCGTCCTCGAGTAGGTAAATGATAAAAAAGATAATTTTTGATGTGGAATGCTACCTAGCATAATCTTGATCATATGTCTAATCATGGCATGAATATTAAGACACTAGTGATTCAAAGCAATAGTCTATCCTTTGACATAAAAATAATAATACTTCAAGCACACCAACCAAGCAATTATGTATTATTGAAATAACATAGCCAAAGAAAGCTCATCCCTACAAAATCATAGACTGGCTATGCTCCATCTTCACCACACAAAATATTCAATCATGCACAACCCCGATGACAAGCCAAGCAATTGTTTCATACTTTTGACGTTTCTCAAACCTTTTCAACTTTCACGCAATACATGAGCGTGAGCCATGGACATAGCACTATAGGTGGAATAGAATATGATGATGGGGGTTATGTGGAGAAGACAAAAAAGGAGAAAGTCTCACATCGACGCGGCTAATCAACAGGCTATGGAGATGCCCATCAATTGATGTCAATGTGAGGAGTAGGGATTGCCATGCAACGGATGCACTAGAGCTATAAGTGTATGAAAGCTCAAACTGAAACTAAGTGAGTGTGCATCCAACTTGCTTGCTCATGAAGACCTAGGGCATTTGAGGAAGCCCATCATTGGAATATACAAGCAAAGTTCTATAATGAAAATTCCCACTAGTATATGAAAGTGATAACTCAAGAGACTCTCTATATGAAGAACATGGTGCTACTTTGAAGCACAAGTGTGGTAAAAGGATAGTAACATTTCCCCTTCTCTCTTTTTCTCTCATTTTTTTGTTTTCTTTTTTTCTCTTTTTTTGGGCCTTCTCTTTTTTTGGCCTTTCTCTCTTCTTTTTTTCGTCCGGAGTCTCATCCCGACTTGTGGGGGAATCATAGTCTCCATCATCCTTTCCTCACTAGGCAATGCTCTAATAATGATGATCATCACACTTTTATTTACTTACAACTCAATATTACAACTCGATATCTAGAACAAAGATATGACTCTATATGAATGCCTCCGGTGGTGTACCGGGATGTGCAATGCTCTAGCGTAGAAATTACATCAAATAACGGACAAGCCATGAAAACATCATGCTAGCTATCTTACAATCATGCAAAGCAATATGACAATAAATGCTCAAGTCATGTATATGATGATGATGGAAGTTACATGGCAATATACTCGGAATGGCTATGGAAATGCCATGATAGGTAGGTATGGTGGCTGTTTTGAGGAAGATATAAGGAGGTTTATGTGTGATAGAGCGTATCGTATCACGGGGTTTGGATGCACCGGCGAAGTTTGCACCAACTCTCGAGGTGAGAAAGGGCAATGCATGGTACTGAAGAGGCTAGCAATGATGGAAGGGTGAGAGTGCGTATAATCCATGGACTCAACATTAGTCATAAAGAACTCACATACTTATTGAAAAAGTCTATTAGCTATCGAAACAAAGTACTATGTGTCTGCTCCTAGGGGGATAGATTGGTAGGAAAAGACCATCGCTCCTCCCCGACCGCCACTCGTAAGGAAGACAATCAATAAACACCTCATGCTCCAACTTCGTTACATAACGGTTCACCATACGTGCATGCTACAGGACTTGCAAACCTCAACACAAGTATTTATCAATTTCAAAATTACTCAACTAGCATGACTCTAATATCACCACCTTTATATCGCAATACTATTGCAAGGAATCAAACATATCATATTCAGTGATCTACAAGTTTTATGTAGGGTTTTATGACTAACCATGTGAATGACCAGTTCCTGTCATCTCTCTAAATAGATATAAGTGAAGCACGAGAGTTTAATTCTTTCTACAAAAGATATGCCCACACTCTAACAAATATAAGTGAACCAAAAGAGCATTCTACAAATGGCGGTTTTCTATGTAAAGAGAAACAGGCAATCCAAACTTCAAATGATATAAGTGAAGCACATGAAGCATTCTATAAAGCCATACTCAAAAGATATAAGTGAAGTGCATAGAGAATTCTATAAATCAACCAAGGACTATCTCATACCAGCATGGTGCATAAAATAAAAGTGAAAACTAAATGCAAAAAACGCTCCAAGATTGCACATATCGCATGAACGAAACGAATCTGAAAACATATCGATAATTGTTGAAGAAAGAGGGGAGCTTGAGCTCTTGCCTCTCTTCCTTCTTCTCACATCGAGACCTTCTCGATCATCAAACACTTCATCCACACAAAACTTCAACAGAAAACTCGGTAAGACCTGTTAGTATAATAAAGCAAATCACTACTCTAAGTACTGTTGCAAACCAATTCATATTTTGTTTTTGCAATGTGTCTACTGTAATATAACTTTTCCATGACTTAATCCACTGATATAAATTGATAGTTTCATCAAAACAAGCAAACTATGCATCAAAAACAGAATCTGTCAAAAACAGAACAGTCTGTAACAATCTGAACATTCACCATACTTATGATACTTGAAAAATTCTTCCAAAATTAGGAAAAATAAACAATTTGTATAGAAAGACAGTGCAAAAAGAATCAGAACAGTTTGACATTCCAGCTAGAACTGTAAAATCGCGCACTACAGCAAAAGTTTCTGTCACGCACCATACAAACCATCAAGCAAATGTAAACATCCTAAAGGCAAACCTTGGCACATTATTTTTATAATACAATGGAATTGTACAAGGGGATAATTATTTTTGTTGAAAAGTTTCTGTAATCAAGATTCACAAAGTTTCCGTGAGCATGAACGAAGTTCAAGGAGCTCTCCCACTTCAACAATGCTTGTCTTTCTCACTTTCACTTTCCTTTTTGAAAAAGTTTTGGGTTCCCCTCTTTATTTTTGTTATTTTTAAACTATATGAAAGCACTCAACAGAAGTAAATGACTCTCTAAAACTTCCGGGTTGTCTCCCTGGCAGCGCTTTCTTTAAAGCAATTAAGCTAGGCATATAGTGCTCAAGTAATGAATCCACCCGGATCCCAAGGTATATCAAAGCCAATTTTAATTAACAATTATTTGTAATTTAGTAGTGAGCACAAAGTAACATACATCATGCAAAAACGAAGTCTAGCTCTCTTCCTATGCATCGGCATGTCATAAAAGAACAATTCATGCACACATAGTAAAGGCTAATGCATAGTAATAAACAGTTTCTTGCAATTTTATCGTATTGGAAACATAGAGAGGTGGAGATATAGTTCCTCTCTCATAATAATTGCAAGTAGGAGCAGCAAGCACATGCATACTATATTCATCAAAATCATCATGTGCAATGGTAAAAGGCAACCCATCAATATAATCCTTAATAAGTGCAAACTTCTCCGATATAATGTAGTCGGGAGAATTCAAAAAGATAATAGGACTATCGTGTGTGGGTGCAATAGCAACAATTTCATGTTTAACATAAGGAACTATAGCAAGTTCATCTCCATAAGCATAATTCATATTGGCATCTTGGCCACAAGCATAGCAAGCATCATCAAAAAGGGATATTTCAAGAGAATCAACAGGATCATAACAATCATCATAGCAATTATCCTTCGGTAAGCACGAATGGAAATTAAACAATGTATGATTGAAGATTTACTCTCATTAGAAGGTGGATGTCGGTGTCAAAACCGGCGGATCTCGGGTAGGGGGTCCCGAACTGTGCGCCTAGGCCGGATGGTAACAGGAGGCAGGGGACACGAAGTTTTACCCAGGTTTGGGCCCTCTCGATGGAGGTAAAACCCTACGTCCTGCTTGATTAATATTGATGGTATGGGTATTAAAAGAGTTGATCTACCACGAGATCAGAGAGGCTAAACCCTAGAAGCTAGCCTATGGTATGATCGTTGATGTGTATGTTGTCCTACAGACTAAAACCCTCCGGTTTATATAGACACCGGATAGGGTTAGGGTTACATAGAGTCGGTTACAATGGTAGGAGATCTGAACATCCGTATCACCAAGCTTGACTTCCACGCCAAGGAAAGTCCCTTCCGGACACGGGACGGAGTCTTCAATCTTGTATCTTCATAGTCGAGGAGTCCAGCTTGAAGGTATAGTTCAGCTATCCGAACACCCCCTAATCCAGGACTCCCTCAGTAGCCCCTGAACCAGGCTTCAATGACGACGAGTCCGGCACGCAAATTGTCTTCGGCATTGCAAGGCGGGTTCCTCCTCCAAATACTTAATAGAAGATCTTGAACACAAAGATAGTGTCCGGCTCTGCAAAATAAGTTTCCACATATTGCCATAGAGAGAATAATAATATTAACACAAATCTAATCTGCTGACGTATTCCGTGGTGCGACATGCCACGACCAAGCCTTTATCCAAATCGTTTCACTATCCCACCTCAGCGCGTCATGCGAGGCGGTTTCCTTGGCACGTCTTGTCAAAGCAGAGATCGTGTCCCCTCATTACGGGATTCTCATCAATATGGGCGTGGGTAACCCAACCACTTCTAGGACTCCTAGATCATAGGCAAGTCCAAACGGACACGGGGAGGACGCTTGATATCCACCCTCTCTATAAAGGGGCAAAGCTTTTACTTTTCCCTCCCATGCTCAATCGAATCCTTCCCCCGCCTCAAGCTTAAACGCCCAAAGCTCAGGTCAGGTGCTCCGAACCTTCAGTCATGTCCGGATCCAGCCTTCAAGGCCGATGGATGCCCTCCTCCGTCACGGAAGAAGACATCAAAAAGTTGAGGGAGGCCAGGTATCTAACCGCCAAAATATCGCATCGGCTGCCTCCCCGGGGGCAGGCCGTCCCCTCTCCCAAACCCAACGAGAGCGTTGTGTTGATCCCCCACTTCCTCCGGGGTCTAGGTTTTGCACTGGATCCTTTCGTCAGGGGCTTGATGTTTTATTACGGGCTAGATTTCCATGATCTAGCTCCGGACTCCTTCCTGCATATCACGACTTTTGTTGTCGTATGCGAGGCCTTCCTCCGGGTTACCCCCCACTTCGGCTTATGGCTCAAGACCTTTGAAGTAAAGCCGACGGTGATCGAAGGGCAACATACAGAGTGTGGAGGCACCTCAATACGCAAGATGATGGGAGCTCCATGGCCCAAAGGTTCCATCCCAGAGGTGTCTGCATTGTGGCAACAGGAGTGGTTCTACGTCACGACTCCTAGAAGTGCCAAGTGCGCGGCCGCCCCCATTTTTCGCTCGGGCCCTCCACCATGACTGATGTCATGGATCAGCAGAGGACTGTGCTGGGGTCCAGCCAAGGACGTGCCTTTACTACAAAGCCGCATTCGAGATCTCTTCAACGGAGATCTCAGTTTGGTCGCGGTAATACAAGTTATGCTGGTTCGTCAAGTCCAGCCTTGCAAACGTCGCCCCCTTCGCTTGTGGGAGTTCAATCCCGAGGGTCCGCGTGCCATTCAAAATTTTCTCGGCCTGATGCACGAGGATATGTATAAGTCATTCTTTGGACATCAAGTAGAGTGTCCGGAAATCACCGAGGACGTGGGCCTGAGCAGTAACCGCACCGCCGAACAGGTAAAGAATCTTCCGGCCAAACATATTATCTTTCCTTCGTTACGAAGTTATTGAGAGTTTGCTTTTTTGACCAGGACTGGCTAACAAAGGCGAAATTGATTCGGTGTTCGGCCCCCTCCCTGAGGGCTTGGAGAATCCGGTATTGGAAAAGATGCTCCAGACCGCACCTTGCTCGGATCCCTTGAAGGAAGATACCGGGGAGGGTAATGCGGGCCGACGCGGGCCCCCAACGCTGCCTATTCTAACCAAGGGAGCGAGCGTCTCCACAAAGGAAGACGACCGGAAAAGGAAAAGGACTGCGCCCGGGAATTCGGAAGCCGAAGCTTCCAAACGGGAGAAGAAATCTTCTACCGGGAGCCCTACCTCGGGGGGCGGTGCTGCCACACAAAGTCCGCGGGGGGATCAATTCTCCCGGGAGTCGTAAGTGACCCGAAAACTTTAGTAGTACAGATATGCCATCTTTTTTTCTTCTGAGAAAATAACCACCGCATATATTTGTGCAGTTCGGGCCTAAGCCCCTCTCAAATGAGCTCGTCTTCGGGGGATCTTCTTCCAGAGATGATGGAGAGCGAGACACCTCCTCCAGACTCCTCCGCTCCGGAAGCGGGCGACCCTGAAGTGTCGTCACGGAGGGCCTCTCCGAGTGCAGAGAGGCCAGAAGGTGATCCAATCGATCCCCGAGGCTCCTAGTGTCCGGCTCCCAAAGAGGGTAGACAAAAGAGTCCGGCGCCGTGTAGTGTGCGATCGGACGTTCTGAGGGAGTTGGTGGGGCGAGCGGCCATCTCAGATGATCACCGTGTGCTGATGAATATGGTGATGGAGATATCATCCGCCGAAAGCGGATTGCATGAAGCTTTTATGAGTCTACTGACAGGCTTTGAGGTACGTGAAAAGGAATGTGTAATAGTCATGCACATGCTAGGTGTGCCCTGTGTAGATAGTAGCCCCTGAGACTCTGGTTGTCGTCGGAAATGACGACGAACGGAGGATCATATTCCCAGGTAATAACCATACTGCCTTTATGTGCAGGAGATGGAAGCTCCGCTGGCCAGTCGGACTAGCCAGTTTGCCCGTTTAGAACGGCGGTTGGATGCGGCAGATGCTGACATCGAGCTTGTTAACAGAAGGCTTGACGAGGCGCAGGGTAAGGATCCTTGTCTGGTAAATGCCAAATAGGAAGAGTATGATGCCAGTGTTTTTAACATGTTATGACTGCAGATGGAGCTACCACTGTTGAAGCCTTGCGTGTGGAACTTGCCCGAGCCAAGGAACAAGCAAGATTGGGTAATGCGGCTGCTTTGAAGGCGGCCGAAGAGTTGCGAGGCGAGAAGGCCGCACATGGCGAGAGCCGAAAGAAGATGGCTAATATGGCCATAGAATTAAAAGCCGTCGTAGACCGTTGCCGGGCTCTTGAAAAGGAAAACCAGGCGAAGGCATCGGACCTTGAGAATGCTGCTGTAACGGGAAAAGACCTCTGCTCTGCTATGAGGGCAAAGAAGGAGGAGCTGCAGGAAGCTGGGGATATTGTAGCCGGGAAGTCCTTTATGCTGCAGAGGAAGTATGGAGATCCACGGTATGCGCCTCTGGATCGGCTGTCTAGTTCGGAGGATGCGTATATGGATTTGGCAGCGAGCGCTGCCGATGCGGCCAAGTACTTCCAGAGTCAGACGGACCGTGAAGTAGACCAGCTGTTTTGGAAGAAATTCCTTTCTCCCGAGCATCCGCTTTCGTTGATGGACCAATTAGCCGAATGGGCCAAACTAAATAGGTTGTCGAGACTCTCCATGAGGTCTGTTGTGGATCAACTATGGCCCGGAAGGTCAAAACCGAGCAGCTATTTCAGCTTGGTGCAGCAGGTCCTTGATGTGGTGCCGCGCATAAATGCGATGAAGAGGTCAGCATGCATAGAAGGCGCACGGATGGCCTTTGCCCGTGCTAAAGCATACTGGGCAGAGATGGATGCTACCACTGTTGCAGCGCAGGATTCGGCCGTAGGTCGAAGGGCTGCTGAGCACTACTTTGAGGAAGTTCTTGAGGGTGCTCGTTTGATAGAGACCCAGTGCTCAAAAAATATTATGTTTGATTGACATGTAATCTCATTGTAAGCAAAATGTTTTTTAAATTTTTATGAGGCTACTTTTATACTTTTTCCTGAAAGTAATGTGATGCCTCCTGGGTGGCCGTTTATGTATACATGTGTACAGCCTGAAAGATTGCAGTCGTCGGCTTCAACCCCCACGCATATAATGCGGAGGTGTTCGCAGAAACACGCGTTCACACTTAACCCAACGTCTTGGTCCTATTAAGGAGGTGATAGTGGAGCGAGCGAGGCAACCGGACTATAATGCTTTAACACTTTCACTTAGCCATAGGAGTTTGACAGTGGGGCTACTAGATAGCCCCTGGTGGCTCCGCACTCTCCCGATCCCAGGGTGCGTATATGCCTGGCCGGAAAGTGGCCCTTCGTTAAGGCGGAGGAATTCTAACATTCCCATGGGTCATCGAGTGGTTGACCAGTCTCACGCTAGATCATGACAGTCAGTTTTCGGCTTTCTCTACTAAGGCGCTCGTCCGGATGAACCAGGGCACAATCGCAGTAGTTCTCCTGGTGCTACCTTAGCCGGTAAAGCGGAACGTAAGGCACCAAAACATAGGAGCCAGGCAAACCCAACATTTGACCAAAGACAATGATTCGGAGCTGATGCATATAGGGCCAAACTCGCGACGCCGAATACTCCCTAAGGTATTCAGTCTTTGTGGTATAAACCGGGCCTGAAGAATGGCCTTTGTAAGAAGCCCCTTGTGTCCAGGTATGTGCATTGTTCTGGCGTGGCCACATGCCAAGACGTCAGCATCCTTCTCAACGGTGGATATGTATCAACAAGAGACAATAAAAAGGTTTACGCAGGGTCTTAATCTAAAAAGAATCCTTGGGTCGGGTCCCTGCTGCACATCTGCGCCTGTGTCTCCATTGTGCCGTATCCTGGACGGGTGTAGCACGATGATTATCTGTAAAAGAGAGGAATTTAGGTAAAAAGGTTGTCGTGCAAAAGGATAGTTTTCTAAAGAAACCATGTATAATTCAAGATAAGAAGAAATCGCCACTCGTCTGCGTGCGTTGAGCCCCTTGTACTTTTGAAAGATAGGGGTGTGACCGTTTATTTGATATGAGCAGCGGCGCCGGATTTGGTTAGTTGTGTCTGAGGTCTTGACAACCAATTGGATGCTTTTGCTGGTCCGGGCGCCTTTAGTGTGCGGCTGCTAACGCAGCCTCCCTCTCTTCTGTGCGCAGAGATCGGTTGATACTTCCGTGCACTGAAATGATGCCACGTGGACCGGGCATCTTGAGTGTTAGGGAGGCGTAGTGTGGTATTGCATTAAAGCAAGCAAAAGCTTCGCGTCCGAGTAGTGCTTGATAGCCACTTTTAAACGGAGCGATGTGAAAAGTTAAATGCTCACGATGGAAGTTATCGGGGGAGCCGAATATAACTTGTAGTAGGAGGAAGCCCGTACAACGAGCCCCTGGGCCTGGCGTTACTCCTTTAAAGGTAGTATTGCTATGGCGAATTTGTGTTGGCTCTAACCCCATCCCACGGATTGTATCCTGATATATTAGGTTTAGGCTACTGACGCCATCCATCAGGACTCGTGTGAAGTGGTATCCGCCAATTACTGGGTCTAATACCAGTGCAGCCCATTACTTGATGCATAATCACGATGGTCGAAGGTGATCGGTTGAGACGACCAGTGGCGGGACTTCGCGGTGATGGGCACTTGCGTATATTTTTCAGGGAGTGCCGCATTGTTTTTTCTCTTGATCATGTGTAACACGTTTACTGTTTTGACATCGGGTGGAAATTTCTTTTGTTCCCCCTTGTCTTGATTTGGAGGCTCGTCCTCGTCTTCACTTGGTGTATCTTCCCCTTTGTGTATGGCGTTAAGCTTGCCGGACTGCTTGAAGACCCAACATTCTCTGTGGGTATGATTAGCAGGTTTGCTAGGGGTACTATGGATCTGACATACTTGGTCAAGAATTTTGTTGAGGCTAGACAGTTCATCTCTGGTGCCTTTGGAGGGCGTCTTTTGGTTTGGCTGAGGGACTTTGAATCCGGCATTTACTGTCGTGCCCTTCGTGCTGTCTTCTTTATTCCGGCGTTTGTTATTGCTGTTGCGCCGTGATTTCCCGTTTCCATCTCTAACTTCAGATGTACTGGGGTCGCTGGTGCTGCATCTGGCTAGCCAGCTATCCTCACCCGTGCAGAAGCGGGTCATGAGGTTTGTTAATGCGGCCATCGTTCTCGGCTTATTTTGGCCGAGGTGTCTGGCGAGCCATTCGTCGCGGACGCTGTGCTTGAAAGTCGCTAAGGCTTCGGCGTCCGGACAATCGACAATCTGGTTCTTTTTAGTAAGAAACCTATTCCAAAGCTTTCGGGCTGACTCTCCGGGCTGTTGAGTTATGTGACTCAAGTCGTCCGCATCCGGAGGTCGGACATAAGTCCCTTGAAAGTTTCCCCGAAAGGCATCTTCGAGCTCTTCCCAACTTCCAATGGAGCTTTCGGGAGGCCTTTGAGCCAGTGACGAGCTGGCCCTTTGAGTTTGAGAGGTAAGTACTTGATGGCATGGAGATCATCCCCTCGAGCCATATGTATATGAAGGATATAGTCCTCAATCCAGACCCCAGGGTCTGTTGTTCCGTCGTATGCCTCTATGTTTACGGGCTTGAATCCCTCTGGGAATTCGTGGTCCAGCACCTCATCGGTGAAACATAGGGGGTGTGCAGCACCCCTGTAGCTGCGTGTGCCGTGTTGTTCGGATGCTTGTTGTGTTGCATTGTATGCTGGGGCGCGCTTGCGTGGTCCATAGATGGATCTTGTTGCACCGTCCTTTGGGTGCGAGCCCTCGCATGGGTCGCATGTTGTATTGTGAGCGGTGTTGAATGTCGTTCTGTGGTGGTAGAGGTGTCGTCTATCCGACCAGGTGGCTGCTTTGATATTTGGTTGTGGGGGGGTCTGAGGCCTCCTCATCGAATTCGGGTAGCAGCTTCCTCTTTGGGTAGCTCTTGGAGGGACGATTGTCGCCGTACCTTGCTGCACTGTTGAGTATTTTGCTCCATCTGAACTGGAGCGTGTTTTGCGCGGCCTTGAGCCTCCGCTTCTGCTTTTTGAGGCTTCTTGCGGTGGCGACGAGCCTTTTACGGGCATTCTGCTGCTCCGAGTGCCTGTCCGGCGTTGTGTCGTCCGGACCATTGTCATTGATAGGGTTTGTTTGTTCGGTTTGATTATCCGGATTGCCGTTTTCTGGCAGCGGTTCGCCCTGCTCCAGCGCTGGATCAGTGTGATCGCTATTTCTGTCGAGGCGGGATTTGGGGCGGCGCTTGCGTCGCCGCTTTGACTGCTTTTCGAGGGAACAATCCTTCGGTGCGTCCTTCCATTCCTCGCCATCATCTTTGGGTGCGTCCACCATGTATACGTCATATGACGAGGTGGCGTTCCAGGGCTCGATAGGCGCTGATTCTTCATCGTCTCCTTCATTGGCGTCCATACCGTCGATGTCGTCGGAGTTGAAGTCGAGCATGTCGGTTAAATCGTCGACAGTGGCTACCAACTGGGTGGAGGGTGGGTTTTGAATTTCTTCATCGTCCGAATCCCAACCTTGCTGACCGTAGTCCGGCCAGGGTTCTCCAGATAAAGAGAGAGATTTTAGTGACTTCAGGATATCGCCGAAAGGCGAGTGCTGAAAGACGTCCGCGGTCGTGAACTCCATGATCGGCGCCCAATTGGATTCGCTCGGCAGGGGCGCGGAGGGTTCGGAGTCCGGAGAAGAATCCGGCTCCATGGAGTAACGAGTCTTGCAGAGTACGGGGCTGGTGTTCGGCTCAACCGCCGTTGGGATTGCAGCCCCCGAGGCAGCGTCCAACCGCCCATCCTCGATCGGCGCGGTCGGCTCCCAACCAGGGGCCGGAGCCGGTGCAGGTGCGGCCTCCAGGGCACTGTTCGGTGGCAGAGCTAGATCATGCTCGTCGTGACAGTGCAGCGTGCTCGGCAGTGGTTCGAATCCGTCGAAGATCAAGTCCCCGTGGATGTCAGCCGTGTAGTTTAAACTTCCAAATCTGACCTGACGGCCAGGGGCGTAGCTTTCGATCTGCTCTAGATGGCCAAGTGAATCGGCCCGCAGTGCAAAGCCGCCAAAGACGAAGATCTGTCCGGGGAGGAAGGTCTCACCCTGGACTGCATCGCCATTGATGATCGTAGGAGCCATCGGGCCTGACGGCGACGGCAAAGGAACTCTCAATGAAAGCACCATTGTCGGTGTCAAAACCGGCGGATCTCGGGTAGGGGGTCCCGAACTGTGCATCTAGGCCAGATGGTAACAGGAGGCAGGGGACATGAAGTTGTACCCAGGTTCGGGCCCTCTCAATGGAGGTAAAACCCTACGTCCTGCTTGATTAATATTGATGGTATGGGTATTACAAGAGTTGATCTACCACGAGATCAGAGAGGCTAAACCCTAGAAGCTAGCATATGGTATGATCGTTGATGTGTATGTTGTCCTACGGACTAAAACCCTCTGGTTTATATAGACACCAGATAGGGTTAGGGTTACATAGAGTCGGTTACAATGGTAGGAGATCTGAACATCTGTATCGCCAAGCTTGCCTTCCACGCCAAGGAAAGTCCCTTCCGGACACGGGACGGAGTCTTCAATCTTGTATCTTCATAGTCCAGGAGTCCGGCTTGAAGGTATAGTTCGGCTATCCGAACACCCCCTAATCCAGGACTCCCTCAGTGGACACGGGTAGCTAATCCGCTCTTCCTCCTTTTGTTCTTTGCTCTCCTCCTCATCTTTTTCATCCAATGAGCTCACGGTTTCATCAATTTCTTCCTCCATAGACTCCTGCAAAATATTAGTCTCTTCTTGGACAGCGGGGTAGTCCTCAATATATAGTTCAACATAGGCATTAGAAGAATAATTATCATTGCAATATTTCAGATTTGTAAAGAGTAGCATCATACGTTTCAATCAAAGAAGCAATTTCATAAGCACCCTTAAAAGCAACAAATTCTTCAATTTTTTGAACATCATAGTAACTATAAACACCCTTAGCATACAAAGATACGATTCCATTATCACTAAACTCACATTGATAGGGAAGGTGTTTCTTAAGGTTTTCAGAACAACAAGTAATATCATATATTTCGCATAACTTCCAAGCATAGCATTGCAAACGATGAATTTGACCCAGTAATATTTTTCCTTTTTCAGATATTCGGTGTCGCACATAACAAGCATGCTCATCTAAAGATTTGCCCTCAACTAAGCTAGTTGGGGTTTCAGCACGAGCACATAGGGATCGAAGATGATCCAAGTAATAAGCTTCAGCAGTGTGATAGATTTTGAGTGGTTCTTCAACCATTGGTTTAGTAGGTACAAATATTTTTTTGGTATTTTGCGTTTCCTACCCATAACTAAAGATAGAAAACAACTAAGAACAGCAAATAAAAATTACTTAGTGATAAAGCAAACAAGCACACACGAGAATATTCACCCCACGCTATTGCTCACCGGAAACGGCGCCAGAAAAAGGTCAAGTAAGAGTGTCGAACCCAATGAGGAGCTAAAGGCAGAACAAATATTCCCTCAAGTTCTATCGACCACCGATACAACTCTACGCACGCTTGATGTTCGCTTTACCTAGAACAAGTATGAAACTAGAAGTACTTTGTAGGTATTGTTGGATAGGTTTGCAAGATAATAAAGAGCAAGTAAATAAAAAGTAGGGGCTGTTGTAAGTAAAGAAGCAACTAAATTAGTTTTAGTAAAGAGCTTTTTTTACGAGAAAGTTATTTGTCCCTAGGCAATCGATAACTAGACCGGTAATCATTATTGCAGTTTCATATGAGGGAGAGGCATAAGCTAACATACTTTCTCTACTTGGATCATATGCACTTATGATTTGAACTCTAGCAAGCATCTGCAACTACTAAAGATCATTAAGGTAAAACCCAACCATAGCATTAAAGTATCAAGTCCACTTTATCCCATACGCAACAACCCCCTTACTCGGGTTTGTGTTTCAGTCACTCACGCAACCCACTATAAGCGAATCATGAACGTATTGCAACACCCTACAGCAGGGATCCCTCACGCTTGCGCGCTACGGAGAGCACCATAGGACAGCACCAATAACAAAACATGCAACTAAAACCAATCTTGATCATCAAATAGCCCATAGGACAAAACAGATCTACTCAAACATCATAGGATAGCCATACATCATTGGGAAATAATATATAGCGTTGAGCACCATGTTTAAGTAGAGATTACAACGGGTAAGAGAGAGGTTACACCACTGCATAGAGGGGGGAAGAGTTGGTGATGATGGCGGTGAAGTTGTTGGTGAAGATTGCGGTGATGATGATGGCCACGGCAGCGTTCTGGCGCCACCGGAAGAGAAGGGGAGAGGGGGGCCCTTCGTCTTCTTCTTCCTTGACCTCCTCCCTAGATGGGAGAAGGGTTTCCCCTCTGGTCCTTGGCCTCCATGGCGTGGGAGGGGCGAGAGCCCCTCCGAGATTGGATCTGTCTCTCTGTCTCTCTCTCCCTCTTTCTGCATTTAGTTCTGCTGCCCTTTCACCATTTCTTTTATATCCAGAGATCTGTAACTCCGATTGGGTTGAAACCTTCGCCCAGATCTTTTTACAAAAATTAGCTTTCTTGCAGCCAAAGTAGAGCATCAACCGCCTTACGAGGGGCCCACGAGGGTGCGGGCGCGCCTGCCTATAGTGGCCGTGGGCCCCACCCTCGTGGCCACCTCGGGCACCGTCTCGCGTTGATTTTCTTCCCAAAAATCACAAATATTCCAAAATAATTCTCTGTCCATTTTTATCCCGTTTGGATTCCGTTTGATATGGATATTCTGTGAAACCAAAAACATGCAACAGACAGGAACTAGCACTAGGCACTGGATCAATATGTTAGTCCCAAAAATAGTATAAAAAGTTGCCAAAAGGTATATGGAAATTGTAGAATATTGGCATGGAACAATCAAAAATTATAGATACGGCGGAGACGTATCAGCCTCGTGCCCCGCCGCTGGACTACAACACCGCCTCACCCCCGCCACTCGACACCCTCGCCGGAGCTGCCCCGCCGGCCTGCCTCCTTAATGTTGTCTTCCCGACCTCGCCCCCCCCCCCCCCCCCCCCCCCCCCCCCCCCCCCCCCCCCCCCCCCCCCCCCCCCCCCCCCCCCCCCCCCCCCCCCCCCCCCCCCCCCCCCGCACCCCATTTCCCCGAGCCCTACGACCCCGGTGATACCACGGCCTCCCTCCACCTCCCTACCTCGCCCCTCTCCCGCCGATTGCGATTTCGGCGCTGCTCCGCTCGCGCACGCGCGTCCCCGCACCACCGCGCCCCGGCCACGCTCACCGCGGCCTGCTGCTCGCCGCGGTCGTCGCGCTCGCCCTACCGCCGTCGTCATGCCCAGCCACCACTGCCGCAGCCCCACAGTGTCGTTCCCCTTGCAGCTTGCCGCGACTCGCTGCTGCTGTTCGCAGCCACCACGTCGTCCGCCGTCCCACTTCACGCCGCCCGCGGGCGCGCCCCGCCCCGACGCCCCTCTGCTCCTGCCGTGCGCGCGCCGTCGCCGCTCGTCGCGTCCGACCCATACCTAGCCTCGCTTGCCTCTACTCCGCCACATCCCACTGCACCTCGCCAGGCCTCTCCCCTTCGTGTCCCCGCCCTTGGCCGCTGCCCCGACCGCACTGCTCCGGCCGGTGGCGCCCCGGCCAAACCTCGTCGGCGCCCTACCGCAGCTACAGTCCGGCGGGCAACGCCTAGACCATCTCAGGCGCCCAGCACCCACGCTCGTTCGGGCGGTGCCCGCGCCCGCACCGCCCTGTGCCCGTTAGGCCCTTGGGGCCACAAACATGTGGGGCCTGGCCCAGAACGTTTATATATGTATATAAGAATTTAAGATAATAATCACAATAATAATAATAAATAAATAACTTAATTATTTTTGATTAATTAAACTAATCAATGAACTAAACTAATTAAACTTGCTTAGTTAGTCTTGGTCAATGAAAGTGGGACCCACATGTCAGTTTGACTTAGTCAACTGACTGTTTGACTGCTGATGTCATGTTGACGTCAACAAGCACTATTCTGGATAATTTTGAATTCAAATAATTAAATAAATGCTAAAAATGATTTTTAAGTCTTTTAAAATCATATAAAATAAATCGTAGCTCAGATGGAGAACTTTGTACATGAAAGTTGCCAGAACGACGAGACGAATCCGGATACGTAGCCCGTTTGTCCGCCACACATCCCTAGCATAGTGAACATGCAACTTTCCCCCTCCGATTCATCTGTCCGAAAACGTGAAACACCAGGGATATTTTCCCGGATGTTTTCCCCCTTCGCCGGTATCACCTCATACTGCGTTAGGGCACACCTAGCGCTGTTACTTGTCATGTCATGCATCGATATGCATCTGTTTGTATTGTATTCATTGTTTCTTCCCCCTCTTCTCTCCGGTAGACTACGAGACTGACGCCGCTACTGGTGCCCCGACCGACTACATTGTTGGCGACCCCTACTTGCTAGAGCAACCAGGCAAGCCCTGCCCCCTTGATCACCAGATATCGCATATTCTTCTCTCTACTGCTTGCGTTAGAGTAGTGTAGCATGATACTGCTTTCCGTTAATCCTATTCTGTTGCATAGCCTGTCATTGTTGCTATAGTTGTTGATACCTTACCTGCAATCCTAAATGCTTAGTATAGGATGCTAGTTTATCATCAGTGGCCCTACATTCTTATCAGTCTGCCACGCTATACTATCGGGCCGTGATCATGTCGGGTGTTAATCACGGGTATATACTATACTTATTACACATGATTCATGTTGTGACTAAAGTCGGATCAGCTCGTTCATTACCCGCGGTTGATTCACGAATTGGGGGCTGAAAGGACATACTTTCTCGACGGCCCTCTGTGTGGATCTTTGTGGCGGAGCGACAGGGCAGGTTGAGACCATCCAGGTGAGTGGTGGGACTGGCCCTGGTCGGTGTTCGCAGTTACTTCAAGATAACACGCTTAACGAGATCTTGGTATTTGATCTGAGTCTGGCCACTGGCCTATACGCACTAACCAACTACGCGGGAACAGTTATGGGCACTCGACGTCGTGGTATCAGCCGAAGCCTTCGTGACGTCAGCGACTAAGCGGCGCGCGTCGGGTTGGACCGTGTTACACAACTTCCTTTGTAATGGAGGTTACTAGGTCTGCTCACCGGCCGCGTACGCAACATGCAGGTGTGCAATGGGCGATGGGCCCAGACCCCTGCGCCATAGGATTTAGACCGGCGTGCTGACCTCTCTGTTGTGCCTAGGTAGGGTTGCGACGTGCTGATCCTCCGAGGCCGGGCATGACCCAGAAAAGTGTGTCCTGACAAAGGGGATCGAGCGTGTTGGGAAATGTGGTGCACCCCTGCAGGGAAGTTGATCTATTCGAATAGTCGTGTCCCTCGGTAAAAGGATGACCCGGAGTTGTACCTTGACCTTATGACAACTAGAACCGGATACTTAATAAAACACACCCTTCCAAGTGCAAGATACAACCGGTGATCGCCCCCTCACAGGGCGACGAGGGGAGGATCACCGGGTAGGGTTATGCTACGCGATGTTACGCGGTGAACTTACCGTGTACTCTCTTCTACATGCTGCAAGATGGAGGCGGCCAGAAGCGTAGTCTTTGACAGGACTAGCTATCCCCCTCTTATTCTGGCATTCTGCTGTTCAGTCCACATATACTACCCCCTTTCATTGATACCAATGCATATGTAGTGTAGCTCCTTACTTGCGAGTACTTTGGATGAGTACTCACAATTGCTTTTCTCCCCTTTCTATACCCGATTGTTGCGACCAGACGTTGGAGTCCAGGAGCCAGACGCCACTATCGATGACGACTGCTACTACTCGGGTGGTGCCTACTACTACGTTCAGACCGCTGACGACAACCAGGAGTAGTTTAGGAGGATCCCAGGAAGGAGGCTTGCGCCTCTTTCGATCTGTATCCCAGTTTGTGATAGCCTTCTTAAGGCAAACTTGTTTAACTTATGTCTGTACTCTAGTATTGTTGTTTCTGTTGACTCGTCTATGATCGAGCTCTTGTATTCGAGCCCTCGAGGCCCCTGGCTTGTAATATGATGCTTGTATGACTTATTTTATTTGTAGAGTTGTGTTCTGATATCTTCCCGTGAGTCCCTGATCTTGATCATACACGTTTGCGTGTATGATTAGTGTATGATTGAATCGGGGGCGTCACAAGTTGGTATCAGAGACGACTGCCTGTAGGAATCCCCCTTCCACACTCCTTGGCCGAAGTCGAGTCTAGACGTTGCAAAACTTTTTACTAACATGGATGTGTGTCTTACGGGCCCCATGTCTTGGGTGGTATTAGGATCTTTTACTCCTCGATCTTTACTCTGGGACTCTGAACTCTCTTCTATTCGGGTTAAACGAATTTACTAACTCTAACATTAGGATCACGTGACCACGTTCACCCCAAAGTTGGATAATTCCTAGTTATTTCTTAGAGTAGTATATTGAACAATCCACACTGTCATTTGACTCCTTTGAAACATCTTTGTTTTCAGATGGAACCCACGAGGCAGGTCATGCGCCACACAGCGGCCATTGGTGTCTCAGGATCACCTGCTGTGTTAGCTGAGATGATGACCTATCTGGGTTATCGCTGGCACCCTGAGTACACTGTCTACAAGGAGTACCAGGACTTTAACCAGGAGTAGTACCATGCCATCGTCCACCTCTACTCTCGGGAGTATGACTCCACTACCGTGCTGCACACTGCTCATGGTGTTGGAGTGAATATCGACATGGCAGTCCACGATGTTGCTTATGCTACCCTGACATGTCTTCGTGGAGAGTATCAGGAGTTGGACACCTCCCCTTTCAGGCACATTGCTATCGCATCCGATGTTGGTGCGGAGGGGTACTACACTGCTGCCTACTCCACTGTCACCCGAGAGCCCTTCTACCATCAGTACCTGGTCCTACATGCTGATGGGCTGGATAGAGATAACCGAGCTCTTCGCCATGAGTTGTACACCACCCGTCAGCACCTGTACCGTGCTCTGACGCTGTTGCACCCCTTGTCTGATCTGGTGATCTGTCGCATTCTGTGATCTACCCTGCCAGGACCGTGATGCCCCAGGGTGTCGGCTGGCCAGAGGTGGGAGGCTACTCTCCCACACTTGGTCCTCTTATGCCACCTGTGCGTCGGGTTCTGCACCAGAGTATCCATGGACCCCAGGCTACTGACGTGGAGGACTTCCCATCGCGTCACTACCAGCTGTTAGGCTACACCTACCTCCACAGTTCCTCCTGGGACTGATGTAGGCTTGCTTATTAGTATTAGATGCATTCGCCGTGAGCCTGCGTGCCACCTATGATGTCTTTAGCCTATGTACTAAACTCCATGTATCGAACTCTATGCATGATCCCTTTTGTAAGATATGCCAACTATTATGTAGTATCTATCGTCTTCCTTTCATTATGCATGTTTCATCATGAATGATTCTTGTCCTTGCAAATTTCTCAATGCTGAACTACCCCTGTTATATATTAGCAGGATGGTTAGACCAGGTGGTCGTGGTCATGGTGGCCATGCCCCACCACCACATGAGTACATGGCTGGTATGATCCAACAGTTCAAGCTGAACCGCCAGTTCATGGAAAATATGATGGCTCAGTTTCCTCGCCCCAATATGAACCAGCAGCCAGCCCAAGTGACTCTGCAGGATTTCATGCGCCTCAAACCAACTGTGTACCGCAGCTCAACTCATCCTCTGGATGCTGATAACTGGCTCCGTGACATCACCTATGAGATGGAGTCTGCTAATGTAGCCCCTGCCAGCTATGTCACCTTTGCTTCCTTCTTCTTGTAGGGACCCGCTGCTCAATGGTGGGACAGCCACAGGTGTACTCTGTCGGTTGGAACAATCATCACCTGGCCAGACTTCCATGCTGCTTTTCGTGCCCACTTCATTCCTGAGGGAGTCATGGACCGGAAGAAGTGTGAGTTCCACAGCCTCACCCAAGGCAACAAAACTGTCGAAGCTTATCAGTGGGACTTTCTGGATTTATCCCGCTATGCTGAAGAAGACATTGCAACTGATGCATGTAGACAGGAGAAGTTTCGTGATGGCCTTCAAGCTGACGTCAAGCTCGCACTTCCAGTGCATGACTTTGCTGATTTCGCCACCTTGGTGAACAAGGCCATCAATGTCGAAACTGGTCTGTAGGAACACTAGAGCTCTCACAGGTGCAACCATGACACGGGCTCATCTTCGGGCCCGTCCTCGCAGAAGCGTAGGATATGGATTCGCAATAGCATGTACCAGCCAACTGCCTGCTCCAAGGCAGTCCTATGCTGCACCGCGTCTGCCTCCCCCACCAACTAGGCAGCCAAGACTTCCAGCTCCACCACCACGAGCTCCTGTTCCCACTCCCAATAATGGTTTGTGCTACAAGTGTGGTCAATCAGGTCACCTCGCCAGGAACTGCTTTCGGAACCAGAATCAACTGGCCCTTCCCGCAGCTAGCCGTGGAAACAACCATCTCCGCAACACCAATGCGAGGTCTTATGGTCGTGTTCATGCCAACCACGTTGATCTCAATGAAGCTCAAGACCAGCCTGCTACAGTGATGCGTACACTCCTCATAAATTCAGTACCTGCATCTGTTTTATTCGATTCGGGAGCATCACATTCATTCATGTCAGAAGATTTTGCATACAAGCACGACGTTAGATGTGAGGAGATGAACACTTCGGTAGTGGTAAAAAAACCCGTGGGACAATGTCAAACCTCCATGGTTGGCATCGACGTCCCCGTGGAAATCGAAGGGCTAATTCTATGCCTCTCCCATTATCCT
Organism: Triticum urartu; assembly: GCF_003073215.2. Classification (NCBI taxonomy): domain Eukaryota; kingdom Viridiplantae; phylum Streptophyta; class Magnoliopsida; order Poales; family Poaceae; genus Triticum; species Triticum urartu. The sequence goes on along the minus strand of NC_053028.1, from coordinate 433,576,375 downwards.
GAAGTCATCTAACATCGACCTCATTCTGGGGATGGATTGGTTGAAAGCGCATGCTGCTTCTATAGTTTGCGCCACTAACACCGTCCATCTGCTACACCCTTCTGATGAGATAGTTACTTACCATGCTCATCTGGTTCAAAATGCCGAGGCACGGCTTTATGCCTTGAATGCATTGAACGCTGCACCACTCGAGGGCATTGAAAACATTCCCGTCGTTCGTGAATTCCAAGAGTCTTTCCTCAAGAACTTCCAGGGATTCCCCCTGCTAGAGCTATCGAATTCATCATCGACTTGAAACCAGGCACCACCCCTATAGCCAGACGACCCTACAAGATGCCGCGATATGAACTCATTGAGCTTAATGAGGAAATCGAAAAATCTCTTCGCAAAGGTTTCATTCGCCCTAGTTGCTCTCCTTGGGGAGCACCTTATCTCTTTGTTAAGAAGAAGGATGGGACAAACCGATTGGTCCAAGATTATCGAGCTATTAACCAAGCCATTATTTAGAACAAATATCCCCTCCCTTGGATCAATGATCTTTATGATCAACTGGCTGGTTCATCAGTGTTCTCCAAACTCGACTTGAGGTTGGGTTACCACCAGATCCGTGTTCGTGTAGAGGATATCCCAAAGACCGCCTTCATGACTTGATATGGATCATACGAGTACACCGTCATGTCATTCGGCTTAACGAATGCTCCCGCCACCTTCTCTCGTCTGATGAACTATATATTCATGGATTACCTCGACAAGTTCGTCGTGGTTTATCTGGATGATATCCTTGTATTTTACAAGAACAAAGAAGAACATGCTAAACATCTTCGTCTTGTGCTGGAAAAGCTTCGGGAGCATCAACTCTATGCTAAGTATTCCAAGTGTGAATTCTGGCTTCCCGAAGTAACCTATCTCGGGCATGTCATCTCCAAGGATGGTGTTGCCGTCAACCCTGAACGAGTCTAGGATATTCTCGATTGGACTCCTCCAAAGAATTTCAAGCAAGTCAGAAGTTTTCTCGGTCTCGCCAGCTATTGTCGTTGATTCGTCGAGAACTTCTCCAAGATCGCCAGGCCTCTGACTAACTTGTTGCATAAGGGCGTCAAGTTCCAATGGACCGAGAGGTGTCAGGAAAGTTTCCACACGCTCAAAGACAAGTTGACTTCTGCCCCAGTGCTTGCTCCACCTGATACTACGAAGGACTTCGTGATTTACTGTGACGCTTCCCGTCAAGGATTAGGCTGTGTCCTAATGCAAGAGCGCAGAGTGATTGCTTATGCCTCTCGTCAAATGCGCCCTCACGAAGAAAACTACCCAGTTCACTACCTCGAGCTTGCTGCTGTCATTCATGCTCTAAAGAAGTGGCGACATTACCTTCTCAGTAACCGTTGCGAGATCTTCACCGACGACCAAAGTCTAAAGTATTTGTTTACTCAACCAGACCTGAACCTCTGTTAGTAGAGATGGATGGAGGCTGTTGCAGACTTTGACGTGGGTATTCCTATACCCCAGGCAAGGCTAATGTAATGGTTGATGCCTTGAGCCGCAAGTCTTACTGCAACCACCTCTAGGTTCACAATGTTCAGCCCTCGCTTGTCGAAGAATTTACAAAGTTGAACCTTCATATTGTCCCCCCTGGTGCACTCGCTACCCCTCCCCCAGAGTTCCAAAAGATGAATCTTCGTGTTGTTACTAGGGGTTCTCTAAATACCCTGGCTGTCGTACCAGATCTCGTAGACGGTATAAAGACTATTCAAGGTTATGACTCTGAAGTCCAGAAGATTAAACGCCATCTCGCAGAAGGAAAGCCCTCATTCTTCACTATCGCCAATGATGGCGCCTTGTACTTCAAAGGCCGCCTAGTGGTACCATGTTCGAGGAAAAACCTGGATTAGACTAAAAAGGTTATGAAAGAAGCTCATGATACGCCTTTGTCCATCCATCCTGGTAGTACAAAGATGTACCAAGATATTTGTCAGAGATTGTGGTGGTCTAATATGAAGCAGGACATTGCTCGTTATGTTGCGGAGTGTGAAGTTTGTCATCGTATCTGTTGGGGAACGTAGTAATTTCAAAAAAAATCCTACGCACACGCAAGATCATGGTGATGCATAGCAACGAGAGGGGAGAGTGTTGTCTACGTACCCTTGTAGACCAAAAGTGGAAGCGTTAGCACAACGCGGTTGATGTAGTCGTACGTCTTCACGGCCCGACCGATCAAGCACCGAAACTACGGCACCTCCGAGTTCTAGCACACGTTCAGCTCGATGACGATCCCCGTACTCCGATCCAGCAGAATGTCGGGGAAGAGTTCCGTCAGCACGACGGTGTGGTGACGATCTTGATGTTCTACTGTCGCAGGGCTTCGCCTAAGCACCACTACAATATTATCGAGGACTATGGTGGAGGGGGGCACCGCACACGGCTAAGAGATCAATGATCAATTGTAGTGTCCATGGGGTGCCCCCTACCCCCGTATATAAAGGAACAAGGGGGGAGGCGGCCGGCCTAGGAGGAGGGCGCACCAAGGGGGGAGTCCTACTCCCACCGGGAGTAGGACTCCTCCTTCCCTTGTTGGAGTAGGAGAGAAGGAAAGAGGGGGAGAGGAACAAGGAAAAGTGGGCTGCACCCCTTGTCCAATTCGGAGCAGAGGGGGGAAGCGCGCCTCCTTCCTTTTGGCCTCTCTCCTCTATTCCCGTATGGCCCAATAAGGCCCATATACTCCCCGGCGAATTCCCGTAACTCTCCGGTACTCCGAAAAATACCCGAATCACTCGGAACCTTTCCGATGTCCGAATATAGTCGTCCAATATATCGATCTTTATGTCTCGACCATTTCGAGACTCCTCGTCATGTCCCCGATCTCATCCGAGACTCCGAACTCCTTCGGTACATCAAAACTCATAAACTCGTAATATAACTGTCATCGAAACCTTAAGCGTGCGGACCCTACGGGTTCGAGAACTATGTAGACATGACCGAGACACGTCTCCGGTCAATAACCAATAGCGGAACCTCGATGCTCATATTGGCTCCCACATATTCTACGAAGATCTTTATCGGTCAGACCGCATAAGAACATACGTTGTTCCCTTTGTCATCGGTATGTTACTTGCCTGAGATTCGATGTCGGTATCTCAATACCTAGTTCAATCTAGTTACCGGCAAGTCTCTTTTACTCGTTCTGTAATACATCATCCCGCAACTAACTTTTTAGTTGCAAGGCTTGCAAGGCTTAAGTGATGTGCATTACCGAGAGGGCCCAGAGATACCTCTCCAACAATCGAAGTGACAAATCCTAATCTCGAAATACGCCAACCCAACAAGTACCTTCGGAGACACCTGTCGAGCACCTTTATAATCACCCAGTTACGTTGTGACGTTTGGTAGCACACAAAGTGTTCCTCCGATAAACGGGAGTTGCATAATCTCATAGTCATAGGAACATGTATAAGTTATGAAGAAAGCAATAGCAACAAACTAAACGATCAAGTGCTAAGCTAATGGAATGGGTCAAGGCAATCACATCATTCTCCTAATGATGTGATCCCGTTAATCAAATGACAACTCATGTCTATGGCTAGGAAACATAACCATCTTCGATCAATGAGCTAGTCAAGTAGAGGCATACTAGTGACACTATGTTTGTCTATGTATTCACACATGTATTATGTTTCCGGTTAATACAATTCTAGCATGAATAATAAACATTTATCATGAAATAAGGAAATAAATAATAACTTTACTATTGCCTCTAGGGCATATTTCCTTCAGTCTCCCACTTGCACTAGAGTCAATAATCTAGTTCACATCGCCATGTGATTTAACATCAATAGTTCACATCGTCATGTGACCAACACCCAAAGGGTTTACTAGATTCAATAATCTAGCTAGTTCACATCGCTATGTGATTAACGCCCAAAGAGTACTAGGGTGTGATCATGTTTTGCTTGTGAGAGAAGTTTAGTCAACAGGTGTGCCACATTCAGATCCGTAAGTATTTTGCAAATTTCTATGTCAACAATGCTCTGCACTAAGCTACTCTAGCTAATTGCTCCCACTTTCAATATGTATCCAGATTGAGACTTTGAGTCATCTGGATCAATGTCAAAACTTGCGTCGACGTAACCCTTTACGACGAACCTTTTGTCACCTCCATAATCGAGAAACATATCCTTATTCCACTAAGGATAATTTTGACCAATGTCGAGTGATCTACTCCTAGATCACTATTGTACTCCCTTGCCAAACTCAGGGCAGGGTATACAATAGGTCTGGTACACAACATGGCATACTTTATAGAACCTATGGCTGAGGCATGGGGAATGACTTTCATTCTCTGTCTATCTTCTGCCGTGGTCGGATTTTGAGTCTTACTCAACTTCACACCTTGTAACACAGGCAAGAACTCCTTCTTTGACTGTTCCATTTTGAACTACTTCAAAATCTTGTCAAGGTATGTACTCATTGAAAAACTTATCAAGCGTCTTGATCCATCTCTATAGATCTTGATGCTCAATATGTAAGCAGCTTCACCGAGGTCTTTCTTTGAAAAACTCCTTTCAAACATTCCTTTATGCTTTGCAGAATAATTCTACATTATCTCCGATCAACAATATGTCATTCACATATACTTTGAAAAACTCCTTTCAAACATTCCTTTATGCTTTGAAATGTTGTAGTGCTCCCACTCACTTTCTTGTAAATACAGGCTTCACCGCAAGTCTGTATAAAACTATATGCTTTGATCAACTTATCAAAGCGTATATTCCAACTCCGAGATGCTTGCACCAGTCCATAGATGGATCGCCGGAGCTTGCATATTTTGTTAGCACCTTTAGGATTGACAAAACCTTCTGGTTGCATCATATACAACTCTTCTTTAATAAATCCACTAAGGAATGCAGTTTTGTTTACCCATTTGCCAGATTTCATAAAATGTGGCAATTGCTAACATGATTCGGACAGACTTAAGCATAGATACGAGTGAGAAACTCTCATCGTAATCAACACCTTGAACTTGTCGAAAACCTTTTGCGACAATTCTAGCTTTGTAGATAGTAACACTACTATCACCGTCCGTCTTCCTCTTGCTAATCATCGGGCAAGTCAACCAAAGTCCACACTTTGTTCTCATACATGGATCCCATCTCAGATTTTATGGCCTCAAGCCATTTCGCGGAATCTGGGCTCATCATCGCTCGTCATGGTCAAGTAACATGACCTCCAGAACATGATTACCGTACCACTCTAGTGCGGATCTCACTCTGGTTTACCTACAAGGTTCGGTAGTAACTTGATCTGAAGTTTACATGATTATCATCATTAGCTTCCTCACTAATTGGTGTAGTAGTCACAGGAACAGATTTCTGTGATGAACTACTTTCCAATAAGGGAGAAGGTACAGTTACCTCATCAAGTTCTACTTTCCTCCCACTCACTTCTTTTGAGAGAAACTCCTTCTCTAGAAAGGATCCATTCTCAGCAATGAATAACTTGCCTTTGGATCTGTGATAGAAGGTGTACCCAACATTTTCTATTGGGTATCCTATGAAGATGCACTACTCTGATTTGGGTTTGAGCTTATCAGGTTGAAACCTTTTCACATAAGCATTGCAACCTCAAACTTTAAGAAACGATAGCTTAGGTTTCTTGCCAAACCATAGTTCATACGGTGTCGTCTCAATGGATTTAGATGGTGCCCTATTTAATGTGAATGTAGCTGTCTCTAATGCATAACCCCAAAACGATAGTGGTAAATCGGTAAGAGACATCATAGATCGCACCATATCTAATAAAGTACGGTTACGATGTTCGAACACACCATTACACTGTAATGGTGTTCCAGGTGGCGTGAGTAGTGAAACTATTTCACATTGTTTTAACTGAAGGCCAAACTCGTAACTCAAATATTTTACTTCTGCGATCATATCGTAGATACTTTTATTTTTGTTATGATGATTCTCCACTTCACTCTGAAATTCTTTGAACTTTTCAAATGTTTCAGATTTGTGTTTCATCAAGTAGATATACTCATATCTGCTCAAATCATCTGTGAAGATCAGAAAATAATGATACCTGCCGCGAGCCTCAATATTCATCGGACCACATACATCAGTATGTATGATTTCCAACAAATCCATTGCTCACTCCATTGTTCCGGAGGACGGAGTCTTAGTCATATTGCCCATGAGGCATGGTTCGCAAGCATCAACTGATTCATAATCAAGTGATTCCAAAAGCCCATCAGCATGGATTTTCTTCATGCGCTTTAAACCAATATAACCTAACCGGCAGTGCCACAAATAAGTTGCGCTATCATTATTAACTTTGCATATTTTGGCTTCAATATTATAAAAATGTGTATCACCATGATCGAGATCCAACAAACCATTTTCATTGGGTGTATGACCATAGAAGGTTTTATTCATGTAAACAGAACAACAATTATTCTCTAACTTACATGAATAACCGTATTGCAATAAACATGATCAAATCATATTCATGCTCAACGCAAACACCAAATAACACTTATTTAGGTTCAACACTAATCCCGAAAGTATAGGGAGTCTGCAATGATGATCATATCAATCTTGGAACCACTTCCAACACACATCGTCACTTCACCCTTAACTAGTCTCTGTTTATTCTGCAACTCCCGTTTTGAGTTACTAATCATAGCAACGGAACTAGTATCAAATACTTAGGGGTTGCTATAAACACTAGTAAAGTATACATCAATAACATGTATATCAAATATACCTTTGTTCACTTTGCCATCCTTCTTATCCGCCAAATATTTGGGGCAGTTCCGTTTCCAGTGACCAGTTCCTTTGTAGTATAAGCACTCAGTCTCAGGCTTAGGTCTAGACTTGGGCTTCTTCACTTGAGCAGCAACTCGCTTGTCGTTCTTCTTGAAGTTCCCCTTCTTCCCTTTTCCCTTTTCTTGAAACTAGTGGTCTTGTTAACTATCAACACTTGATGGTTTTCTTGATTTCTACCTTCGTCGATTTCAGCATCACGAAGAGCTTGGGAATCGTTTCCGTTATCCCTTGCATATTATAGTTCATCACGAAGTTCAACTAACTTGGTGATGGTGACTAGAGAATTCTGTCAATCACTATCTTATCTGGAAGATTAACTCCCACTTGATTCAAGCGATTGTAGTACCCAGACAATCTAAGCACATGCTCACTGCTTGAGCTATTCTCCTCCATCTTTTAGCTATAGAACTTGTTGGAGATTTCATATCTCTCAACTCGGGTATTTGCTTGAAATATTAACTTCAACTCCTGGAACATCTCATATGGTCCATGACGTTCAAAACGTCTTTGAAGTCCCGATTCTAAGACATTAAGCATGGTGCACTAAAATATCAAGTAGTCATCATACTGAGCTAGCTAAACGTTCATAACGTCTGCATCTGCTCCTGCAATAGGTCTGTCACCTAGTGATGCATCAAGGACATAATTCTTCTGTGCATCAATGAGGATAAATCTCAGATCACGGATCCAATCCGCATCATTGCTACTAACATCTTTCGACTTAGTTTTTCTCTAGGAACATATCAAAATAAACATAGGGAAGCAAAAACGCGAGCTATTGATCTACAACATAGATATGCTAATACTACCAGGACTAAGTTCATGATAAATTTAAGTTCAATTAATCATATTACTTAAGAACTCCCACTTAGAAAGACATCCCTCTAATCTTCTAAGTGATCACGTGATCCAAATCAACTAAACCATAACCGATCATCACGTGAAATGGAGTAGCTTTCAATGGTGAACATCAATATGTTGATCATATCTACTATATGATTCACGCTCGACCTTTCGGTCTCGGTGTTCCGAGGCCATATCTGCACATGCTAGGCTCGTCAAGTTTAACCTGAGTATTCTGCGTGTGCAAAACTGGCTTGCACCCGTTGTAGATGGACGTAGAGCTTATCACACCCGATCATCACGTGGTGTCTGGGCACGACGAACTTTGGCAATGGTGCATACTCAGGGAGAACACTTTTATCTTGAAATTTAGTGAGAGATCATCTTATAATGCTACCATCAATCAAAGCAAGATAAGATGCATAAAAGATAAACATCACATGCAATCAATATAAGTGATATGATATGGCCATCATCATCTTGTGCTTATGATCTCCATCTCCGAAGCACCGTCATGATCACCATCGTCACCGGTACGACACCTTGATCACCATCGTAGCATCGTTGTCGTCTCACCAATCTTATGCTTCTACGACTATCGCTACCGCTTAGTGATAAAGTAAAGCATTACAGCGCAATTGCATTGCATACAATAAAGCGCCAACCATATGGCTCCTGCTAGTTGCCGATAACTCGGTTACAAAACATGATCATCTCATACAATAAAATTTAGCATCATGTCTTGACCATATCACATCACAACATGCCCTGCAAAAACAAGTTAGACGTCCTCTACTTTGTTGTTGCAAGTTTTACGTGGCTGCTACGGGCTTTAGCAAGAACCGTTCTTACCTACGCATCAAAACCACAACGATAGTTTGTCAAGTTGGTGATGTTTTAACCTTCGCAAGGACCGGGCGTAGCCACACTTGGTTCAACTAAAGTTGGAGAAACTGACACCCGCCAGCCACCTGTGTCCAAAGCACGTCGGTAGAACCAGTCTCGCGTAAGCGTACACGTAATGTCGGTCTGGGCCGCTTCATCCAACAATACCGCCGAACCAAAGTATGACATGCTGGTAAGCAATATGACTTATACCGCCCACAACTCACTTGTGTTCTACTCGTGCACAACATCAACGCATAAAACCTAGGCTCTGATACCACTGTTGGGGAACGTAGTAATTTCAAAAAAATTCCTACGCACACGCAAGATCATGGTGATGCATAGCAACGAGAGGGGAGAGTGTTGTCTATGTACCCTCATAGACCGAAAGCGGAAGCGTTAGCACAACGCGGTTGATGTAGTCGTACGTCTTCACGGCCCGACCAATCAAGCACCGAAACTACGGCACCTCCGAGTTCTAGCACACGTTCAGCTCGATGACGATCCCCGGACTCCGATCCAGCAAAATGTTGGGGAAGAGTTCCGTCAGCACGACGGCGTGGTGACGATCTTGATGTTCTACTGTCGTAGGGCTTCGCCTAAGCACCACTACAATATTATCGAGGACTATGGTGGAGGGGGGCACCGCACACGGCTAAGAGATCAATGATCAATTGCTGTGTCCATGGGGTGCCCCCCTGCCCCCGTATATAAAGGAACAAGGGGGGAGGCGGCCGGCCTAGGAGGAGGGCGCACCAAGGGGGGAGTCCTACTCCCACCAGGAGTAGGACTCCTCCTTCCCTTGTTGGAGTAGGAGAGAAGGAAAGAGGGGGAGAGGAACAAGGAAAAGTGGACTGCACCCCTTGTCCAATTAGGACCAAAGGGGGGGGCACGCGCCTCCTTCCTTTTGGCCTCTATCCTCTATTCCCGTATGGCCCAATAAGGCCCATATACTCCCCGGCGAATTCTCGTAACTCTCCGGTACTCCGAAAAATACCCGAATCACTCGGAACCTTTCCGATGTCCGAATATAGTCGTCCAATATATCGATCTTTACGTCTCGACCATTTCGAGACTCCTCGTCATGTCCCCGATCTCATCCGGGACTCCGAACTCCTTCGGTACATCAAAACTCATAAACTCATAATATAACTGTCATCGAAACCTTAAGCGTGCGGACCCTACGGGTTCGAGAACTATGTAGACATGACTGAGACACGTCTTCGGTCAATAACCAATAGCAGAACCTGGATGCTCATATTGGCTCCCACATATTCTACGAAGATCTTTATCGGTCAGACCGCATAAGAACATACGTTGTTCCCTTTGTCATCGGTATGTTACTTGCCTGAGATTCGATGTTGGTATCTCAATACCTAGTTCAATCTCGTTACCGGCAAGTCTCTTTTACTCGTTCCGTAATACATCATCCCGCAACTAACTTTTTAGTTGCAAGGCTTGCAAGGCTTAAGTGATGTGCATTACCGAGAGGGCCCAGAGATACCTCTCCGACAATCGAAGTGACAAATCCTAATCTCAAAATACGCCAACCCAACAAGTACCTTCGGAGACACCTGTAGAGCACCTTTATAATCTCCCAGTTACATTGTGACATTTGGTAGCACACAAAGTGTTCCTCCGGTAAACGGGAGTTGCATAATCTCATAGTCATAGGAACATGTATAAGTTATGAAGAAAGCAATAGCAACAAACTAAACGATCAAGTGCTAAGCTAATGGAATGGGTCAAGCCAATCACATTATTCTCCTAATGATGTGATCCCGTTAATCAAATGACAACTCATGTCTATGGCTAGGAAACATAACCATCTTCGATCAACGAGCTAGTCAAGTAGAGGCATACTAGTGACACTCTGTTTGTCTATGTATTCACACATGTATTATGTTTCTGGTTAATACAATTCTACCATGAATAATAAACATTTATCATGAAATAAGAAAATAAATAATAACTTTATTATTGCCTCTAGGGCATATTTCCTTTAGTATCAAAGCTGAACATCAAAGGCCTGCTGGAACTCTGCAGCCTATCCCTATTCCTGAATGGAAATGGGACCATGTTGAAATGGACTTCGTCACTGGATTTCCCAAATCACAGAAAGGTAATGATGCTATTATTGTCGTCATTGACCGGCTTTCTAAAGTTGCACATTTTCTGGCGGTCAAAGAAACAATCACTGCTAGTTAGCTTGCAACTCTCTACATGTCCAGAATTGTTTCACTTCATGGTATTCCATTGGTTATCAGTTCAGACTGTGGTAGCTTATTCACTTCAAGATTCTAGGCAAGTTTCCAAGAAGCTATGGGAACTCATTTGTCGTTCAATACGGCGTTTCATCCTTAATCGCAAGGACAAGTTGAACGTGTCAACCAAATCCTCGAAGACATGCTTCGAGCATGTGTAATTTCCTTCGGCAAGAAATGGGAGGAATCTCTTCCATATGCCGAGTTCTCTTATAATAATAGCTATGAAGCTAGTGTGAAGATGGCCCCTTCGAATTGTTATATGGACGAAAGTGTCGAACCCCTCTGAACTGGTCAGAAACTGGGGAACGTCCACTCTTCGGTCCAGATATTATCCAACATGCCGAAGAACAAGTCCTCATTATTTGTGAGAATCTCAAGACTGCTCAGTCATGTCAGAAGAGTCAGTATGACCGTCATCACAAAGACATGGTCTATCAACCTGGCGAAAAGGCTTATCTTCGAGTTACAACAATGAAGGGTGCTCACCGCTTCGGGATCAAGGGCAAGCTAGCTCCTCGCTATATTGGCCCATTCACTATTCTTGAAAGGCATGGAAAAGTGGCACATCAACTGGAGCTTCCGCCGAACCTTTCTCAGGTTCACGATGTGTTCCACGTGTCACAGCTCGCTGTTGCTTCAAGGACCCAATCCAAGCAGTGGATCATGAAGTGCTCGAATTGCAACAGGACCTCTCCTATAAAGAGCATCTGGTCCGCATTCTCGACCAAGCTGAATGCCGCACACGTCAGAAAGCGATCAAGTTCCTCAAGGTCTAGTGGTCGCATCACTCTGAAGATGAAGCCACTTGGGAACGCGAGGACTGCCTGCGTGATGAATACCCCGCATAGTTTCCTTCTACCTGTCGGATGTGGGGTTCCGGCAAACCCTTAAGGTTCGAACACTGGGGTGCGCGCGAAGTCTTTCCTTCCCACCAATCTACGCCCTAGCTCGCTAAGATCTCGCGGACGAACTCGACGAACTCGCAACACAGAAAGACACAAGGTTTATACTAGTTCGGGCCACCCTTTGTATTGTAATACCCTACTCCAGTGTGGTGGTGGTGGATTGCCTCTAGGGCTGATGATGAACAGTACAAGGGAAGAATAGCGTCCTAAGGTTGAGGTGTTCTTGTGAGTAGGCTCTCGATCGGGTCGGATCAAGCTAAGGTGAGATGAGATGAGATGCGATCCGCTCTCTCCGCTATAGTGGCTAGCTCTACTTATATAGGCCCTAGTCCTCTTCCCAAATATCGAGCGGGAAGGGAGCCAACAACGGCGGGCAAATTCGAAGGGGGACAGCTAGTACAAGCTATCCTGACAAAAGTGGTCTTCGCCTGCTAAAGGCTCTGGTGGTGACGCCGTCTTGGGCTCCACGATGACCTCCGTCTTGCCGTCCTCCTGGTCTTGGTCTTGTTGCACCAATATAGCAACCTTTGCCTGATGCCTCGGTACTCTTTGCCTTCTCTGGCCTCCTTAGCACCAAAGAGGAAACAAGGACGATGTGCGCGCTGGCGCCCGCCTGGCGCCCTCCTGGTGTTGTGTGTCATGGCTCACGTCACGAGGGCCTCGTGAGGTTTGCCCCGCCTTGATATCTCTGCTCCTCGTGAGGTTGCCTGGCTAGGCCACTCCAGTGGAGGCCTTGCATCGTCCGCCTCACGAGGCTTGGACCCTCGCGAGGGTCTTGGATGCCTTGTTGATGAAGATGGGTCGTACGGCCTGCTGGCTTAGCCACGCCGTGGGCCGTAGGTAGGCAAGTCTAGGGACCCCCGTTCCCAGAATGCCGACAGTAGCCCCCGGGCCCAAGGTGCACTCGGGCTTGGCTTTGCGGCGAAGCCAAGGGTCAAGTTTGGAGAACCGTGGGCCCCCAAAAGCCTGCGGCCTCGGTTGATGCGTGGCGGTTGATTGGACGTGGGCGTCTCCGCTTTCCTATGCTGCCTTGGCAACTGCACGACTTGACAAGTTCCTGCGACATGCAAGCGAAACCATCATTACCTACGATCGTGGGACACGCTGGTTGGCCTTCTCTTGCTATAAATGGGGGGGTGGAGCCCCCGTCGCCCATCTCTTCCTCGCTTGCTTGCTTCTTCCTCCTCGCTCCACTGCTGACAACAATGGCGCCCATCAGAAAGTTTTCTACTAAAGAGAAAGGAAAGGCTCCCCGTGATGATCCGGGGCCTCTTCCGCCGAAGAAAAGGTCGATCCATCGCCGTGATGAAGCGGCGATGCAGGTGGTGTTGACGGCTTGGTGCGAGCGGCCTCCTCCGGGGTACCCGCTGCCCTTGTACGCCCGAGCCGAGGGCTCGGGAGGACGAAGTGACGAGCAGCGCCACCCACGCCGCATCCGGGGTCGCCGCGCCATGGCGACGCGCGCCGTTGCCCCTGGGGTTCACGCCGCGGACTCCTTGCGCGAGTTGGTGCTGTGGGCGCCGATGCCTACAAGCTCCTGGATCCGCTTCCCGCGGTTCTTCTCCGACGTGATGCTGCCGAGGGGGCCTCTCGAGCTCTGGCTGCAGCACGCCGACTGCAGTGCTCCGGCGACCGGAGCGGAGATCGAAGCGGTCCCCACCGGCAAGATCTTCATGACTCACGGCTGGGGCGAGATCGCGCGGGTCTGCCGTGCGAGGGGCTCCCTCGCGATCCACTTCGAGTACAACAGCGTCTCCACGCTATTCTTCAAGGTCTTCGATGCCGAGGACCGCTGCCTGGAGTTTTGCTCCGGAGAGGAGCGTGAGGCTGACGCGCCTCCCGCTCGCGGCCACTCCAGCAGCAGCAGCCCTTGGGAGTCCAACAGCACTCCTGAGCTCTACGAGACTCCGGAGACGAGCGCCGATAGCTACGTGCCCCGAGCTCTTGCCGCGCTCTGAGCAGAGCTACGGCATCCGGCTGTTGCCGCTGCTGATCTGGACGGGGTTGGCGCCGGCCTCCCGTGGCCCACTGTTGATGATGGTGTCCACCACGGAAGGATGTAGATAGGATTCCCCTTAGTATCAGCTTTTTTTCCTGCGAAGAATCATGAATTACCCCATGGGGGCATGTAAGGGTCCGTAATGTCTTTTGTGCTTATCTTCCCTGTTATGAGAATTTGGTGAATGCATGTCCCGTTAAGGCTCGGTCCCCCTTTCTTTCGTCACGATAGCTTGTTGCTCTACGTTGACAGGTCCCGGTCCCCAGGCAGGCTACAGCCGTCACTGGTATGCCAGGTCGCGTGCCATGGTCAAGGCCAGGAGGTGTGCGGCCCGAGGTCCAGTAAGAGCCCCTGAGGCGCGATGCTCAGGAGGTCCCCCTTAGCGCTCAAGAAGCCATGGTAAGGCGAGAAAGGGAGTTGATGTGGCCGCAACGGGGTTGCGGCAAGGCATGAGTGACCATTAGGCCCAAACATTTAGCCGATCCGAGTTCGGGACTTATCTTGTTGATCTCGTGGCGACTCCTGACATTGCGCTAGGGCTGCGCGCCCATTCGTGCGGCATAGCTAGGCCGGCCCATACGAGTTTACCTACCCTCATGCTCTCCTTAGTGCTCTACGTCCTCAGGTCCTAGCCCTCGAGCGAGCTCAGCCACCGCTGGTATGCCAGGTCACGATATCGTGGTCAAGGCCAGGGGGTGAGGGCTAGAGAGCCAGTAAGAGCTCCTGAGTCGCGATGCTCAGGAGCCCCCCTTTTAACACACAAGAGAATTGCATGAGAGAAAAGGAGACTCGCGGTGCCACCTGCTATTCTTCCCACGGGATCCCTGTGAGCAGGCACAGGAAGAAAAACGGTTTGCCGTTACAGCTGTTAGCCTGCCGCTGGTTGCTCTGGATGAGGTGAAGGCGCTGAGGGCCTGGTGAGGTGACGTGCGCGGGGCGTGCCGCGAGCCAGAGCTCGACCGCTTAGATTTGTCGGCGTGGCAGGGACGGACCCATGCACCTGCGCCGTGCCTATGTGGAGGCCCCGGGGGAGGCGATGATCGAGCAGGTGATAGCAGTTGGCAGGTTAAGCATGGAGAGCAGATCAACTTGGATAAATGCAGGAAGATGCGTGCCACCGGGTCCGGCCCGAGCGGCTTGGGGATGATGCAGCCCAAGGGGCGCCCCCAACAAGGTAAGCTGAAGACATAGGCGAAAGGGATACATGTCGCAGGGACGGACCCACGCGGCCTGGGAATAATGCAGCCCGAGGGGCGCTCCCAGCTAAACGAGATGGGAAGATGTCACCTGGTTCTGTAGATGAAGTAGAGTTAGTGCAGCTAAAGGCGTGCGTTGAAGAAACGACTCCTCATGAGCCGCCAGAACCCTGAGCCTCGGGAGGCTCTGGGGGCTCGGGAGGTTCCCTGAAGACTGTCTCCATCTCCTCTAGAACGGCGTGGTACCTGGCTTCCTGAGCCGCCAGGACACGTCGCATGTTGCGCTGATAGGCCGACGCCACGCTCGGCAAGCCAAAAGGAATTCAAACGTAGCTGTGCAGCGGGCCCTCGCAGCAGCCCACACACAAAGGCCAGAAACGCTCCTGAGATGCGGCCCTGTTGAGCCCTGGGACGTCGATGTAGACACGCAACCCAGCATCCTCGCCAGGATGCGGAGCTGCGCCTCATGGGCGGCTATCATCGTGCATGGCTCTTGCTTCTTGTAGTTCCTGGGTGGTCCTGGTGATGAACTCCTGGGTGGTGGGCACTCCTTGCCATGTGCTCTCCTAAGGGTCATGTGCCAGGAAGCACGCCTCCAAGTGGTGCCCAAGCGCCTCCCTTGTGAGGTTGGCAAGGTCTGAGGCCCTCCAGAAGAGAGCCCCCGAGCCCTGCCTGAGGTGGGCGCCGGGCACGCCTTCCTATGCGATGGAGGGAGGCGCCCGTGGAGCAGGCGCTGGTCCTGACAAGGCTCCTGCCGCGACGCCATCCTCTTGAGGTCCTGCACGGCGCGACTTCTTCTTCTTGGGGATGGCCTCCAGAGGGCCTTCATTTCTGCTGTCAGGGTCGTCGATTGCTGTGGCTTGAAAGGCGCGCTCGAGGGAGCACACCACATCCCTCTCTTCACACGGGACCATGATGATTCCTCCGCTTCCTGGCATCTTGAGAACATTGTAGCCATGATGAGTGACTGCCATGAACTTGGCTAGGGATGGATACCCGAGGATGGCATTGTACGGCAGGAGGATGTGCGCGACGTCGAAGTCGATGAGCTCGGTGCGGTAGTTCTTGCGCTCCTCGAAGGTGACGGGCAGGCGGACCTGCCCTATAGGTGTGGTGGAGCCGTCAGTCACTCCTGAGAAAGGCTTGGCGGGCTGGAGCTGTTCATAAGGCACTTGGAGGTTGTCGAACATGTCGACGGACAGGACGTTGAGCCCTGCGCTGCTACCTCTTGAGCACGGCGTTGGATTTCCTTGAAGAGGAAAGGATGATGCAGCAAAGTAGCGTAAATATTTCCCTTAGTTTTTGAGAACCAAGGTATCAATCCAGTAGGAGGCTGCATGCCAGTCCCTTGTACCTGCACAAAACAAATAACTCCTCGCAACCAACGCGATAAGGGGTTGTCAATCCCTTCACGGTCACTTACGAGAGTGAGATCTGATAGATATGATAAGATAATATTTTTGGTATTTTTATGATAAAGATGCAAAGTAAAATAAAAGCAAAGGAAATAACTAAGTATTGGAAGATTAATATGATGAAGATAGACTCGGGGGCCATAGGTTTCACTAGTGGCTTCTCTCAAGAGCATAAGTATTTTACGGTGGGTGAACGAATTACTGTTGAGCAATTGACAGAATTGAGCATAGTTATGAGAATATCTAGGTATGATCATGTATATAGGCATCACGTCCGAGACAAGTAGACGGACTCCTGCCTGCATCTACTACTACTACTCCACTCATCGACTGCTATCCAGCATGCATCTAGAGTATTAAGTTCATGAAAACAGAGTAACGCCTTAAGCAAGATGACATGATGTAGAGGGATAAATTCATGCAATATGATAAAAAAATCATCTTGTTATCCTCGATGGCAACAATACAATACGTGCCTTGCTGCCCCTACTGTCACTGGGAAAGGACACCGCAAGATTGAACCCAAAGCTAAGCACTTCTCCCATTCCAAGAAAGATCAATCTAGTAGGACAAACCAAACTGATAATTTGAAGAGACTTGCAAAGATAACCAATCATACATAAAAGAATTCAGAGAAGATTCAAATATTGGTCATAGATAATCTTGATCATAAACCCACAATTCATCGGTCTCAACAAACACACCACAAAAAGAAGATTACATCGAATAGATCTCCACAAGAGAGGGGGAGAACATTGTATTGAGATCCAAAAGGAGAGAAGAAGCCATCTAGCTAATAACTATGGATCCGAAGGTCTGAGGTAAACTACTCACACTTCATCGAAGAGGCTATGGTGTTGATGTAGAAGCCCTCCGTGATGGATGCCCCCTCCGGCGGAGCTCTGGAACAAGCCCCAAGATGCGATCTCATGGATGCAGAAGGTTGCGGCGGTGGAATTAGGTTTTCGGCTCCATATCTGATCATTTGGGGGTACGTGATACGTCTCCAACATATCTACTTTTCCAAACACTTTTGCCCTTATTTTGGACTCTAACTTGCATGATTTGAATGGAACTAACCCGAACTGACGCTGTTTTTAGCAGAATTACCATGGTGTTATTTATGTGCAGAAACAAACGTTCTCGGAATGACCTGAAACTTCACGGAGCAACTTTTTGGAAAATATAAAAAATACCTGCAAAAGATGAAGGCCAGGGGGCTCACCACCTCTCCATGAGGGTGGGGTGCGCGCCTGCCCCCCTAGGGCGCGCCCCTACCTCGTGGGCCCCCTGGTGCCTCTCCAACTCCAACTCCAACTCTATATATTGTGTTTCGGGGAGAAAAAATCAGAGAGAAGAATCCATTGCGTTTTACGATACGGAGCCGCCGCCAAGCCCTAAAACCTCTCGGGAGGGCTGATCTGGAGTCTGTTCGGGGCTCCGAAGAGGGGAATCCGTCGCCATCTTCATCATCAACCATCCTCCATCACTAATTTCATGATGCTCACCACCGTGCGTGAGTAATTCCATCGTAGGCTTGCTGGACGGTGATGGGTTGGATGGGATCTATCATGTAATCGAGTTAGTTTTGTTAGGGTTTGATCCCTAGCGTCCACTATGTTCTGAGATTGATGTTGCTATGACTTTGCTATGCTTAATGCTTGTCACTAGGGCCCGAGTGACATGATTTTAGATCTGAACCTATTATGTTTTCATCAATATATGAGAGTTCTTGATCCTACCTTGCAAGTCTATAGTCACCTATTATGTGTTATGATCCATTAACCCCGAACTGACAATAATCGGGATACTTACCGGTGATGACCATAGTTTGAGGAGTTCATGTATTCACTATGTGTTAATGCTTTGTTCCGGTACTCTATTAAAAGGAGGCCTTAATATCCCTTAGTTTCCGTAAGGACCCCGCTGCCACGGGAGGGTAGGACAAAAGATGTCATGCAAGTTCTTTTCCATAAGCACGTATGACTATATTCGGAATACATGCCTACATTATATCAATGAATTGGAGCTAGTTCTGTGTCACCCTAGGTTATGACTGTTACATGATGAACCGCATCCGGCATAATTCTCCATCACCGATCCATTGCCTACGAGCTTTCCATATATTGTTCTTCGCTTATTTACTTTCCCATTGCTATTGCTATCATCACTACAAAATACCAAAAACATCACTTTTACTACTGTTACCTTTTGTTACCGTTACCACTACTATCATATTACTTTGCTCCTAAATACTTTGCTGCAGATATTAAGTTTCCAGGTGTGGTTGAATTGACAACTCAGCTGCTAATACTTGAGAGTATTCTTTGGCTCCCCTTGTGTCGAATCAATAAATTTGGGTTGGATACTTTACCCTCGAAAACTGTTGCGATCCCCTATACTTGTGGGTTATGAAGACTATTTTCTGGCGCCGTTGCCGGGGAGCATAGCTCTATTCTTTGAGTCACTTGGGATTTATATCTGCTTATCATTATGAAGAACTTGAAAGATCGAAGAACCAAGATTTATCCCTCAACTACGAGGGGAGGTAAGGAACTGCCATCTAGCTCTGCACTTGATTCACCTTCTGTTTTGAGTAAGCTTGTGACACCTACACCTGCTTCTGCTATTCGTTCTAATATGTCGCATGTTATTGATGATGCCACTTCTGCTATGCATGATACTTATGATGAAACTACTTCTATGCCGGATACTACTGTGCCACTTAGTGATTTTCTTGATGAACAAATTGCTAGGGCTAGAGAGATTGAAAATATTGAATTTGATAATACTGATGAAAGTGATGACGAAGAATCACTTGTTATTCCTGAGGGTTATGTTTTTGATCAAGAAGCTTCTTTAGCTATTTTAGCTTGCAAAGATAGAAACGAACTTAAGAGGTTATTAGCTAAATGGAATAAGCAATCTCTAAATGCTAGAATGAAACGTGACCCTGCTTTTGCTACTTCACCTATCTGTGTTACTGATAAGGATTATGAATTCTCTGTTGATCCTGATATAATTACTTTGGTTGAGTCTGGTCCTTTTCATGGCTATGAATCTGAAACTGGTGTGGCACATCTTACTAAATTAAATGATATAGCCACCCTGTTCACTAAAGATGAGAGAACTCGTTACTTTTATATCCTTAAAATATTCCCGTTCTCATTAAAGGGTGATGCTAAGACATGGTTTAATTCTATTGATCCTGGTTGTGTGCGTAGTCCCCAGGATATGATTTATTACTTCTCTGCTAAATATTTCCCTGCTCATAAGAAACAAGCTGCTTTAAGGGGTATATATAATTTTGTGCAAATTGAAGAAGAGAGTCTCCCACAAGCTTCGGGGAGGCTTCTCCAATTACTTAATGCTTTGCCTGATCATCCTCTTAAGAAAAATGAAATACTTGATATCTTTTATAATGGACTAACCGATGCTTCCAGAGATTACCTGGATAGTTGTGTTGGTTCTGTTTTCAGGGAAAGAACACCGGATGAAGCTGAAATTCTATTGAATAATATGTTGACAAATGAAAATAATTGGACACCTCCGGAGCCAATTCCTGAGCCTATTCCTAAACCAACTCCGAAGAAGAGGGGTATTCTATTTCTCAGTCCTGAGGATATGAAAGAGGCAAAAAATCTATGAAAGAAAAAGGTATTAAAGCTGAAGATGTTAAGAATTTACCTCCTATTGAAGAAATACATGGTCTTAATTTACCTCCTGTTGAAGAAACATACGATCTTAAGCCATTACCTAATGAAGAAAATCATGGTCTTGATAACCCGACACAGGTAGTAAAGGTAAATTCTCTCTATAGACATGATAAAGCTGAAATCCCATTTAATAATTTTGCTAGCCCATGCTTAGATGAGTTTGATAAATTTATGGCTAAGCAAGAAGATTTTAATGCTTATTTTGGTAGACAATTGAAATACAATTCAAATATGCTTGAACACTTGGGTGATTATATGGCTAATGTCAAAGGTGAACTTAAACTTATTAGTAAACATGCTTCTATGGTTACCACTCAAGTAGAACAAGTGCTTAAAGCTCAAAATGATTTGCTCAATGAATTGAATAGTAAGGATAATGATAATGCTGTTAGAGTTATGACTAGAGGTGGTAGAATGACTCAGGAACCTTTGTATCCTGAAGGCCACCCTAAGAGAATTGAGCAAGATTCTCAGAGAAATAATATATATGCACCTAGTCCTTCTAAAAGGAAGAAAAAGAAAAATGATAGGACTTTGCATGCTTCTAGTGAACCTGTTATTGAGCCACCTGAGAATCCAAATGATATTTCCATTTCTGATGCTGAAACTCAATATGGTAATGAACCTAAAACTAGTAATAATGTTAATGATAATATTCATGACGATGCTCAACCTAGTAATAATAATGATGTAGAAATTGAACCTGTTGTTGATCTTGATAACCCACAATCAAAGAATCAACGTTATGATAATAAAGACTTTGTTGCTAGGAAACATGGTAAAGAAAGAGAACCATGGGTTCAGAAACCCATGCCTTTTCCTCCCAAACCATCCAAGAAAAAGGATGATGAGGATTTTGAGCGCTTTGCTGAAATGATTAGACCTATCTTTTTGCGTATGCGATTAACTGATATGCTTAAAATGAATCCTTATGCTAAGTACATGAAAGAAATTGTTACAAATAAAAGAAAGATACCGAAGGCTGAAATTTCCACCATGCTTGCTAATTATACTTTTAAGGGTGGAATACCAAAGAAACTAGGAGATCCAGGAGTACCCACTATACCATGCTCCATTAAAACAAACCATGTTAAAACTGCTTTATGTGATCTTGGAGCCGATGTTAGTGTTATGCCTCTCTCTTTATATCATAGACTTGATTTGAATAAGTTGACACCGACTGAAATATCTTTGCAAATGGCTAATAAATCAACTGCTATACCTGTCGCTATTTGTGAGCATGTGCCTGTTGTAGTTGCAAACGTTACAATTTTAACAGACTTTATTATTCTTGATATTCCCGAGGACGATAGTATGTCTATTATTCTTGGAAGACCCTTTTTGAATACTGCAGGGGCTGTTATTGATTGCACTAAAGGCAATATCACTTTTCATGTTAATGGTAATCAGCATACGGTACACTTTCCGAGGAAACAACCTCAAGTCCACAGTATCAATTCTATTGGAAAAATTCCATCGATTATATTTGGAGGTTTTGAATTTCCTCTTCCTACTGTCAAGAAGAAATATGATATTCTTATTATTGGGGATGTGCATATCCCCGTTGAGGTAAAATAGTGTTATTCAAAATTTCTCCGGTTCCATGTTATTCGGAATGAGTTCCTTAACAAGACTTGATCAACCTTGTTAGTGGATTCCTTTTGATGATCATGAGATGGATGAAACTAGAAGGCACAACCTTCTGTACCCCACTTTTACTTTCTGTTATTTATATTAAATAAAATAAAAATAGTATTTTTCTGTCTGTTATCTGATTATCCGTGCAATATAAGAATACGCCAAAAATAAAAGTTCTCCAAATGCCCTGAATTTTAAATATGATTTTTTCTTGAATATTTGAGAATATTTGGCACTGAGAACACATCAGGGGAGGTCACCCACCTGTCCACGAGGGTGGAGGGCGCGCCCTACCCCCTGGGCGCGCCCCCTGCCTCATGGGCCCACGGTGGCCCTCCTCCACTTATCCTTTCACCCACACACTCCTTCTTCCTCCCCCCAAACACGAATATCCAGCTCAAACCCGAGTCCAAGCTCGTTTTGCTGCCATTTTCAATCTCCTTGCTCAAAGCACCTCTCACAAAACTGCTCGGGGAGATTGTTCCTTGGTATGTGACTCCTCCATTAGTCCAATTAGTTTTTGTTCTAGTTCTTTATTCATTGCAAATTTTTGCTACTTAGGTGACCCTGTTCTTGAGCTTGCATGTCAAATTTATATGGTCAAAAGTAGTTTTGATGCATGATACAGGCCCTAGGCACTTGTAGGAGTAGTTGCTATCAATATTATTGAGTTTGGTTTACTTTTATTTTGGAGTTACTGAAAATTTCAGATTTTTTCAGAAAATGATGAGGAGACTTTTGAGGGGCTCATCGAGCCAAAGCTCGAAGGAAAAGGCACCAAAGCCTAAGTATAATCTGCCTTGCACCGCCGAGGTTCGGGCGTGTGATTGGCCTTCCGATGATTTCTTGAGAGCAGCCGGTATTTATGAAGATTTTCATGAATTGGCTAAGAATGCAGGCCTCACCGCTTTCCTCCACGACCAATGCGATCAATATCTCTTACTCACAAATACCTTTGTGCAAAACTTTCATTTCCATTCTAGGAGCTCACCACCTACGGTGGAGTTTCATTTATATGATGAGCATAAGGAGATGTCACTTTATGATTTTTGTCGGGTTTGTTTAGTCCCTTTTGAGGGCAAGACAGAAGAACCACATCGCGATGATATGGAGCGGTTTATTGATACTATCACTGTAGGGGAAACAAGGAAGGTTTCCGATGCACGAATCACTAGCATACATTTTCCTGTTTTACGTTATTTTGCACTATTTGCTAGTCGTTGTTTAATTGGTCGCGGAAACTGTGGAAACCTTAGTATCCCTGATATTATTATTTTGCACCACGGTTTATACAGTGATAACTCTGTTAGTATGGGCGGCATTATTGCTAAATGGTTAAGTCTGAACCGTACCAAGGGCCCCATCTTCGGAGGCATCTATGCTTCACGCCTAGCTGCACATTTTAACATACCTATTAGGCATTATGAGAAGGAAGAAAAGGTGTTGCCTCGTGTTTATCTAGATTATAAAAGTATGGTGGCACATGATTTTATTGTTAAGAATAGGGAAGGAGAGCTTAAATACCAATTGTTCTTTAATAAACATCATCCTGAGACTATTACCCTTCCTTCTCCTTCTTTGTTTGATTTATCTGTAGGCCAGTACCTTGTTCCGTTAAAGGCTATTCACGCCTATCGGAACCCTGCACCAGCCATGGAGCCAGAGCCGGAACCACAAGTTGATCCTCCACGATAGTCTAATTATCAGTGGGATCCGGAGATGATTGTCAGCCAGTGGCAATCGGAGTCTTCCTCTTCTTCATCTCAGTATGACCCCAACTACTATTATGGATACCCGCCAGGCCAGCTGTGGCCATAGACCAACTTAGGCCAAAAGCCTAAGCTTGGGGGAGTACGTATTTCCCACCGACATTACATTTATGTTCACACACTCATTGCTAAATGTCGGTGCTCATACTTTTTCATTGTATCATCCATGCTAGTTTATTTTATTTTTTATGCTTTCTTCTTGTGTGTTTAATTAACCTTAAGAAAAACTAAAAAATTAATTAAAGTAGTTGTAGCTTTTAGTTAATTTAATTTCCATGCTTGTAGTAGTAATTGAAAAGAAAAACCCAAAAATATTTCATGTTCTTATTTTGCTCGTTGGGAGCTTTCCCGTGTAAATAGTTTTATTTCTTTTCTTTGGGGGTCGATAGGATAAGACCATAATTAAATTGTTGAAGTGGCTCTTATATGCATACTTGTTGATCTGACAAAAGAGCCCATATTGTCCTGTCTTCTCCTGTTTATTGAATGCTTGCAGATTCCAGCTTAGTCCAATGCACGTGCACTATTATTATTATCCACATCGTTCGGTCGTGCAAGTGAAAGGCAATTATGACGATATATGATGGACTGACTGAGATGAGAAAAGCTGGTATGAACTCGACCTCTCTTGTTTTTGTAAATATGATTAGTTCATCGTTCCTGATTCAGCCTATTATGAATAAACATGTTTGCAATGACAACTAGAGATCATAGTTTCTTGTGCCATGCTTGATTAGCTATGAGTTATAATGGTTTACCTTGCATGCCAACATGCTATTGAAATGGTTATGATGTGGTATAATAGGGTGGTATCCTCCTCTGAATGATTTAAGTGACTTGACTTGGCGCATGTTCACGCATGTAGTTGAAACAAAATCAACATAGCCTTCACGATATTTATGTTCATGGTGGTTTATATCCTACTCATGCTTGCATTCGGTGTTGATTAATTTTAATGCATGTTCATGACTGCTGTCGCTCTCTAGCTGGTCGCTTCCCAGTCTTTTGCTAGCCTTCACTTGTACTAAGCGGGAATACTACTTGTGCATCCAATCCCTTAAACCCCAAAGTTATTCCACATGAGTCCACTATATCTACCTATATACGGTATCTACCTGCCGTTCCAACTAAATTTGTATGTGCCAAACTCTAAGCCTTCAAATAAATATCATGTTTTGTATGCTCGAATAGCTCATGTATCAACTAGGGCTGTCTGTATCTTCCATGTTAGCCGGGTTATTCTCAAGAGGAGTGGACTCCGCTCCTCACTCACGAGATAAATGGTTGGTCACCGGGATGCCCAGTCCCATGCTTTATGCAAACTAAATCAAAATAATTACAAACAAAACTCCCCCTGGGACTCTTGTTAGTTGGAGGCACTCATTTCGAGCAAGCCATGGATTGATGCTTGTTGGTGGAAGGGGGAGTATAAACTTTACCATTCTGTTTGGGAACCGCCTATAATGTGTGTAGCATGCAAGATATCGCCATCTCTTGGTTGTTATGTTGACAATGAAAGTATACCGCTCAAAATATTATTCACCCCTATTTCAAAACCGAGCTCTGGCACCTCTACAAATCCCTGCTTCCCTCTGCGAAGGGCCTATCTATTTACTTTTATACTGAGTCATCATCCTCTTATTAAAAAGCACCAGTTGGAGAGCACCACTGTCATTTGCATTCATTACTGTTAGCTTACATTGAGTATGACTTGACTGGATCTCTTTTACCATGAATTACAATGTCTAGTCAGTCCTTGGTCTTTAAACGTGCTCTGCATTTATGTTATGCGGTCTCAGAAAGGGCTAGCGAGATACCATCTTGTTATATCATACTAAGATTGTTTTGAGAAAGTATTGTCATCCGAGATTTATTATTATTGCTCGCTAGTTGATTATGCTATTGATATGAGTAAACTTGAGACCTGAGCGTTATTGCGAATGTGATTAGTTATAATCTTTGCTGAAAACTTGAATGATGGCTTTACATATTTAAAACAACAAGAGCAAACATAGTTTGTAAAAGTTTTTCTTTATCACTTTCAGTTTGTCAACTGAATTGCTTGAGGACAAGCAAAGGTTTAAGCTTGGGGGAGTTGATACATCTCCAACATATCTACTTTTCCAAACACTTTTGCCCTTGTTTTAGACTCTAACTTGCATGATTTGACTGGAACTAACCCGGACTGACGATGTTTTCAGCAGAATTACCATGGTGTTATTTATGTGCAGAAACAAACGTTCTCGGAATGACCTGAAACTTCACGGAGCAACTTTTTGGAAAATATAAAAAAATACCTGCAAAAGATGAAGGCCAGGGGGGCCACCACCTCTCCACAAGGGTGGGGGGCGCGCCCCCTACCTCGTGGGCCCCCTGGTGCCTCTCCGACTCCAACTCCAACTCTATATATTGTGTTTCGGGGAGAAAAAAATCAGAGAGAAGAATTCATCGTATTTTATGATACAGAGCCGCCGCCAAGCCCTAAAACCTCTCGGGAGGGCTGATATGGAGTCCGTTCGGGGCTCCAGAGAGGGGAATCCGCCGCCATCGTCATCATCAACCATCCTCCATCACCAATTTCATGATGCTCACCGCCGTGCGTGAGTAATTCCATCATAGGCTTGCTGGACGGTGATGGGTTGGATGGGATCTATCATGTAATCGAGTTAGTTTTGTTAGGGTTTGATCCCTAGTGTCCACTATGTTCTGAGATTGATGTTGCTATGACTTTGCTATGCTTAATGCTTGTCACTAGGGCCCGAGTGCCATGATTTAAGATCTGAACCTATTATGTTTTCATCAATATACGAGAGTTCTTGATCCTACCTTGCAAGTGTCACCTATTATGTTTTATGATCCGTTAACCCCGAACTGACAATAATCGGGATACTTACTGGTGATGACCGTAGTTTGAGGAGTTCATGTATTCACTATGTGTTAATGCTTTGTTCCGGTACTCTATTAAAAGGAGGCCTTAATATCCCTTAGTTTCCGTAAGGACCCCGCTACCACGGGAGGGTAGGACAAAAGATGCCATGCAAGTTCTTTTCCATAAGCACGTATGACTATATTCGGAATACATGCCTACATTATATCAATGAACTGGAGCTAGTTCTGTGTCACCCTAGGTTATGACTGTTACATGATGAACCGCATCCGGCATAATTCTCCATCACCGATCCATTGCCTATGAGCTTTCCATATATTGTTCTTCGCTTATTTACTTTCCCATTGCTATTTCTATCATCACTACAAAATACCAAAAACATCACTTTTACTACTGTTACCTTTTATTACCGTTACCACTACTATCATATTACTTTGCTCCTAAATACTTTGCTGTAGATATTAAGTTTCCAGGTGTGGTTGAATTGACAACTCAGCTGCTAATACTTGAGAGTATTCTTTGGCTCCCCTTGTATCGAATCAATAAATTTGGGTTGAATACTTTACCCTCAAAAACTGTTGCGATCCCCTATACTTGTGGGTTATCAGTACGTAGGTATATATAGGAGGAAGGAGTACGTCGGTGGAGCAACAGGGGGCCCACGAGGGTGGAGGGCGCGCCTGGGGGGTAGGCGCGCCCCCTACCTTGTGGCTTCCTCCTTTATTTCTTGACGTAGGGTCCAAGTCTCTTGGATCATGTTCGGGGCGAAAATCACGTTCCCGAAGGTTTCATTCCGTTTGGACTCCATTTGATATTCCTTTTCTTCGAAACCCTAAAATAGGCAAAAACAGCAATTCTGGGTTGGGCCTCCGGTCAATAGGTTAGTCCCAAAAATAATATAAAAGTGGATAATAAAGCCCAATAATGTCCAAAACAGTAGATAATATAGCATGGAGCAATCAAAAATTATAGATACATTGGAGACGTATCATGCGCCGCCGTTGATGAGGGCCTTGGTGACCTGCACATTGCTGATGACTGGGGAACACAGCATAGGGAGGGTGCCAGCGGTGGCTGCGCACATGAGCTGATCTGCCGAGTTGAAAGTGATGGCACATTGGGACCACCTGAGCGGGCGCATGGCCTCGAGTTTGGCAAGCGCCGTGTTCATCTCATGAGCAAACTGTTTGAAGGTGCGCTGAGAGGCTGCGGCCTGGGCACCGCCCGATATGCAGGCGATCGCAGGCGGCTTCTGGAAGCCCCCAGCCCCCTCGTCCTAGTGGTGGTCGTCATTCCTTCTTGGTGGCGACAGCGGGGGAAGACCGGCGTTGCCCTGGGGGCGATCTTCACGTGGTGGGTCCCTCCAGGCGCCCTTGCGAGGCTGGTCCTACCAGCGGTCCTCACGAGGCCGGTCACGCCACTCCTGGTGCGGGCCATGGTCGTCCCAGCGTCCGCCTCCACGTCCTCCTCCGCGGCCATAGCCCCGGGCGTTGCGCTCGGGGTGTCGACCGTAGCGTCCTTCTCGTATGGCTCTGAGCTCTTAATAGTCGCTGGTGTTGTGGGTGTTCAGGTTGTGGAAGGCGCAGAACGGTCGGCCGTTCTTGGATGACTCGGGCTGATCTCTGCCTCGCTTGATGTCGGGCTCCGCTGCGAGCACAGCTGCCTCCTTGCGCTTCACGTCCTTGGCCTTGGCCTTCTTCTCCTCCGCGCCCACGGCAGGCAGCTCAAGGAGAGAGAGGTGCCCTTCCTTAGCTCTTGCGCACATGGTCGCCAGGTTGAACAGCTCATGAGATGTGCAGAGCTCCTCGTGGATGGCGAGCTCTTCCTTCATACTGACATCACGGACGCCGTCGGAGAACGCGGAGATGATGGCCTCGTCCGTGACCTTGGGGATCTTGAGGCGGGTGTTGTTGAAGCGTTGGATGTACTTCTGGAGGGTCTCTCCTGGTTGCTGCCTGATGCGACGTAGATCACCCGCGGCCGATGGGCGGTCGCGAGTGCCCTGGAAGTTGGCGACAAAGCGGTCGCGCATCTCGTCCCAGGAGGAGATCGAGCCGTGCTGCAGGTTCAGGAGCCAGGAGCGAGCTCCATCCTTGAGAGCCATGGGAAACCAGTTCGCCATGACCTTTCCGTCGCCGTTGGCCGCTTTGATGCTCAGCTCATAGAGCTGTAGGAACTCCGCGGGGTCGGCGGTTCCGTCGTAGCGAGGAGGCAGATCCGGCTTGAACTTGCCCGTCCAGGCGACGCTACGCAGCTCGGGGGTGAAGGCGCGGCAGCCAGCGGTGGTTACTGGGGCCCGCTTCGGAGGTGGAGCTTGGTCTTGACGAGGTACATGCTGCACCGCTGCGGGCGGTGCGCAGTCTTGACGAGGTGGCGCGGGGAGCGCAGGTGCAGCTTCTCGCAGCCGCGGAATTTCTTGGCAGCTTCTCTCTTCGCGCGCGTGCGCCAGGCGTGGCGGATCACGCCGCGGAGCCGCGTGCCTTGGTGCCAAGGCGCCGTATTGGGGCTGAGGTGGTGGAGGCACGCCATGAGCCCCGTCGCCCGCAGCTGGTTGAGGTGGAGGCAGAGAGTGGGATGACGCCGGAGAGCCCCCTGCGGCGCGGACGATCTCGGCGACGCGGTCGAGCCACTCCTTGTAGAGGTCATCGACGGGGCGGTAGCGCAGGAGCTCGTTCGCCGCGAGGAGCGCGGCCCATGCCTCCATGGGAGCGCGGTGCGCGTGAGACGAAGAACCGGCAGGGGTCAGTGATGGAGTGGCGGTGCGGCCGTCCTGCCGCACCGAAGGATGCTGCAAGGACGCCTGCTGCTCGTTCCCCGCCGGGACAGTGGCAGCGTTGGCAGCGGGAGACAGAGAACGGCAATGTGGCCCGCCGACGGGAGCCGTTTGAGCGACGCGGGCGGTGAGGGCAGCTTGACGCTCAGCTCGAGCACGGTGAGCGTCCGCCATGGAGACAACGGAGTGACGAACTGATGGAAGGGAAGCTACGGCGCACCCCTACCTAGCGCGCCAAATGTCGGATGTGGGGTTCCGGCAAACCCTTAAGGTTCGAACACTAGGGTGCGCGTGAAGTCTTTCCTTCCCACCAATCTACGCCCTAGCTCGCTAAGATCTTGCGGACGAACTCGACGAACTCGCAACACAGAAAGACACGAGGTTTATACTGGTTCGGGCCACCGTTGTGGTGTAATACCCTACTTCGGTGTGGTGGTGGTGGATTGCCTCTAGGGCTGATGATGAACAGTACAAGGGAAGAACAACCTCCTGAGGTTGAGGTGTTCTTGTGAGTAGGCTCTCGATCGGGTCGGATCAAGCTAAGGTGAGATGAGATGAGATGAGATGCGATCCACCCTCTCCGCTACGGTGGCTAGCTCTACTTATATAGGCTCTGGTCCTCTTCCCAAATATCGAGCGGGAAGGGAGCCAACAACGGCGGGAAAATTCGAAGGGGGACAGCTAGTACAAGCTATCCTGACAAAAGTGGTCTTCGCCTGCGAAAGGCTCTGGTGGTGACGCCGTCTTGGGCTCCACGATGACCTCCGTCTTGCCGTCCTCCTGGTCTTGGTCTTGTTGCACCAATATAGCAACCTTTGCCTGATGCCTCGGTACTCTTCGCCTGCTCTGGCCTCCTTAGTACCAAAGAGGAAACAAGGACACTACGCGCACTGGCGCCCACCTGGCGCCCGCCTGGTGTCGTGCGTCATGGCTCACGTCACGAGGGCCTCGTGAGGTTTGCCCCGCCTTGATATCTCTGCTCCTCATGAGGTTGCCTGGCTAGGACACTCTAGAGGAGGCCTTGCGTCGTCCGCCTCGCGAGGGTCTTGGATGCCTTGTTGATGAAGATGGGCCGTATGGCCTGCTGGCTTAGCCATGCCGTGGGCCGCAGGCAGGCAAGCCTGGGGACCCCCATTCCCAGAATGCCGACACTACCTCCTAAATCCCAGGACGAGATTTCTTGTAGTGGAGGAGTATTGTAATGCCTGGATGATTAGGCTACTGTAAATATCTGCTAAATATGCCACGTCACCTGGGTCACTGTTTAATCTCGCGTCGGTTCGAAACTTTTCAAATTCAAAATTTAAATAATGTCAAACAACAAATGGTTTCAAACATGGAAACAAAAATGTTTGGTGGGTGCCAAATTTTGCACTGGTAATTATTATGGAGAAAACTCATTTTTTTTAAATGAGCGAATATTTTAAAATGATTTAAAACAGAAAAAATGAATAAAAGGAAAAACAAAAACAAAAAAACAAAGGAGAACCCCCCTGGGCTCCGGCCCAGCAGGCCATCAGCCCCACTGGGCCAAACCACCAGGCCCAGCCGCCCACCCCCCCACTCCCCCCTACCCACCCAACCCCCCAAACCCTGGCACCCCTCACCCCCACTCCCACCCACCCCCCCTCCCCGCACGGTTCCCTCTCCCTCCCTGATCCAGGTCAAGGATCGGGGGTGTTCGCCTCGTGCCCCGCCGCTGGACTACGACGCCGCCTCGCCCCCGCCACTCGACGCCCTCGATGGAGCTTCCCTGCCGGCCTGCCTCCTCAACGCCGTCTTCCCCGACCTCCTCCCCGCGCCTCATTGCCCCGAGCCCTACAACCCCGGTGAGGCCACGGCCTCCCTACCTCGCCCCTCTCTCGTCGACTGAGGTTGCGGCGATGCTCCGCCCGCACGCGCGCATCCCTGCACCATCGCGCCCCGGCCGCACAGACCGCGGCCTGCTGCTCGCCGCGGTCGTCGCGCTCGCCCTACCGCCGTCGTCGTGCCCAGCCACCACTGCCGTAGCCCCACAGCGTCGTTCCCCTTGCAACTCGCCGCGACCCGCTGTTGCTGCTCGCGGCCACCGCGTCGTCTGCCGTCCCGCTTCGCGCCACCCTCGGGCGTGCCCCGCCCCGGCGCCCCTCTGCTCCTGCCGTGCGCGTGCCCTCGCCGCTTGTCGCGTACGACCCGTACCTGGCCTCGCTTGCCTCTACACCGCCACATCCCGCTGCACCTCGCCAGGCCTCTCCCCTTCGCGCCACCGCCCTTGGCCACTGCCCCGACCGCACTGCTCCGGCCGGTGGCGGCCCGAACAAACCTCGCCGGCGCCCTACCGTGGCCACAGTCCGGTGGGCAGCGCCTGGACCGTCTCGGGAACCTAGCACCCACGCTCGTTCGGGCGGTGCCCGCGCCCGCACCGCCCTGTGCCCGTTAGGCCCTTGGGGCCACAGACATGTGGGGCCTGGCCCCAGAACGTTTATATATATATATAAGAATTTAAAATAATAATAATAATAAATAAATAACTAATTGAAATAATAATAAATAAATAACTAATTAAACTAATCAATTAACTAAACTAATTAAACTTGCTTAGTTAGTCTTAGTAAATGACAGTGGGACCCACATGTCAGTTTGACTTAGTCAACTGACTGTTTGACTACTGACGTCGTGCTGACATCATGCTGATGTCAGCAAGCACTATTCTGGATAATGTTGAATTAAAATAATTGAATAAATGCTAAAAATGATTTAAGTCTTCTAAAATCATACAAAATAAACCGTAGCTCGGATGGAAAAACTGTGTACATGAAAGTTGCTCAGAATGACGAGACGAATCCATATACGCGGCCCGTTCGTCCGCCACACATCCCTAGCATTGCGAACACGCAACTTTCCCCCTCCGATTCATCTGTCCAAAAACGTGAAACACCGGGGATATTTTCCCAGTTGTTTTACCCCTTCGCCGGTATCACCTCATACTGCGTTAGGGCACACCTAGCACCGTTACTTGTCATGTCATGCATCGATATGCATCGGTTTGCATTGTATTCATTGTTTCTTCCCCCTCTTCTCTCCGGTAGACTATGAGACTGACGTCGCTGCTGGTACCCCGGTCGACTACGTTGTTGATGACCCCTACTTGCCAGAGCAACCAGGCAAGCCCCCCCCCCTTGATCACTAGATATAGCCTATTATTCTCTCTACGGCTTGCATGAGAGTGGTGTAGCATGATACTGCTTTCCATTAATCCTATTCTGATGCATAGCCTGTCATTGTTGCTACAGTTGTTGATACCTTACCTGCAATCCTAAATGCTTAGTATAGGATGCTAGTTTATCATCAGTGTCCCTACATTCTTGTCAGTCTGCCATGCTATACTATTGGGCCGTGATCACGTCGGGTGTTGATGACGGGTATATACTATACTTATTACACATGATACATGTTGTGACTAAAGTCGGGTCGGCTCATTGAGTACCCGCGGTTAACTCACGAATTGGGTGCTGAAAGGACATACTTTGCCGACGGCCCTCTGTGTGGATATTTGTGGCGGAGCGACAGGGCAGGTTGAGACCACCCAGGTGAGTGGTGGGACTGGCCCTGGTCGGCGTTCGCGGTTACTTCAAGATAACACGCTTAACAAGATCTTGGTATTTGATCTGAGTCTGGCCAATGGCCTATACACACTAACCAACTACACGGGAACAGTTATGGGCACTTGACGTCGTGGTATCAGCCGAAGCCTTCGTGACGTCAGCGACTGAGCGGTGCGTGCCGGGTTGGACCGCGTAACGCAACTTACTTTGTAATGGAGGTTGCTAGGTCTGCTCACCGGCCGCGTACGCAACATGCAGGTGTGCAATGGGTGATGGGCCCAGACCCCTGCGCCATAGGATTTAGACCGGCGTGCTGACCTCTCTGTTGTGCCTAGGTAGGGCTGCGAAGTGTTGATCTTCCGAGGCCGGGCATGACCCAGAAAAGTGTGTCCGGGCAAAGGGGATCGAGCGTGTTGGGAAATGTGGTGCACCCCTGCAGGGAAGTTGATCTATTCAAATAGCCGTGTCCCTCGGTAAAAGGACGACCCGGAGTTGTACCTTGACCTCATGACAACTAGAACCGGATACTTAATAAAACACACCCTTCCAAGTGCCAGATACAATCGGTGATCGCTCTCTCACAGGGCGACAAGGGGAGGATCACCGGGTAGGGTTATGCTATGCGATGTTACTCGATGAACTTACCATCTATTCTCTTCTACATGCTGCAAGATGGAGGCGGCCAGAAGCGTAGTCTTCGACAGGACTAGCTATCCCCCTCTTATTCCAGCATTCTGCGGTTCAGTCCACATATACTACCCCCTTTCATTGATACCAATGCATATGTAGTGTAGCTCCTTGCTTGCAAGTACTTTGGATGAGTACCCACAGTTGCTTTTCTCCCCTTTTCCCCCTTTTTATATCCAATTGTTGCGAACAGACGTTGGAGTCCAGGAGCCAGACGCCACTGTCGATGACGACTGCTACTAATTGGGAGGTGCCTACTACTACGTGCAGGCCGGTGACGATGACCAGAAGTAGTTTAGGAGGATCCCAGGTAGGAGGCATGCGCCTCTTTCGATCTGTATCCTAGTTTGTGCTAGCCTTCTTAAGGCAAACTTGTTTAACTTATGTCTGTACTCAGATATTGTTGTTTCTGCTGACTCGTCTATGATCGAGCTCTTGTATTCAAGCCCTCGAGGCCCCTCGCTTGTAATATGATGCTTGTATGACTTATTTTATTTGTAGAGTTGTGTTGTGATATCTTACCCGTGATTCCCTGATCTTGATCGTACACGTTTGCGTGTATGATTAGTGTACGATTGAATCGGGGGCGTCACAATGATCAACAACATCCGGTCATCTAGGTAAAATTAAGGTCCAGAATTCGTTGTGTTTCTGTCCAAGGAATAGCAAGTCATGACTCGGAAACATATTCCAAGTGCCCTGCAACACTCGTACTTAACCGAAGGATTGATTCTTTTGTTCCATAGAATCCCAACCGAATCGAGTGCTAATGATGTGGTCACCTATTACATGTAGCTTCATGGACCCATCATTCGGGACCCACATGGGGCCCATCATCATCATAGGTAGGTCCCTGGACCATGCCAGCATTCGGATGCGCACATCAGGAGGATCACTCGGACGGCTCTACGGCACTCGGACAACCACACGTCACTCGGCGGACGATCAACCACTCGGACGTATGGGATAGGAAGGCGTCGTGGGAGCTGGAATGGTTGAGGGATCTTAACTTTCCCACTAAATAGATTTATAACTACCATTACCTGTAACTGCTCTAGTATAGGCTCATTACACTAGTAACTACCTCATTCAATGGCATTTATTGCCCCGGTGGCGTGGGAGACATGGAGTTGCAGCGCACTCTATATAAGCCGCACCCCTCTCCATAATTGGGCAAGGTTCAACTTGGTAATCCTATCTAAGAAATCAAAGTAAGCCTTAGGGCGCAAGACGTAGGGATTTTACCTCCACCAAGTGAGGGTCCTGAACTCGTTAAACACCGTGTGTTACACCTATGTCGTAGCTAGGCTCTATCCCTTATTCGTACCCCTAGTACTCATTGTCAGTATCCTAACCCCGACAGTGGGTAAACAAATTAATGTTGGGCAATTGATACAAAAGTGCATAGTTATGACGTATTCATGTCAATGACCATGTATATAGGTATCACGTCCGTGACAAGTAGACTGACTCATGCCTGCATCTACTAATATTACTCCACCAATCAACCGCTATCCAACATGCATCTATGGTATTAAGTTCATGAAAAAGAGAGTAATGCCTTAAGTAAGATGACATGATGTAGACAAAGTAAACTCAAGCAATATGATTAAACCTCATCGTTTTACCCTTAATAGGAACAATACAGTATGTGCCTCGCTAACCCTTCTTTCACTGGGTGAGGACACCGCAAGATTGAACCCATTACAAAGCACCTCTCCCACTGAAGATAAATCAATATAGTTAGCCAAATCAAGCATATAGATTAGAGATAAATACAAAGGTATAACAATCATGCATAATAAATTCAGAAAAGACTCAATTACTTTCAATGAATAATCGATCATAAACCCACAATTCATGGGATCCCAACAAGCACACTACAAAAGCATATTACATCGGATAGAACTCCAAGAAGATCGAGGAGAACACTATATTGAAGATCAAAGAGAGAGAAGAAGCCATCTAGCTAGTAGCTATGGACCCGTAGGCCTGTGGTGAACTACTCATGCATCATCGGAGGGTAGCAAGGATGATGTAGAAGCCCTCCATGATTGATTATCCCTCCAAAAGAGTACCGGAAAATCCCTCGATATGGGATCGCAGAAGAACAAAAGCCTGCGGTGGCGAAAAAAGTGTTTCGGGTGGATCCCTATTGTTTTGGGAATATTTAGGAATTTATGGAGGTGGAATTAGGTTAAATGGAGTTGTTTGGGGCCCATGAGCTCAGGGGGCGCCTACCCCCTAGGGCGGGACCTGTGAGCTCGTGTCTCTCCCGTTGGTCTTCTAACCTCCTCCCGAACCTTCTAGGGTCCCTTCTGGTCCAGAAAAAATCACCGTAAAGTTTCATCGTGTTTGGACTTCGTTTGATTTTCTTTGATTTTCTGGAAAGTCGAAAACAAGCAAAAAACAGGAACTAACACTGGGCACTGGGTTAATAGGTTAGTCCCAAAAATGGTATAAAATACCATAAAAATTCATATAAAGCATCCAATATTGATAATATGATAGCACGAAACAATCAAAAACTATAGATACGTTGGAGACATATCAGCGGTCTCCATGACGATGAGGGAGTAGTTCACCCTCGGGGCTGAGGGTATGTCCTAGTAGCTATGTGTTTGACCTATCTCTCTCTCTCAATCGTGTTCTTGATTTCACATGATCTTGATGTACCATGGGCTTTGTTAATATAGTCTGATCATATGGTGTTTTCCCTCTCTATCTTGTTGTGATGAATTGAGTCTTGCTCTTTGAGATTTCGTTATGTTGGATTGAATATTGGATTTGAGATCACTTGATATATCTCTTGCATGTGGATACTCGCGGTGACAATGGGGTATTCTATTTTATATATGTTTTGGTAATCAACTTGCGGATTCCCAAGGTGACATTGGGGTAATCTAGGCATAGGGGTTAATACACATTTTCGTCCTACGTTCTTCGATAGAAACTTTGGAGTGATTCTTTGTTGCACATTGAGGGATTGTTATATGATTGAATTATGTTAGCACTATTGAGAGATTGCACTAGTGAAAGTGTCATGGGGGAGCACGATCACCTATGGGGCAGGGTTGCCCCTTTGTGGTTCGGTGAGGGGATGATCACATTGCACAAAGAGCAGAAACTGCAGCACGGCGATGGACAACTCTCTTTTACCCTGGCTCGGGCCGCTTTGCAGCGTAAAACCCTACTCCTGCTATGGTGGATTGATCTGGAGGAACACGAAGACACAGAACACTCAAGCCTGGCAAGTGGGCCTCAGGGAGAGCAGCTACGCGCGTACAAGTGTTGAGGGATCAAAGATTCGAACCCCTTGCTAGGTTGCCTCGACAGAATAGTCATTACAACATGATTAGATAGCTAACAGTGTTATCATACCTAACTCTGGCAGTTAGGACAAAGTGCATTAAATGCACTGCTAGGTGTCGTGCTAAGGTTGAAGCCCCGCAAGTCTGTCACGCCGCTTATCCATCTACCTCTTATTAGCATGACACGCCATCAGGACGGGTGTCAATAAAGTTAATATCTCCAACAGGTTGCCACGTACTCGACGGGATCCACCTAGCCATTTGAGAGCTCGACACCGCAATGATTAGTGACTGGCGTATGATGAGGTGGAGTGGTGGCGTCCTAGTGGAAGCTTGCCGGCATGGAGCCTGCCGGGCTCAGTCTTGTGGTCTTGGCGGCCCCGGGAACCTTACCCGGGCGTTTTGGATTTGCCCCCTAGGTGTAGCCTCGACCCTGTCGGGCTCGCCTGCCCGGCAAAGGAGGCCCTCCTGGGGGATTCTCAAGTTACTTTGGTCTTCTTAATGCACTCCTTGATCTCACAAAGAGTGGTTTCTCTGGCTTATCTTCAGTCCCCGCCAAGGCATCCTGCTGGGAAGGCTGCAAATGTTCGTGCACAAGTCAGGGGTACTAGGGACCCTGTTTCTAGTGCACCGACAGGAGCCCCCGGGCCTGGCCCATACGCGCATCCGAGGCGTCATTGGGTTAGTCCCAACAGCGTGCACGGACACCCGTGGTTGAGGAAAACTGACATGATCCTTTGTTGTGATCCGTAATCATGATAGTTCTATCACCGCACGTCTTATCTACGCATTAACCGCGGGGCATGGGAGCGTGGGTGCCGTCGCAGTTACCCAACAAGGCGTGTCTGTGGTGGGCGTGGCTAGGGGAAGCGGCAAAGAGCCAGAGCCCCCCCCCCCCCGCGCTTTCCCCATAAAAAGGTAACTGCGAAGGTGCGCTGCTCATTCACTTGTTCCATCTTCTTCCTTTCACCAAGAACAAACCGCCGTCGACACTCGCATCAATCTGGTTCGACCTTAGAGCTCTCCTTCTTCCCGAGCCCTGGATGGCGCCCAAGGAAGCCGCTGCGAAGGGGAAGAAGGCGGCTAAGCCACTCGACCCCATGGCAGAGCAGAAGAAGAGGGAGTTGGAGGAACTAGAGAAATGACAGAATGAGAACGTTGTCTTCACTCTGCCCACCTTGATCACCAACACTTTGATTGAGAGGTACGCCTACATGTGGGGGAAAGAGATTGATGGCCATGGAGCTCTCCCTTTTGGCCCCATGACCCCGAGCAACTCTTACCCCTTTTTCTGTGCATACTTTTATTGCGGATTGGTGCCATTTTCAGATTTCTCCCATGAGCTGATGGCAACTTATGGATTCTGGTTGCTCGACTTCATTCCAAATGTCATAACGTGCATGGCGGTTTTTGCACACTTTTGTGAGAACTTTGTTGGAGTCATACCCAATGTTGATCTGTTCCGCCACTACTTTGTCCCGCGGGTTGAGAATGATGCGTTGTCTGGAAGCGTAACATTGTTCTCGAGGGGAAAGAAGAACCAAAGAGACTACATCTCGGGGATCTCCACGACAAGTGGGAGGAATGGAGGGGAACTTGGTGCTAGATTTAGGAGGATAACTTCCCGGCATTCTGCTTGTCGCGAACGAGGAAGATTGACTAGGATGATAACTGGCATAAGCTTGGTGCCAGCAAGAAGAAGCTTCGTCCGATTTTGAACAGGTTTGCCCGCCTGCGGGATGCCGGCCTGACTGTAGAGATGGTTGGAGCTGACTTCTTGTGACGCCTCATCGCCCCGCTACAACAGATAGACAGGCCAACTTGGCTGTATCAAAATGTCGGGGACATAATGTGGTTGTACCCAGGCCATGGCTACAACTTGATAGTGCTGGGCCACTCCTAGCTCTGCCAGCAGTTGTTTCACAAATTGGGCACTTTCCACTTGCCGGCCACGGTTGTCCCATTGCACATAAACAAAGAGAGGAGTGACATCTTGGCGTGGATGCCAGACTGCTCTGCTGCTGGGGTCAAAGAAAGCTAGGAACTGCCCTCTTTGTCAGATGATAAGAGGTGGGCTTCTGAGCTAGTGGAGAAGGTCGAGCGAGAGGAGCGCGGCCCGGTCAAGGAAACCACAGAAGAGGAGCAGGCATACATCGCCAGAAGAGTCGCAGAGGCCCCCAGGCTTGCACCTGCAAAGCCTACGGTCCTTGCTAAGGACACTGAAGAAGATGCACAGGAGGAAGAAGATGATGAAGACGAGGATGACAATGAGGAGCCCGTTGAAGAGGGACGGGAAGGGCCCATCCAGGATGAGGCTGCCGGGGAGGAAATGACAGAGACACCAGAAGATGAAGACTTCCAGGTCAGCAAGCTGCCGTGCCACCTCCGCAGTAGGGGGAGCCAAGAGAGCGTTGAGACGTCCATTTTGCATCATGTTTTCTTACTATTACTTATAATGTTTTTATCCACAATAATTCTTTTTGGAGTAATTCTAATGCGTTTTCTCTCATAATTTGCAAGGAACACACCAAGAGGGAGAATTCCGGCAGCTGGAAATCTGGACCTGAAAAAGCTACGTCATGCTACCTATTATGCACAACTCCAAATAAGTTGAAACTTCACGGAGACTTTTTATGGAATATTTAAGAAATACTGGAGCCAATAATCACCAGAGGGGGGCCACCAGGTGGGCACAACCCACCTAGGTGCGCTAGGCCCCCCAGGCGCGCCCTGGTGGGTTGTGGCCTCCTCGGCCCACCTCCGATGCCCATCTTCTGGTATATAAGTGGTTTTGATCTAGAAAAATAAGGATATGACTTTCGGGATGGAGCGTCGCCGCCTCGAGGCGGAACTTGGGCAGGAGCACTTTTGCCCTCGGACGGAGCGATTCTTTCGCCTGGGGAACTTCCCTCCCGAAGGGAGAAACCATCATCATCATCACCAACAACTCTCCCATCTTGGGAAGGGCAATCTCCATCAACATCTTCAACAGCACCATCTCCTCTCAAACCCTAGTTCATCTCTTGTCTTCAATCTTGTTACCGGAACTATAGATTGGTGCTTGTGGGTGACTAGTAGTGTTGATTATATCTTGTAGTTGATTACTATGGGCGTGTTTGGTTGCTTGCGTAGCTACAGGCTGCATTGCATGGGGCGTCCTGGGTGAGCCTGGCCTGGTTGGGCTGATGCAAGGATGAGTAGAGATGGGTGTTTGGTGAACTTGCATGATATTGCTGCACTACGAGCAGGTTTTTCTGAATTTTGTTGGGCTTGACATATCATTGTTTGCTAGCTACTTCAGCGACAGGTGGCTAATACGTAATCCATCGCTCGAGCCGCCAGTCATGACCAAAACTGCACTACTCCAGCTATCTCGCACACTTGAACTGAAACAGAGGAGATAGATTGGCCGAGTTGTGCAGACTCGACCGATATTGCCGCGAGTCACCGTGCAAATGCAACCGATCGTTTCCTTCAGTGAGGAACGCTGTGACGCAGCAGCGCCGGGTGACGAGACCCGGAGCTCGGCGGCTCCAGACGGTAGGACGAGGACGGCAGCAACGATGCTTGGTCGAGGTCGATGGTGGCTGCAACGCTTGGTCGACGACGATGGCGACGGCACTTGGTCGAGGACAGCGGCGGCGGCGATGCTTGGTCCAGGACGACGACGACGACGGCGACGCCACTTGGTCGAGGACGGCAGCAGCTACCCTTGGTCGAGGACGACGGCGAAGACACTTATCGAGGACGATGGCGGCGCGCGGCTACCCTTGGTCGTGGACGACGACGGCGACAGCACTTGGTCGAGGACCACGGCGGCGGCGACGACGACGACGACGTTTGGTCGAGGACAATGGCAGTGCTTGGTGGAGGTTGAACGAGGACAACAGAGTTTGACGAGGGCGGCGGCGACCGCTGGTTGAGGACGACAACGGCGGCGTTTGGTCTAGCGACGAAGAGATGAAAGATAGTAGAAGAAAAGCGAACGAGCCAGAGCCTGCATGCGAGAAATGCGAGAAACTTGCGTTTCCCTCGGCCTGGCTGGGAGGCCTCCTTTTGCATCCACGGACCAGGCTCACCAGCCCATGCAGCCTACCAAACCACCCAAATTTTGCATGGCGGGTGCGAGCCACATGCAAACCAGGAAACCAAACACCCCCTATATGGTTTATTTGGTGGAATATTATATGTTCAGATTCGTTATGCTATTTAATACCCCTCTGTTCTTGAGCATGATTATTATTTGTGAGTAGTTACCTTTGTTCTTGAGATCACGGGAGAAATCATGTTGCAAGTAATCATGTGAACTTGGTATGTGTTCGATATTTTGATAGTATGTATGTTGTTATTCCCTTAGTGGTGTCATGTGAAGATCGACTACATGACACTTCACCATATTTGGGCCTAAGGGAATGCATTGTGGAGTAGCAATTAGATGGTGGGTTGCGAGAATGGCAGAAGCTTAAATCCCAGTTTATGCGCTAATCCATAAGGGACCGATTGGATCCAAAAGTTTAATGCTATGGTTAGAATTTATTCTTAATACTTTTCTCGTAGTTGTTGATGCTTGCGGGAGGGTTAATCATAATTTGGAGGTTTGTTCAAGTAAGAACAGCAACTAAGCACTGGTCCACCCACATACCAAATTATCAAAGTAGCGAACACAAATCGAACCAACATGATGAAAGTGACTAAATGAAATTCCCATGTACCCTCAAG
Organism: Triticum urartu; assembly: GCF_003073215.2. Classification (NCBI taxonomy): domain Eukaryota; kingdom Viridiplantae; phylum Streptophyta; class Magnoliopsida; order Poales; family Poaceae; genus Triticum; species Triticum urartu. The sequence goes on along the minus strand of NC_053028.1, from coordinate 433,534,963 downwards.
AACGTTTTGCTTATCATAAGAGACCGTTTTGGCCTGTCCTTTGCCTCATAAGGATTGGGCTACCTTGCTGCACTTTTGTTACTATTATCATTACTTGCTCATTACAAATTATCTTGCTATCAAACTACTTCTCTACTTACAATTTCAGCACTTACAAACAATACCTTACCGAAAACTACTTGTCATTTTCTTCTGCTCCTCATTGGGTTCGACACTCTTACTTATCAAAAAGAGCTACAATTGATCCCCTATACTTGTGGGTCATCAAGGCAATTTTCTGGTGCCGTTGCTGGGGAGTGAAGCGCCTTTGGTAAGTGGAATTTGGTAAGGAAACATTTATATAGTGTGCTGAAATTTATTATCACTTGGTACTATGGAAAACAATCCTTTGAGGGGTTTGTTCAGGGTATCTTCACCTGGTCCGGAACCACAATTATCCACCCCTCAACCTACTACACCTACTGAAAATATTGAATATGAAATTCCTTCGGGTATGATAGAACAACTGCTAGCTAATCCTTATGCAGGAGATGGAACCGAACATCCTGATATGCACTTGATATATGTGGAACAAATTTGTGGATTGTTTAAGCTTGCAGGTTTACCCAGGGATGAAGTGATGAAAAGGGTTTTCCCTTTATCTTTGAATGGAAAACGCATTGTCATGGTATATGCTATGTGATGAGATTGGATCATGGAATTGGAATCGTTTGAAATTGGAGTTCCACCCAAAAAAAATATCCTGTGCATCTAGTTCATCGTGATCGGAACTATATATATAATTTTTGGCCTCATGAAGGAGAAAGTATCACTCTAGCTTGGGGGAGGCTTAAGTGAATGTTATATTCATGCCCCAATCATGCTTGATACTTCTTGTGTTGGTCAAACCATGCTTGATACTTCTTGTGTTGGTTCATTTATGAAGAAGACTATTGAATTCCGGTGGGATATTTTGGAAAGAATTAAATGCAACTCTGAAGATTGGGAACTTGACGAAGGTAAAGAGTTAGGTATTAAAATTAAATATGATTGTGTTAAATCTTTTATGGATATCGATGCTTTTCAAAAGTTTAGCACTAAATACGAACTTGACTCTGAGATAGTAACCTCCTTTTGTGAATCATTTGCTACTCATGTTGAACTCCCTAAGGAGAAGTAGTTTAAATATCACCCACCTATTAAAGAAGAAATTAAAAAACCAGTGCCAGTTAAAGAAGAAACTATACTTTATAATGTTGATCCAGTTCTTCCCTCTGCTTATATTGAGAAACCACTTTTCCCTGTTAGGATAAAGGAACATGCTAAAGTTTCAACTGTGGTTAACAAAAGTTATATTAGAACACCTAAACCTGATGAACAAATTAAAGTTGAACCTAGTATTGCTATGGTTAAAGATCTCTTAGAAGAAGATATGGATGGGCATGTTATTTACTTCTGTGAAGAAGCTGCTAGAATTGCTAAATCTGACAAAAGAGATAAACATAGACCTGTGGTTGGCATGCCTGTTATTTCAGTTAAAATAGGAGATCACTATTATCATGGTTTATGTGACATGGGTGCTAGTGTGAGTGCTATTCCTTACACTTTATATGAAGAAATCATGAAAGACATAGCACCTGCTGAGATAGAAGAAATAGATATTACTATTAAACTTGCCAATAGAGACACCATATCACCAATTGGGATTGTTAGAGATGTTGAAGTCTTGTGTGGGAAAATTAAATACCCTACTGATTTTCTTTTTCTTGGTTCCCCACAAGATGACTTTTGTCCCATTATCTTTCGTAGACCTTTCTTTAACATAGTTAATGCTAAGATAGATTGTAAGAAACAAATTGTTGGTGTTAGCTTTGGTGACGAGTCTCATGAGTTTAATTTTTCCAAGTTTAGTAGAATTCATCATGAAAAAGAATTGCCTAGTAAGGATGAATTAATTGTTCTTGCTTCTATTGTTGTTCCAGCTACTGATCCTTTAGAACAATATTTGCTAGACCATGAAAATGATTCACATATGCATGAAAGAAATAAAATAGATAAGATTTTCTTTGAACAACGTCCTCTACTTAAACACAATTTGCATATTGAAACTCTAGGAGGTCCTCCTCCACCTAAAGGTGATCTTGTGTTTGAATTAAAACAATTGCCAGACACTTTGAAATATGCTTATCTTGATGAAAAGGAAATATATCATGTTATTATTAGTGCTAACCTTTCACAACATGAAGAAGAAATATTTTTAAAAGTTCTAAGGAAGCACCGAGCTGCTATTGGATATACTCTTGATGATTTAAAGGGCATTAGTCCCACTCTATGTCAGCACAAGATTAATATGGAGCCTGATGCTAAACTCGCTGTTGATCACCAACATCGGTTAAATCCGAAGATGAAAGAAGTGGTAAGAACGGAAATATTAAAACTTTTGGAAGAAGGTATAAATGGAAGTAGATGGGTAAGTCCTATTCATTGTGTCCCTAAGAAAGGAGGTATAACTATTGTTCCTAATGATAAGAATGAACTTATTCCACAAAGAATTGTTACAAGCTATAGAATGGTAATTGATTATAGAAAATTAAATAAAGCAACTAGGAAAGATCATTACCCTTTGCCTTCTATTGATCAAATGCTTGAAAGATTATCTAAGCACACACACTTTTGCTTCCTTGATGGATATTCTGGTTTTCCACAAATACCTGTTTCTCAACCTGATCAAGAAAAGACTACTTTTACTTGTTCCTTTGGAACTTATGCTTATAGACGTATGCCTTTTAGTTTATGTAATGCACCTGCTACCTTTCAAAGATGTATGACTGCTATATTCTATGATTTTTGTGAAAATATTGTTGAAGTTTTCATGGATGACTTTTTTGTTTATGGGAAGTCTTTTGATGGTTGTTTAAGCAATCTTGAGCGAGTTTTGCAGAGATGTGAACAAACAAATCTTGTCTTGAATTGGGAGCAGTGCCACTTTATGGTTAATGAAGGTATTGTCTTGGGTCATAAAATTTCTGAAAGAGGTATTGAAGTGACCAAGCTAAGGTTGATGCAATTGAGAAAATGCCATGTCCTAAAGATATCAAAGGTATTCGTAGTTTCCTAGGTCATGCTGGTTTCTATAGGAGATTTATCAAAGACTTTTCTAAAATTTCTAGGCCTCTTACAAATCTTTTGCAAAAGGATATTCCTTTTGTTTTTTATGATGATTGTCTTGAAGCCTTTGAAACACTCAAAAAATCCTTAATATCTGCACCTATTGTTCAACCACCTGATTGGAACTTGCCTTTTGAAATTATGTGTGGTGCTAGTGATTATGCTGTTGGTGCTGTTCTAGGACAAAGAGTTGATAAGAAACTTAATGTTATTCATTATGCTAGTAAAACTTTAGACAATGCTCAAAGAAACTATGCTACTACTGAAAAAGAATTCTTAGCATTGGTATTTGCTTGTGATAAATTTAGACCTTATATTGTTGATTCCAAAGTAACTATTCACACAGACCATGCTGCTATTAAATATCTTATGGAAAAGAAAGATGCTAAACCTAGACTTATCCGTTGGGTTCTCTTGTTACAAGAATTTGATTTACACATTATTGATAGAAAAGGAGCCGAGGACCCAATAGTTGATAACTTGTCTAGGCTTGAAAATGTGCTTGATGACCCACTACCTATTGATGATAGTTTCCTGATGAGCAGTTAGCTACAATAAATGTTGCTAATAATACTCCTTGGTATGCTGACTATGCTAATTACATTGTTGCTAAATATTTACCACCTAGCTTTACATACCATCAAAAGAAAAAATTCTTCTATGATTTAAGACATTACTTTTGGGATGACCCACATCTTTATAAAGAAGGAGTAGATGGTATTATTAGAAGTTGTGTACCTGAGCATGAACAGGGTCAAATCCTACGGAAATGTCACTCCGAGGCTTATGGAGGGCATCATGCTGGAGATAGAACTGCTCACAAGGTATTGCAATATGGATTTTACTGGCCTACTCTCTTCAAGGATGCCCGTAAGTTTGTCTCTTCTTGTGATGAATGTCAAAGAATAGGTAATATCGGTAAGCGTCAAGAAATGCCTATGAATTATTCACTTGTTGTTGAACCATTTGATGTTTGGGGATTTGATTACATGGGACCTTTTCCTTCCTCTAATGGGTATACACATATTTTGGTTGGTGTTGATTATGTTACTAAATGGGTAGTAGCCATTCCAACCAGTAGTGTTGGTCACAACACCTCTATTAAAATGCTTAAGGAAGTTATTTTTCCAAGGTTTGGAGTCCCTAGATATTTAATGACTGATGGTGGTTCACACTTTATTCATGGTGCTTTCCGTAAAATGCTTGCCAGGTATGATGTTAACCATAGAATTGCATCACCCTATCATCCTCAGTCTAGTGGTCAAGTTGAACTTAACAATAGAGAAATAAAATTAATTTTGCAAAAGACTGTCAATAGGTCCAGGAAGAACTAGTCTAAGAAATTAGATGATGCACTTTGGGCTTATAGACCAGCTTATAAAAATCCTATGGGTATGTCTCCTTATAAAATGGTTTATGGAAAAGCTTGTCATTTGCCTCTTGAGTTAGAACATAAAGCATATTGGGCAATCAAAGAACTCAATTATGATTTCAAACTTGTTGGTGAAAAGAGGTTATTTAATATTAGCTCTTTAGGGGTGTGTCTTCTTGGAGTCATCAAGTGGAATGGAATAGGTCTGACCCGTCCCTGGGCCTCATTCCCGTGTTTGGTGGGCAACTAGTACCCAGAACCCACTCATTCCCAAAAAACGAATATTCGGCCCAGATCCGGAACACACCCATACCTCCAATTAAGTGGAATCACGCGGAACCGCTCGCTCTCGGTCGCGAAATGCTATCGTCTCTCCCTCTGTCAAACTACGCCGCTTCTCCCTTGTCTCTCCCTCCATTGACCTGCGCCGAATCAACAACGCAGGAGATGGTTGAGCGGCTGCAGGGTAGAGGGCTTGCATCGGGGCAACCCCACGCGGCGGCGGCTCATGAAACAAGACGCCACGGCGATGCACCTCACACGGCGGTGGAAGGAACCGAGCTTGCCTCAAGCGGCAGCGAAAGGGGAAGCACCCGATCGTGGCTAGTCCTTGCCGACGGCGGCGTCCATTTTTGCAGGCAGTTTGACCTGTTCCAAATTGTTTGTGCTGTTATGCTGGGTGATGCGATACTATCGTGGCGGCCCAAACTTTATAGATCCATATACGTTCAGTTTATGCATAGTGTTCATGTGGTGAAGCATGAACTAGAGGGGAAGAATTTATTTTGTCATGCTTCACATTGTCAAATTGTTTGTGTTCCAAAGTTTACCGATTACATCTCTTCAGTTCGTTCTTGTGACACTGTCAAATTTTTGTCATTCAGTTCATGCTTGTGACACTATCAAATTTAGAAGGGGATAATTTATTTGCCATTCAGTTCATGATTGTGACACTATCAAATTCGGTTGTCATTCAGTTTATGCATAGTGTCATAGTTTATGTGCTGATGCATTGACAAATTTACCGATTCCATCTCTTCAACCAAACGCAGGAACAAAACCATTCCGTTCCAGCTTTTGACACCAACCAAACACATGATCGGAATCGACCCATTCCACTGGAATGGAACAGAATGGAACCATTCCATTCCACTTGGCTCCTCAACCAAACACACCCTAGATGAATGGATAACCCAAGCTTATGAAAATGCAAAGTTATTCAAAGAAAAAGTTAAAAGATGGCATGACAAAAGAATCCAAAAGCATGAGTTTAAATTCGGAGAATATGTTCTTTTGTACAACTCTCGTTTCAGATTTTTTGTAGGAAAGCTCCTCTCAAAATGGGAAGGCCCATATGTCATTGAGGAGGTTTACTGGTCTGGAGCCATCAAAATAAATAACCCTAAAGGTACTGACCCGAATGTTGTCAATGAGCATCGAATAAAGCATTATATCTCAGGTACTCCTATTAATTTTGAAAGTAGTATTATCCAAACCATGACACCGGAAGAACACATAAAAGAGTCCTTCCAGAACACTCCAGAATCGTGAAAATAAGGAGGTACGTGACACGGTAAGTAAACGGACTCCGAAAAATCTGCAAAAATATTTTTCATCAGTTTTGGAATATTTTAGAATTTTGGAAATAAAGAAAAATCTAGGAAGCATCCCCTGGTGGGCACAAGACACCATGGCACGCCAGGCCTGGCGCGTCCAGGTGGGTTGTGCCCACCTGGGACACCTTCCGTACTCCCTTTTTCTACCATATACTTGTCATCCAAGATAAAAAAATCTTTATATACTTCCCGAACCTGTTGATCACCGTATCGCGAAGAAATCCCCTGTTCTCTTTTCTTGTTGCTTTCTGCGTAGATCTAAAAATATGTCTTCCCAAGACTCTGAGGGTGAGAGCTATGTTGCTGATCTCGTCGCAAACCCCAAGTCCTATGGGGATGAGGGGCACTATAGCTGGACCTCCAAAGAAGAATATGATGAATCGGTTCCTCCCCGGTTAAAAAACGAAAGCATGGAGGCGTTATGCAAGAAGATAATAAGACTCGAGATAGATAATTTCGAGTTGATGATGGAAAATTTTATTCTCCGTCAGAAGCTGGAGGAAGCGAAGGGCAAACCTTCTACCTTCTCACCACCACCATTACCTTCTTCTTCATCACCATCACCTTCTTCACCACCGAAGGAGAATTAAGTATCGGGTATGGGCACTCCCCTTGGCTTCCGCCAAGCTTGGGGGAGGTGCCCCGGTATCGTATCATCCCACTATCTTTTGCTTTTACTTATCTTAGTTCAATCTTTTCTTTTAGATGAAATAAAAGTTTAGTTCGATCCTTTCTTCTTTGAGAGTTTGCTTAGTGATCTATCCTTGTAATCGTGTGCAAGTTTGGAACATCCCAAAATTCTAAATTTTCGCATGTTATATTAAATAAATAGTTTTGATTGATTGTTTGATTTGTGGTGTGGTTACTTGAGTGCAATTGAATGAAATTTGAAACTTTTGGAAGTTAAATGAGAGGGAATAAAAAGACTTTCCCAAACTTTCACTTTGCATTTTGATCTCCATGAATTCAAATTACTTTCATCACAAAACCCTGGAGAGAAGATGACATGACTTCTTCCATTTAACTAAATGTAAGGGGTTTTAAAAACATTTGAATTTTTATTTGGAAATATTTTTTTCAATTCAGAAACTTTAAGCAACTCAATGATTTTCATGAGAGAAGATAAAATGACTTCTTCAAATCATATGAAATATGAGTTGGGAGTTTAAAAGAATCAAATTGGAAGTCCCTTTTGAAATTATTCTCATTTTGGAGTTATTTGGATTTTATTCAAATTATTTTTCTCCAAAAATAAAATATATGGAAATTAGGGTAAAATGGTTCCCTACATTAGAAAATTGGAGATAAATAAATTTGAATTTATTTTAGTATTTTAAAACGGTTTTTATTGGGTTTTATTGCAGCAGTAACACTGTTTGCTTTATTTAAAATTTTGTGGAATTTATTTTCCACTGAAAATATGTTCATCATTCAGGAAATATTTTTATGAAAATTTTTATATATAATATTCCTACATAAAATTTTATTTTTATTTTCGTTATTCAGTTTATCTTTTTCCGTTAAAAAAACAAAAACTGCGCGTGCGCCTGGAACTAACTGTCGCCCACGTGCGCAGCATAGTGGCAGCGGGCACCCCATCTTTCTTTTTCTTTTTCCTAGATGGTCCAGGCCCAGCCAGCCATAATCCTTCTCAGTTTTTTTTCTTTTCTTCTTTAGCCAAAAAAAACCTACAGCTTGCAGTGTACGCCTATGCCCCGCCCGTGTTGCTTCTTAGCCCATGCGGTTCCTCTTTTCTTTTCTTTTCGTTTACTTTTAGCCCCACATTGCCCAGTTATATATCTCTAAGTCTCTTTTCCACCTATAAATATAGATCTATAGAGCCTCCAAAAATCATTCAACTCGGATTAAATCAATATATTTTGATTTGACTAGATTCACTAAAAAAATTCTTTTCTTTTCTTCGACGGGACTTCTGAAAGTTGTCTACTCTCTTCGAAATCGTCTTTTCTCTATACTAGTACGGTAAAATAATTAGATTATCAATTAGTCTCTATATTTATACATTAGACCTATAATTCTTTTAGCCGTAACTATTTTTCTTCCGTAAAACATCTTGGCCCTGATTTTTCAAATAGCCATAACTTTTTTACTCGTTCATCCAAATTAGATGAAACCAGCGTCTATAGTTTTGTCTTGTTTTCACCTATCCAATGAACCTGTCACATCAACTTTTTGAAATTTTCAAATTTTTAAATTTGTTTAGATTCATATTCAAACTTCTTTTGATCATAACTTGAGTTTGGTAACTCCGACTGGGTTGATTCTTTTTACAAATCGAAGATCTTGACCTAAAATTTCTGATAAGACCAAATCCACCTAATTTTGGTACTATTATAAATTGTTTTCTGTTACAAGAGTTAATTGCTTGTTTTTGAAGTTTTCCGAAGTCTTTTCTTTGATTCTTTTGCATGATTGCTTATGTGTGGTTACTATTGCTTGCTTACGAAAGATTGAACAGAGTGTGACGAGTAGAACTATCAGGAGTTATGGGTGCGAATCATCTTCATCAATAGTACAAGGCAAGTTCACACTTCGATCATACATTTTTCATACCCAGTTTTACTTGCATTAGTTTCACCCTCAAACATTGCATGGTTACGATTTGATTAACATGTGGGTATTGGGAAGTAGTTGATGAGGTAGGAACCTATTGACTTTTATTCAAACCCTGGGAATTCTACTTTATGCTTATACTGCTATGCTATGCTAGTAGACGTGGTTTGGTTTGAGTGATCCATGACAGCTTTGAGAGTTATTATTAATGGTTAAACTTAAGGTGGCTACTTTAATACACATCTGGTGGATTGGTTGGGGCACCCTGGAGCACCCAATGGTTTGCCCGGGCACCTAGAAAACCCGGTGCTTGCCCAAGGGGATCCCGGAGTACCCGTGTGATCACCCTATGGAATGCCACCCAGGCTCAAAGGGATCATAAGATTATTCATGCTAGAAACTTCCGTGTGCAACCACAAGCCGCTAGCAGATGTAGGGGGAAAGTAGGTGGTACTGTCTACCCAGAGTAAAGAGTTAATGCTTTGGAAAGATTGTGTCTCGGTCATCCGTTTCTCAAACAACATGTAGTGCGAGAAATTCAACGGAGGAGATCGAGTCTTGCGGGGGAAAGTGTGCAAACCTCTGCAGAGTGTACAAACTAATCATGATTAGCCGTGTCCCCGGTTATGGACATCTTGAGTATCTGGTTCTTGAATTATCGATTTTATCTCATCACTTTACTTAATTAATTTGTGGGGTTATAATTATTATTTTGGGATTGAGTTGGAGGAATCTTCTCAATAAGTTTTAATCAAATTGGTAGTTAAATAAAAATATTCCTTTGTTGTAGGGGAAAATTAGCTTTATGCAAAATTAAACTTAGAGCCTCCACCAGCCAAATATGCATGTAGTGATAGCCATTATTTAGTATTGCTATATAGTGTGAAATTGCCAGTACATTCAATATAATGACCTACATGGTTGCAACGTCTCATGTTGTAGGAATCTTACGACGAGTAAGTGATACGTTAGGTTATGATTTCTACACTCAACTTTGCCGTTGGTGTTGATGGGAACCCACAACCTTATTGTTACTTCCACTATATGGATTGAGGTAATAGTATTTACGTTAATTTATACATGTGATTTACCTCTGTTATAAATCCTCGAGTACTGTGTGTGTCAGTACACCGATCTAGGGATGAAACTTAAGCACAGAGACTTGACCGTTTCAGGTCGGATCGCTACAAAGTTATATAATAAAGTTTAGTATGAGTTTTACTTTCTTTACTTTCATGTTGCAAATAAAAGAAAATAAATAAGAAATGAAACAAATATAAGAAAGAAAATAAATAATGAAAAGATTATATACTAATCCTATGGTAGGTGATAGCACTACATAAGGAAAAGTATAAGTAGAAAATTTTATTAGAGATTGACAAACATAGCATTAGTCAATGATGCAACTCATGAAAGAATTAATAAGGGAAGAGAAGATTCACATATAAATATACTATCCTAGAAATCTTTTATGATTGTGATCCCTCATCAAAATATTATATGCCAAAATTGTTGACGTTGGACGAGGAAGACAACTTAATGATTTATGTTTGTTCATATTCACATAGAAGCCATATTGTCATAGATCATTTAACATGTGATGCTTGCCCCTATCTTTGCTAGCCAAAAATTCCGTGCTAAGTAGAGATACTACTTGTGCATCCAAAAACCCTTAAACCCGAATCTTTTTCAAGTGTCCACCATACCTACCTAGGGATTGAGCAAGATCCCTCAAGTAAGTTGTCATCGGTGCAAAAAGGCAATAAAATTTGCTTCTAAAAGTGTGTGATCATTTAGTGTAAGAGAAAATTGAGCGTTGTATGAACTTGGATGACAAAGAATAAAAGCGAGAGACTGCATAATAAAGGTTGTCATCTTAAGGGGCAATACAACGTGACGTTCTCTTGCACTAAGGGATTGAGCATACAAACAAATAAGCGCATGGCAACCTCTGCTTCCCTCTGCAAAGGGCCTATCTTTTACTTTTATGCAAAGAGTCAAAGTTTTTCTCTCTATTCCTTTTATTTTTCTCCTTTGGCAAGCATCACGTGGTGAGGAAATATCTAGGCACATATGTCCAGTTGAATATGGGTGACATGAGTTATTATTGTTGACATCACCCTTGAGGCGAGTATGTTGGGAGGCAAAATCATAAGCCCCTATCCTTCTATGTGTCTAGTTGAAACGTTTTTCTCATGGGTACGAGGTGAGTGTTAGTAATCACAGAAGACTATATGATGGTTGAGTATGTGGACTTGCCTAAAGGCTCCGACACGTGACTCTTCCTGAAAAGATGATGAATTGTAGTTGCAAAATTGACTGAGAACATAGTTTGTTGGTTTCTAATAGAGTTTTTTCTTTATACTTTGAATGTGTGATGAACTATTACTTATTCATGAGAAGTATATGATAAAAGTTCTATGATAAAAGTCATGTGTTTAATTTTGTTGCAGTTATAATAATCAACATGATGCTTCTATGTCCGTATTTTGTTTTTATCGGCACCTCTCTCTCTCCAAGCATGTGGACATGTTTTTCGATCTTGGTTTTCGCTTGAGGACAAGCGAGGTCTAAGCTTGGGGGAGTTGATACGTCCATTTTGCATCATGTTTTCTTACTGTTATTTATAATGTTTTTATCCATAATTATGCCTTTTGGAGTAATTCTAATGCCTTTTCTCTCATAATTTGCAAGGAACACACCAAGAGGGAGAATTCCAGCAGCTGGAAATCTGGACCTGAAAAAGCTACGCCAGGCTACCTATTATGCACAACTCCAAATAAGCTGAAACTTCATGGAGAATTTTTATGGAATATTTAAGAAATACTGGAGCCAATAACCATCAGAGGGGGGCCACCAGGTGGGCACAACCCACCTGGGCGTGCCAGGCCCCCCAAGCGCGCCCTGGTGGGTTGTGGCCTCCTCGGCCCACCTCCGGTGCCCATATTCTGGTATATAAGTGGTTTTGACCTAGAAAAAAAATAAGGAGAAGACTTTCGGGACGGAGCGCCATCGCCTCGAGGCGGAACTTGGGCAGGAGCACTTTTGCCCTCCGGCGGAGCGATTCCGCCGGGGGAACTTCCCTCCCGGAGGGGGAAAACATCGTCATCATCATAACCAACAACTCTCCCATCTTGGGGAGGGAAATCTCCATCCACATCTCTTGTGTTCAATCTTGTTACCGGAACTATAGATTGGTGCTTGTGGGTGACTAGTAGTGTTGATTACATCTTGTAGTTGATTACTATATGGTTTATTTGGTGGAAGATTATATGTTCAGATCCATTATGCTATTTAATACCCCTATGATCTTGAGCATGATTATTATTTGTGAGTAGTTTCCTTTGTTCTTGAGGTCACGGGAGAAATCATGTTGCAAGTAATCATGTGAACTTGATATGTGTACGATATTTTGATAGTATGTATGTTGTTATTCCCTTAGTGGTGTCATGTGAACGTCGACTACATGACACTTCACCATATTTGGGCCTAAGGGAATGCATTGTGGAGTAGCAATTAGATGGTGGGTTGCGAGAGTGACACAAGCTTAAACCCCAGTTTATGCGCTAATCCGTAAGGGACCGATTGGATCCAAAAGTTTAATGCTATGGTTAGTATTTATTCTTAATACTTTTCTCGTAGTTGCGTATGCTTGCGGGAGGGTTAATCATAAGTTGGAGGTTTTTTCAAGTAAGAACGACACCTAAGCACTGGTCCACCCACATACCGAATTATCAAAGTAGCGAACACAAATCGAACCAACATGATGAAAGTGACTAGATGAAATTCCCGTGTACCCTCAAGAACGCTTTGCTTATCATATGAGACCGTTTTGGCCTGTCCTTTGCCTCATAAGGATTGGGATACCTTGCTGTACTTTTGTTACTATTATCGTTACTTGCTCGTTACAAATTATCTTGTTATCAAATTACTCCGCTACTTACAATTTCAGCACTTGCAGACAATACCTTACCGGAAACTACTTGTCATTTCCTTCTACTCCTCATTGGGTTCGACACTCTTACTTATTGAAAAGATGTACAATTGATCCCCTATACTTGTGGCTCATCAAGTGCGAGCACTCCACAGCCATGATCCACCTCCGCGGCAAGGAAGTCCACCTCCAAGACCGGGAAGCAAAAGACAATACGTCAGCAATCCTCTCAGCTGGTCAAGCTCAAGCCTCCATCTTACCGGGAAGAACTTCCCGAGGACGACGAGGTTCTGCCCCCGCAAGGTCACTACCACCAACCATCAAGAGGGCCAGGGAGTCTCCACTGCCATCCCAGTATAAGATGGACATGCTCATCGAATCCAATGAAGAGTAAGAAATTCCTTACTTCGCCATGTCTCAATTTGTTTTACTTGTTGATTCTGATCTAGCCTCTTGTTGTATCAAGGAGGAAGAGACACTCACACAGCGGGTGAAGCGGGCCAAGGCATCGGCGGCGCGTGGCTCGTCGTCAGGGGTTGGGCAGGTGGCACTGGTGGACGACCCCATGGTCTCCAGCCCCCAGACCAGCCCCTGCGCATGGACGTGCCCCCGCCTCAGCTGGCTGATTCAATTGTCATGGAACGTTCTTCTCGTGAGGGTAAGGAGGCCGGAGGGGAGCACCAAGCCAAAAAGGACCAAGAAGTAGATCCTGCCAAGGGTCCCCCGTCAACCACCATTCTTGGGAGTACTTCTCCGGCAAGGGCCTCCACCAACGACATTGCTCACATCGGCTCTTCTCCAATGACGGAAATCGCCAAGGGCCATGTGCCGACAACGGAAGTTGCCGGGGGTGGGGACACCCCCACCCAACAAGTACAGCCAGGTAATCCTCTTGTCGCAAAGTTGCTTCTACAAGAATCTTTTTCCTTTGTTTTTATCAGTAACTGAGACCTCAATCCTTTTGTTTTATCTTGTCTCGGCTTTCCAGCCCCAACCCTTCTCGTAGAAGGGGATGAGCTTGTGGAGGTTGCCGGGATTGCCAAAGCCGCTACCGAAGAGGCCACTAAAATTGCTACCGCGGAAAACCCCAACCGCACTAATGGTAATATCCAGGAAGCAGACGTGGCGATGGAGGAGGTCCCCGTCAACCGATCTGAACCCACCAAGATGGACGTGGACGCAGCGCAAACCACAGACCTGCATCCCATACTTGTCGAGCCGCTAGTGTCGGTGGCCCCTCCGATCCTGCCCACGAGCACAGACATGGTGCCTTTCTAGTCCCATCTTGGAGCCCCCAGCTCGTCCACCACCGCAGGACTGAACTTTGAGGAGGAAATTGCATGAATCCTGCTCCCCTTGGCTCAGAGGTCCACTGATGCAGAAGACATTGCCAATGAGCTAGAGGATTACGCATTAGCGCAGACTTTGGTTGTCGGGTTCAAAGATACCTAGGAAAGGTATGGCAAGAGATGGAAGCAGATCGAGGAAGAACGCAGGGCCCATGACATGGCTGACCGTCAACTGAAGTAGAAGGCAGAAAAGTTGTGTACATGGTACAACAACCGATCACGCGAACTCAGGAGCCAGGAAGAGAAAATGGCAGCTGCTGCAGAGAAAACAAGAGCTCGCGATGGCAGGCTGACGGTGCGCGAGGCGCAGCTCAACGCCAAAGCCAAAGATCTTTCCATTCAAGAACAGGCTATGGCTGCCACTCTTCGTAGCAAGGATAATGATATTTAGGAACTTGTGAGGCAGCAAACCCAAAAGTTGGAGGATGATCACCAGAAGGCCTTGGAGGCACAAACTTTGAATCATGCCGCCAAGCTCAAAGAGGCCTATGACGAGGTTGCAGCCGCTACGACTGCCAAGCTCAAAGAGGCCTATGACGAGGCTGCAGCCGCTACGACCGCCAAGGTAGAAACGGAGGCTCGGGTCGGCAAGCTGAAGGAGGAACTAGCCACCAGTGGCAAGGACATTGAGGCTCTCAAGGTTGAGGCGCAGAAAGTAGTCAACGCCTTGGGGGAGCTGCAGACACAGCTCTCGTCCAAGAGCCAGGAACCGGCCACTGCTAATGGTGTATTCCAATATCTGAAATCCAAACTTGATGGGCAAGATCAGAACCTCAAATTGTACAAGGAGCGGGAGAAGACTTTGTCAGAGAAGCTCACTGCTGCAGAAACCCTCCGAAAGGATGCTTAAGATGCATTGGACAAACTGCAGAAGATGTACTCCCTTTGTACAGAGGAGTTGGTCTATACAGCCGAGCGCATCTCCTCCCAGCTTGCAGTCATGGAGATGAAGAGCTGGTGTTTCCCTACTTCAGAGCATGAGGTTGCCAGCGCCAAATTGTCCAAGTTCTTCAATGTCTTGATCGAAGCGTTAAAGATGTATCACGAAAATAGGGATGCAGCTTTTGCCAACGAGTCCCGGAAGTTCGCCCACGACATGCTCCACACCGCGCTAGTCAGTCTAGTTTGCCACAATCCAGGGCTCGATGTCTACAAGTCCTTCAAGAAGTTGCCACCGAACACAGACACTTCCTTCACCGACAAGATCGTCGCCCTCGTCTATGACAAGGTTCTCCAGGTCCCTAGGGTTCAGGGCGGCCACACCAATTAAGCTTGTCATCGTATGAACTCTGCTGATCACAAGAACATATTCGACCTTATGTTAGGTCTTCGCTATTCTTGGGATGTAATAGAAATTTTAAGTAGGTGTATGAACTGATGCTATGCTTTTAGTTTATTTTGCTCGTTGTTCTCATATGATTGTGCACCCCACGCATGATGGGAGCTCGCCGAGGCTGACACTAGCCGCGGTGCTTCGGAGGCCAACCCCTAGCAGCCTGCAAGCATATGTGCCATCGGCAAGTTTCCCTTCGATGTTTTCGATGCAGCCGCCCGAACTATTGAGCGGACTCGAAGCAGACAAGGGCGCAAGCGATCACGGAAGAGTCCCTTCACGTTGCGGGTTCTCCATACGAGTACCAGGGCTTAAACTAAAGGCGTCGCAAAGAATAAACAAGATTTCGAAACCAAAAAGGTTTCACAACTTATCTTTTCTTTAATTCACGATGGTTGCTGTCGCGGAGACGCAAACCCCCTCCTTTGCGCTAAAGCCTTGCACGTGGAGATCGGTCTTTGACCCACACACATTGTGGTCGTGACGTATTGCGACACGCGGTGAGGCTTGTCGGGAAAAGACAAAACTTGCCTTGTCGCGGTCCCCTTCTGCAACAATGTTTCTTCACATAATTGGGCGGAAGATCCGATGCACTTGCCGCGGCCCGTGGTCCTGCAAAATGTTCCCGTCGTAGGGCGAACGCTCGAGCCATCGGGCACGACTTATCGATGGAGTTGCGATGGGGTCGGCCTGTAGGTCCGACGTGGTGGACGCGCCCGGGCGCGCCCAAATTTGGGCTGGATATAAGGGGTGCCAATCATCCCAGGCATTTGAGGCCTATTTAAGAAGCCCGTCTGGGTCAAAATTTCGTGACCGGGCGGGCCGCCCATGCGTTTGGGGCCGGTTTGGGGCGCACAACTGTAGATGACTAATGCACCGATATGAAGGAAGGGAGTAATGAAATTGATTGTTCATTTTCGATTTTTTTAGGCTTTTTCAGGAGGGAAACGCTTGTGTGCGGCGTGCCGACGGAAACATCGCGCCACACACACTACGCGTCGGATCGTTTTCTTTAGATCGCCCCCGATCAAGCGTGCACACATTTCTCGGCGGCCCCACTTCTTATCCAAAACCCCATGTCCCATCCCTTCCTCCCCTACTTTTCAGCCACACATTGCATGCTCGAACCTCTGTCTTCTCTTTTCTTTCTCTGTGCATCCCCTACCTCTCGCGCCATGGAATCCATTTTTAAGCGATGTTGCGAGCAAATGATGAAGACGGCGAGATGCATAGTGATGGAGAGACTGCAATCGCATCACCATGTGCTCCGCTGCTGGTTGCGCTATGCTGGGATGCGGTGGTCGCAAATGTTGCATCCAATGGCGAGGGGTGCTGGAACCGGTGGTTCAGAATGATGCATCCAACTTTTTACTACGATCAGTCGACCCGTGGTTGAGGATGCTACCACCAGCGACTAGTCTTTGCTACAACCATGCAATAGAAATCTTCAATGGGTGGTGGGAGTTGCAACCGACGGACAGGAGCTGCATGCTAGCGGCGATGGCTGACGTCGAGCTGCAACCTAGGGCAACAAGAGCTGGATCCAGCAGAGCTGCAACCCGATGTTGGTGGAGCTGCATCCAGCAATGGCAGAAGCTGGGACTGGCATTTTGTTTTGCTGCAGCCCGATGGGAGTGGTGCTGGGGCAACGTGGGGTGGCATCTATTTTTTGCTGCAACCGGTGACCGAATTGCCGGAGCCGCGACCATCGCCAGTGAGGGAGTTGCAACCAACGAGGGTGAAAGCTTGCTGCATGTGTGGATCCGTGGGAGAAATTCAGGAGACGACGGCGACGAGGGCGGCGACGGGTGAGCACGCGGAGTGGTGCTTCGAGGTCGGTCGTGTGCTCGTCCATGGAGAGTGCGATGTCAACTGTTTTTCTCTGAGAGGAGTCATCACGATGAGGAAGAACGAGTGGGGAGGAAAGAAGATCGTGCGACTATCAAGCGTTTTAACACGCCAACGCCTATCAGTGCCCTTTCAGGTGACACCGCAAGACCAACTTTAGGTTCATGCGCTGCTGTCCGAACTCATCTTTCATCTAGAGAATGTGACCCCAGAGTTTCCCCTAAAAAAAGAAATTAACCCCCGAAGTAATCCGGATGGGTTTTATTGATGTAAGGGTCGATTTCACTCCACGTGAATGTAATGTTCCTGTTCACAAACTTGCTAGCCATGGTGCTAGGGCACTGACCGGAAGCCAGCTTGTGTGGCTTACTAATGGATGTTAATGGCTAGTTAATGGAATGCATGGTGTTCCACATAAAAAAAGGGCAAGGGTAAATGTGTAAAATGCAATAGGCAAAATTAAAAGGTTGGACGAAGGACCGAATCATTCCCCCCATCCCCACACGGGGACCGAATCATTCCTCCCACCCCCACACGGGGACAACTACAATAGAATCTGGGCTTGTGATAGAAAAATAGAAAAACGGATCTAGACCATTGGATTGAACATGCATGGTACATATTGTACTGGAGGGAACCCAGACCTCTTACAATACTTTTTATGAAAACCCCCCTACGAACACTTAGATATAAAATAGGAGTTTTGAAGTAACCACCTCAAGTTTCTCACATCAAATCATTCTGTCCTTAGTAAAAGCAATTATTTTCAAATCTTCACCTCATTGATGCCTCCTCCCTTAGTTTTATATAAAATCTATTGCATGAAATCTGCAGTATATTTGATTTCGCTAGCAGCTTGTGCTACATCACAAATCATACAAGAAATCCAAACATGTTTTTTTTAGAAGAAGTCCAAACATGTTAGTCACTAACGAGTAAGTGAACCTCACCACAAATATTTGAGTATATGGTCCTTAATACTCCACTTCAAGCAAACATACATTCTGAACTGCACGACTCCAGACAGGACACAACAAAATAGACAGACATACATATTACATTGCTTGAGAGGATAATTTTGCGTACATCATGGGTAAGACTAAGTATGAATGACTAAACTAATCACAGCTCAAGAAGCGTTGCCATTAAAAAACTGCATCAACTTTGCTAGCTTGCCTCCAGCCTTTGCCTCCAGTTCTAGTACTTTTTGCTCATCAAGCTTCTTCTGTTGTGATGCACACGTCACAGCACCACCCCGACCCTGCAGCCTGCTCCACGCCGTTGCGCCAGCCATGGGTACGATTTGCTACTTACTATGGTGCACTGCAGGTGATCTTTGTTTCGTCATACCAACGATCACACCCACCCAACCACGGCCACTGCAACTCTCTCTCCATAACCAATCTTTTCTCTGTGCTGGGCCAGAATGGTTAGCAGTAAAAATTATTTAGTAAAAAATACATGTTATGCACTTATGAGATCTCATTTTCTATCACAACCAAAACATATACTTTCAACCAACCTAAATTCAATTACTATTCGGTATTCACCACATGTAATGCCTATCTAGCGAGTATTACAGGTTGTGACCAGCGATAGAAAACAACAGGGACCTTATAGTTTTAACCATGGACATGGAAATCTCTCAGTTGTTTACTTTATCTCGTACTAGTTCGGCACCTATGGCCGGCAATAGACATGACACATGATAAGGTTGTATACTGTCCTATCACACATGACTGAATCATGGACTTTAACATGGAAAAAGGTAAGAAATTATATTGCATAATATTCAAAAGTGTGTGTACCACTTGAGAGAACGATTGTTTCTTTTTCGGTGTACTGGAATCATCAATGAGAAGCATTGGGGAATTAATCTCTGCAAATAAGGTAGAATCGCTGAAATCTTGATTTTGAGAACTATTGATCAATTGCACTGCTGCAAACAATTTTTTGCAAAAAACATCAGACAAGGGATTATCAGAATCATAGGTACATCAGCGTATTCCTTACTTCCTTACACCAATGTTCTTTCCTGATAGTGCTGGTCCTGGTGTGCTAATGCCGACATTTTTACTTGGCACTCCACTCAAGGTGCCTCAGATTACAATTAAAATGGATGTATATTATCGGCTTTAATACTTTGATAGCCAGTGTATTTGTCGTGGTTATTGTTGGAACTGGGAATACTATTCTTGCTTGCTGGCCTGCTTAATGCCACCGATCATGTTGCTGTGGTTGCACATCTAAAGGTGCTTGGGACAAGTAAAAACCTTCGTGGTTGTTTCATGGTACCTCCCTTTGCAACATTGCTAGTGATTCTGTTTTCCTCATAATCTGAGGCGGCTTCTGTATATGCATATACCAAAGTAGTACCTACCTGATCTACATATCAAAGATTTAAAGAGAGCTTCATAGTTTTCATCTTAAAGATAAGATCATTCTATTAGTGGAAAAATCCGAAGTAACATGAATCAAAATTGCGATATGCTGACAAATGGGGCCATTTCAATTTGTTTGCCTAGTAAAATGAATTACTTTCTTTACAGCTTGTCAAGCTATTGACCATGTATCCGTACTACAGATACTAAGGTTTTTAGTGATTGTCCTAAACTTCAAGGCCCTATGATTATCCAATCATCCTCAACCTCCCAGCTTGGTTCTCCAAAGTACTTATCAATGAAACAAAAGTTGCAAATTAGAGTACCAAACCACCAAGGACAGTAGAAACACACCTTCAAATCGAAGTTACTAAAATGTATCATTTACACAAGAGCAGGTTTGATATGAACAAGTAAAGGAAAATAGAACTATAGAGATGAATAAATTTACTTGAAAGTAAAAATCGGAGTATTTACCAGGAAAATGAATCACCATGTTGAAGATTTGTAGGTTCGCACGACGTCGCATAACCGGTCGGGGAGGAGCTGGCAACCGGCTTGCCGCCGACGAGGTGGGAGGAGCACACGAGCTGACCTGGAGCCTGAGAGAGAGAGAAAGGATGCGAACAACTGACTGCTGCTGGAGATTCAGATCAGACGGTACTGGGAGACGAGGACGTCGGTCCCATGGAGCGACGTGCATCTCCCCAACAACTGGTACCTCTCCGCGGACCGGGTCCCCGTCCCGCCGGTGCTAGCGAGCGGTCGAGCCAGGCGCGATGAGATCGAGCGCCGCCGCCGCCTCCTCCCCGACGATCTATTCCATGATGAGAGGTACGCCCCCGACTCCGTCCTGTGGGACACTTAGCTCCAGGACGAGCACGACGTGCGACGCGCGTCGTACTTCGCCGGCACGGTGGCGGGGCCGCGGCAGGCACGTCGAGAGGTGCGCGGGTGAGCGGCCTGATGCCCATGCCGTTGCCTTCCCCATCGCCACCTCCACCACCTCGCATGACAGCGGAGGAGGAGGCCCGGATCATGGCGCATGTCATGGACGACTCCATGCACACGCACGATGAGCGCCAATGGCCAGGCCTCGAGGAGACGATGGCCCTCCCTGCGGCCGGTGACGTCGCCATCCCCAAGCCGAAGGAGGAGGTGATGGAGGAGCCGCTGGTGGCCGCCTTCCAGCTGGGCCTGGTGGGCCAGGGGTGGACCTGGTCGTGCACAGCGGAGCAGATGGCGGCCGCCGTGGGGGGCAACTGGTGCCCCACGCCGCCGCGGGCGCCGGAGCGCGACGCCTCGCCTCGAGAGGAGGTGGTGCAGGCACCGGCCACCTTCCAGCCCACCGCCCCCGTGCACCGCGGACTGCCGGCACATCTCTAGACGCCGCCGGACTACGTCGACCTCTGCAGCGACGATGACGACACCGACGGCCACTGAAGACGGCGACGGCCAGGGCATGGACGGGCGCGGCAGCAGCGCGTGGGCGGCTTTTTGCTATTTTATTTTTATGTTAATTATGAAACTGGGCCATTTAAGTGCGGCGTGAAACTGGGGCCGTTTTGTGGCTGTGACCTTTATATATTTTTTAAATTTTTTTAAGTGCATTTATTTACTTTTTAGGCATTTTATTTAAGTTTTTTGTTTTTTAATCACGTCCACCCCGGACATGATTTGGGGTGCGGCCGCGCGCTGGGCGCACCCACAACCCAATGGACAAACGCGGACATGGGCGATCGCATCGCCGCCCCAAGGGTGTGTTTGGTTTCTGTCACTGAGTGGAACGGCACGGGTCGGTTCCGTTCCCAGACCCCATTCCTGCGTTTGGATTGTCAAAGGAACCAGAACCACTCGATTCCAGGGAATGGCATATTCGCTGTTTATGCCGTTCCAAGCGGTACCTTGAAATCGAGTGGACCACGTGGAACCGCCCACTCCCACGACCTCCTTCCTCCCCCGCTACAGCAGCAAGGAGCCGCAGCCACCAATAACCACGGGGCATCCAGCATGAGCTGCCGGGCGCGTCCCATCCAACCGGCCGTCGCACTTGAGCACGCGTCGCTGGGAGACACGGTCGTGCGGCGTCGGGAGCGCCGCAGCCAGCTGGCCGTCGCGCTTGAGCACGCGTCACCGGGAGTCGCGGTGGTGCGACGTCGGAAGCGTCGCATCCAGCCGGGCGCCGCGCTTGAGCACGCGCCGCTAGGAGCTATGGTCGTGCGGCGTCAGGACTCAGGAACCGCTAGCTGCGGGGGGCGTCGCATCCAGCGGGCCGGCATGGCGGCGTACAAGGACGCAGGATCCGCCCAGCGTCGGCGTGAGAGACAGGATGGATGGGGGTGGGAGGAAGCCCGAGGCGAGCTCCAGCCTCCCGACGTCCTCCTCTTCAACTAGCATGGTTACCGTGCTTTGGCGGCCGGTGCTTGGCTGCTTGCTCAAGGATGGTGTTGGCATTGTAGGCAGCAGCAAGTTCAGATAAACTGCGCGGTTGTTGGTTCAGACTTCAGATTCATTAGCGTTCTGTCCCTGGGAACCATTCCATCCTATTTTATTCTCTTCTAGCTAAACACTGAGATGGAATCATTCCGTTCCTTAGAAATGGAACGGTTCCATGACATTCCATTTGGTTCCGAAACCAAACACACCCCAAAGGGACAAAATCCCGTCAAATTGGACGTCGGATCACGCGGTGGAGTTGATCGGATGGTTCAGATCCATTTTTTCTATTTTTCTATCACAGGCCCAGATTCTAGTGTAGTCCCCCCAAGCCCAATGGTCGGATGGTCGGATGGTCGGGAGGAGTACATATCCGTTTATCTGGAGTTGATGAGCAAGTATGTGGAGGCTTTGGCATTCGTAGACCTGAGACTGATCAACCAAGTCACTGGAGATGCGTGTACAATATGTGCAGAGAACAGGGTGCCGAATCAGTTCAGGTCTAGTAGCTTCGAAGAGGCTTCCTGGGGGCGTGAAAAGTTTATCAGTAAACGTGCTTTGAAAGATTCAGGGTATATCCGAGATAACCGCCTTGTTATTGAGTGTGTCATTACTGTGATACACGAACTAAGGGTGTCTGAAAACAAAGAATCCTACGAAATTGAAGTCCCTCCCCCAAATGCATTAGAGCATTTTGGCAAGATGCTGAAGGATAAGTCCAGAGCAGATGTGACCTTCGAAGTTAGAGGAGAAATGTTTCCTGCCCACAGGGCAGTGCTCTCTGCCAGGTCGCCAGTTTTCAAAGCGCAGCTAAGTGAACCCATGAAGGAGAACAAGATGCGGCACATAACCGTTGATCGCATGGAACCAGTGGTTTTCGAGGCTCTGCTCCATTTCGTTTACACTGATTCTTTGCCTACAATGGATGATCTTGACAGATCTGAAAGAAATGCCGTGATCCAGCATCTATTTGTAGCAGCGGATCAATATGGTCTAGATAGGTTGAAGCTTATGTGTGAACGCATCTTGTGTCTGAACCTTGATGTCAATAATGTGGATGTTGTACTGCGTCTAGCTGATCGATACGACTGCCAGAAGCTCAAAGAAGCATGTGTTGACTTTTTGGTTCCTTCAGAGAGAATCGATGCTGTTGTGGCAAGCCGAATACGAGTCAATAAAGTTGGTTTCTCCCTCTCCATTAGCAGACTTGTGGGAGAAGAATACTCGTCCCCCCCAAACGTTCCTTTTAGAACATGTGTAAGCTTCGGAGGAGAAGCAAGTTCAGTCAGCAGATGTGTTATCAGTACTTCTGTCAACAAAACCACTTGTATTGGTGATCGTAATTCCACCAGTAGAGTATTATGCTTATCCAGGCCCTAAGTGTCTCTGCCCCCCAAAAAAAGTCTCACGATGTCTCTTTTGTCTTTTGGTTGAAACTGTTAGTGATATGTTGCCCATGCCCCCCCAGGAGGCGTAAAAATCGCCGCCTGGGGGCGAGCCGGCGGTATAATCGACTCTGGGGGTGGTTGGGCACCCAGCCGTCCCCCCACGCGCCGATGTCGGCCTAGTTTTCGGCCCACTTTCGGCGAAAAATGGCCCGATATCAGCGAGAATCGGCCCATATTCGGCATGGTTCGGCGTGAATTCTCAACATAAATATTTTTTTATCACAAAGTTCATCACAGAAAATCAAAAGAAATCAAATAGTTCAACAAATAGTGCAACAACAAATAGTTCAATACAAATTATATAGTCCAACAAATAAAAACTCATATTTCATCACACGTCGAGCTAGGGGTCGCCCTTGATCCTCCACAGAAGCTTCACCAGATCCTGCTGCAGTTGTTGATACATCTGTGGGTCTCGGATCTCCTGACGCATATTGAGGTAGGCAGTCTAGGTTGCCGGTAGCTGGTGATCAACTTCGGCAAGAGGACCCTACCTGTAGTATGGTTCAGTGTCAAACACTGACTCTTTCTGCTCGCTCTCAATGATCATATTGTGCAAGATGACACGGCAAGTCATGATCTCCCACATTTGATTTTTTGACCAGGTCTGAGCAGGGTACCGGACAACAGAAGTCGAGATTGGAGCACACAAAATGCCCGCTCGACATCCTTCCTACAAGCCTCCTGAACCTTGGCAAAGTGGGACTTCTTGCCTCCTGGCACATCGTTTGAGATAGTCTTCACAAATGTCGACCATCTCGAATAAATGCCATCAGCTAGGTAGTACCCCTTGATGTAGTGCCGCCCATTGACCTCGAAGTTCATCGGAGGAGAATGACCTTCAACAAGCTTGGCAAAGACAGGGGAGCACTGCAGCACGTTGATGTCATTGTGAGTTCCTGGCATACCAAAGAAGGAGTGCCAAATCCAGAGGTCCTGTGTGGCCACTGCCTCAAGTACCACACTGCAACCGCCTTTGGTGGCTTTGTACACCCCATGCCAAGCAAATGGGCAGTTCTTCCATTTCCAATGCATGCCGTCGATGCTTTCAAGCATCCCAGGAAAATCCTCTTGTTGTATTCTGTGCTAGGATCCGAGCAGTGTCTTCCGCATTGGGTGTTCGCAAGTATTGCAGTCCAAACACTGCCACCACTGCCCTGCAGAACTTGTAGAAACACTCAATGGTGGTGGACTCGGCCATGCCCATAGTCGTCGAGTGAATCACCAGGAGCTCCATATGCAAGCATCCTCATCATTGTCGTGCACTTCTAGATTGAGTCCAAGTTTGCCGGTGCAATCCTTCTTGCACTTGAAGTAGCTGTTGAACTCCCGGATGGAATTCACAATCCTGAGGAAAAGCTTTCGGCTCATCCGATAACAGCGCCGAAATACTTTGTCGCCGTGCAGTGGAGCGTCGGCGAAGTAGTAGGAGTAGAGCATGCAGTAGCCTTCCAGACGATGCCGGTTCTTTGCTTTCATCCGCCCCGGTGCCGAGCCATCTCTATGCGGCTTTTCATTGCTCGCGAGCAGGCCGGCGAGGACCATGAGATGTTCCTCTTCCTGGACGTAGGCATTGGCTTACTCCTCCATCAGCACGGCGAGCGCCTCCTCGTTGTACGAGTCCATTGCCGAGTAGGCAAATCGCTGAACACCTTGCGGGCGTGGTGGGCGCACACCTACCGGTACACTGCCCCTGCATGACCGGAACACCGGAAAAATCGCCCGGAAGATGATGGAGAGGCTGCCGCGGCGAAACCTCTTCTCTTTTTCTGGCGGGGAATGGCCTATCTAGCGGTGGTGGGCGGTGGGCGGCGCCGGGATCGGCAGGGTGGTAGCCGGGCGCGCGGGGGGTGGGAGGCGAATCTGGACGGTTTGGCTTGACTTTTTCGCCTGACCGTGTGGGCCAGGTGTGTTTTTCCCTTGCGTCGGAGCCCCGGAGAGACCCCCAGTGCGCCGGGTTCGGCCTGCGATCGCCGGACCCAAAAACGGGCCGAGCCGGCGGATTTCGGCGTCTCGGGGGCGCGACTGGGGCGGTTTTTCGGTGCCGGCGCATAAAAAGTCGTCTTTGGCCATTTGCTCTGATTCGCAACTTTGGGAGCAGTGGATTTAGTTCACGGTCGATCTCACAAATGTGAGAGCATCTCTAGCAGACCCGTATAACCCCGACCCGCAAAACTCGCTTATAGTTCGCGGAAAAACAGTTTTGCGGGCTGGCGCGGCTGCCAGCCGAGCAGACCCCGCATAGCGGAACTGTTTACAGTTTCTCTTTACAGTTCCGCTATGCGGGGTCTGCTCGGCCGGCGCACCCGCAAAACAGATGAGTTTTTATCTGAATTTGACACATATACCACATATTCAGAATTGTTAATCCAATATAAGATAAAATGTCAAATATTAGAATAATTATTGAAATCACCGAAGCAAACTAAATAATTCAATACAAAACTTGTCCCAAATAACATATGAATTAAATGAAATGAATGCAAAAATGGAATGTGTTACTGCCCAGCCCTTTGCCAACGGTGCTCAATGAGATCCTCCTGAAGCTGAAAGTGGGTGTTTGCATTTTCATTCTCCCAATAGGTCTGAAGTTGGTTTCTAGTTGGTTTGACACGGCTACCCACATTATCGTAGAAGAACTCGATGTTCATGCCTCTCTCATCTTCAAGAATCATATTGTGAATAATAACACAACATGTCATGATGTTTTTCAAGGATCGTTTGTTCCAAAAATGAGCAGGACCACGAACAATGGCAAACCTAAATTGCAAAACCCCGAATTCTCTTCCAATATCTTTTCGGACAGCCTATTGTACCCTTGCAAATTCACATTGTTTCCTAGTTTTGGGGTCTTTGATGCTCTTGACAAATGTGCACCAAGAAGGGTAGATATCATCTGTAAGATAGTACCCCTTTCTGTATTCATGCCCATTGATAGTGTAGTGATGACCCACAAGTATAGGGGATCTATCGTAGTCCTTTCGATAAGTAAGAGCGTCGAACCCAACGAGGAGCAGAAGGAAATGATAATCAGTTTTCAGTAAGGTGTTCTCTGCAAGCACTGAAATTATAGGTAACAAATAGTTTTGTGATAAGGTAATTTGTAACGGGTAACAAGTAATAAAAGTAAATAGGGTGCAGCAAGATGGCCCAATCCTTTTTGTAGTAAAGGACAAGCCTGGAGAAAATCTTATATAAAGGAAAGCGCTCCTGAGGACACATGGGAATTATCGTCAAGCTTGTTTTCATCACGCTCATATGATTCGCGTTCGGTACTTTGATAATTTAATATGTGGGTGGACCGGTGCTTGGGTACTGCCCTTCCTTGGAAAAGCATCCCACTTATGATTAACCCCTCTTGCAAGCATCCGCAACTACAAAAGAAGTATTAAGGTAAACCTAACCATAGCATGAAACATATGGATCCAAATCAGCCCCTTACGAAGCAACGCATAAACTAGGTTTAAGCTTCTGTCACTCTAGCAACCCATCATCTACTTATTACTTCCCAATGCCTTCCCCTAGGCCCAAACAATGGTGAAGTGTCATATAGTCGACGTTCACATGACACCACTAGAGGAAAGACAATATACATCTCATCAAAATATCGAACTAATACCAAATTCACATGACTACTTATAGCAAGACTTCTCCCATGTCCTGAGGAACAAACGTAACTACTCACAAATCATATTCATGTTCATAATCAGAGGGGTATTCATATGCATAAAGGATCTAAACATAGGATCTTCCACCAAATAAACCAACTAGCATCAACTACAAGGAGTAATCAACACTACTAGCAACCCACAGGTACCAATCTGAGGTTTTGGGACAAAGATTGGATACAAGAGATGAACTAGGGTTTGAGATGAGATGGTGTTGGTGAAGATGTTGATGGAGATTGACCCCCTCCCGATGAGAGGATCGATGGTGATGACGTTGGTGATGATTTCCCCCTCCCGAAGGGATGTTTCCCGGCAGAACAGCTCCGCCGGAGCCCTAGATTGGTTCCGCCAAGGTTCCGCCTCGTGGCGGCGGAGTTTTGTCCCGAGAGCTTGCTTATGATTTTTTTCCAGGGCGAAAGACTTCATATAGCCAAAGATGGGCACCGGAGGCCTGCCAGGGGGCCCACGAGACAGGAGGACGCGCCCAGGGGGTAGGGCGCGCACCCCCACCCTCGTGGATGGTGGGTGGCCCCCCTCTGGTGCTTCCTTTGCCCAATATTTTTTATATATTCTAAAAATGACTCCCATGGAGTTTCAGGACTTTTGGAGTTGTGCGGAATAGGTCTCTAATATTTGGTCCTTTTCCAGCCCAGAATTCTAGCTGCCGGCATTCTCCCTCTTCATGTAAACCTTGTAAAATAAGAGAGAATTGGCATAAGTATTGTGACATAATGTGTAATAACAGCCCATAATGCAATAAATATCGATATAAAAGCATGATGCAAAATGGACGTATCAACTCCCCCAAGCTTAGACCCCGCTTGTCCTCAAGCGGAAGCCGATATCGAAAAATATGTCCACATGTTTAGAGATAGAGGTGTCGATAAAATAAAATACGGACGTGAGGGCATCATGATCATTCTTATAACAACAACATATATATATATTGTCATATGATTTCTTATGATAAAGTAACAATTCATTCACAATTTCAAGTATGAATCCAAAACTTCATTGAAAACTAACAAACTATAATCTCAGTTATTGAAGCAATTGCAATTTATCATAACATCAGAAAGAGTCAATATACGAGCTTTTCAGCAAGTCCACATACTCAACTATCATTTAGTCTTTCACAATTGCTAACACTCACGCAATACTTATGGGTATGGAGTTTTAATCGGACACAGAGAAAGATAGGGGCTTATAGTTTTGCCTCCCAACCTTTTACCTCAAGGGTAATGTCAACAATAATAGTTCATGAAAACTCACATCCAATTAGCTATATATACTAGGATCTTTCCAACACACAGTGCTTGCCAAAGGATAAAATGTAAAAAGGAAAGGTGAAGATCACCATGACTCTTGTATGAAGTATAAGACAAGAATAAAAGATAGGCCCTTTGCAGAGGGAAGCAGAGGTTGTCATGTGTTTTTATGGTTGGATGCACAAAATCTTAATGCAAAAGAATGTCACTTTATATTGCCACTTGTGATATGGACCTTTATTATGCAGTCCGTCGCTTTTATTTCTTCCACATCACAAGATCGTATAAAGCTTATTTTCTCCACACCAATAAATCATACATATTTAGGGAGAAATTTTTATTGCTTGCAATAACGACAACTTACTTGAAGGATCTTACTCGATCCATAGGTAGATATGGTGGACTCTCATGGCAAAACTGGGTTTAAGGATATTTGGAAGCACAAGTAGTATCTCTACTTGGTGCAAAGAATTTGGCTAGCATGAGGGGGAAAGGCAAGCTCAACATATTAGATAATCCATGACAATATAATTTATTTCAGATGTAAGAAAACATAACCCATTACGTTGTCTTCCTTGTCCAACATTAACTTTTTAGCATGTCATATTTTAATGAGTGCTCAAAATCATAAAAGATGTCCAAGATAGTATATTTATATGTGAAAACCTCTCTTTCTTTATTATTTCCTATTAATTGCAACGATGACCAAAACTATGCTTGTCAACTCTCAAGAACTTTTATTCATCATACTCTTTATATGTGAAGTCATTACTCTCCATAAGATCAATATGATCTCTTTATTTCTTTTTATTCTTACTTTTATTCCCTCAAGATCATAACAAGATAACCAAGCCCTTGACTCAAAACTAATCTTTATTATATATGGCTCACGGACTCGATTACATAGAAGGATCACAAAGAAAAACTCAAAACTAGATCATACTAAACTTTATTCTACTAGATCAAGATATTACCAAAAGGATCGAACTAGAAAAACGGTAAAGATAAAAGTGTGATGGTGATACGATACCGGGGCACTCCCCCAAGCTTGGCAGTTGCCAAGGGGAGTGCCCATACCCGATACTCAGTTCTCTTTTGGTGGTAGTGATGATGGAGTTGTTGATGATGTAGGCTTGTCGTCCATCTTCCAAGGCATAGGCTCACCATCATAGAAAGATGATCGAGTCTCTGGGATCCTCGAATCTACAGCCAAACTCATCCTCTTGAATCTATATTCATACTCACAGTTTTGGTTTTGCAGGTCATAGATCTGGGCTTGGAGGTGCTCGATTTTCTCGTGAAGCTTGAAGATGGTCTCCACAATGTCCTTGCCATCCAGCTTGTGCTTGCTGGTGAACTCCGCGATCATCATGTGGTTGGCGTCGAGTCTGCGTTCCACCATCCCCTGGCACATGAAAACTTGTTGCTCCATTGCTTCGAGTCTTGTATCCACACTTCCATCCCTCCTTGGTTCCTCAACATCGCGGATGTGCAGCACCCCCTCATGCAACTCAATGGTTTCAGGGTGTTGCAGCAGCTCCGCGAGGTAGGGGTTGATGACCCTCTCGAAAAACTTATCCTTGGGGGCACTTGAAGACGTCATGGTGATCTAGATCTGTCAGAAAAACAACTCGAAACAAAGACAGGAGATATTTGCGTGGTAAGGTGGTCAAAACCTCCGGGAGATTATATAATGATTTGTTACCGACCAAAAGAAGTATCGTGCAAGAAAATGGAGTCCGGAGGGCACACGAGGTGCCCACGAGGCAGGGGGCGTGCCTTCCACCCTCATGGATGACTCGTGTCCTTTCCAGACTGCTTCTTATTTTCCTATTTTCTTAAATATTCCCAAACGGAGAAAAAATGCCATTTGAACTGTTTTGGAGTCGGTTTACTTACTGTACCACATACCTCTTCCTTTTCAGAAGCTGAAACGTTCGGGAAGGTGTCCCTTATATACTCCTCCGGGGTTACGGTTTCAATTACATTAGTTTCAACATTTATAGGATTACCTGAGATATAATGTTTGATTCTTTGACCATTCACTACCCTCGGATTTGTGCCTTCGAAGTTGTTGATTTTTATGGCACCGGAATGATAGACCTCCTCGATAACGTAAGGACCTTCCCATTTAGAGAGGAGTTTTCCTGCAAAAAATCTTAAACGAGAGTTGTATAACAATACATAATCACCTACATTAAACTCACATTTTTGTATCTTTTGTCATGCCATCTTTTAACCTTTTCTTTAAACAACTTGGCATTTTCATAGGCCTGGGTTCTCCATTCATCAAGTGAGCTAATGTCAAATAGTCTCTTCTCACCGGCAAGTTTGAAGTCATAGTTGAGCTCTTTAATGGCCCAATATGCCTTATGTTCTAGTTCGAGAGGTAAGTGACATGCTTTCCCAAAAACCATTTTATATGGAGACATACCCATAGGATTTTTGTATGCAGTTCTATAGACCCATAATGCATCATCAAGTTTCTTGGACCAATTCTTTCTAGATCTATTAACAGTCTTTTGCAAAATTAATTTAAGCTCTCTATTACTCAGTTCTACTTGACCACTAGACCGAGGATGATATGGAGATGCAATTCTATGATTAACATCATACTTAGCAAGCATTTTACGAAAAGCACCATGAATAAAATGTGAACCACCATCAGTCATTAAATATCAAGGGACTCCAAACCTCAGAAAAATAACTTCTTTAAGCATCTTAATAGAAGTGTTATGATCGGCACTACTAGTTGGAATAGCTTCTACCCTCTTAGTAACGTAATCAACAACAACTAAAATATGTGTATATCCATTAGAGGAAGGACACGGTCCCATATAATCAAAGCCCCAAACATCAAATGGTTCAATAACAAGTGAATAATTCATAGGCATTTCTTGACGTCTACTAATATTACCAATTCCTTGACATTCATCACAAGACAAGACAAACTTAGGGGCATCCTTGAAGAGAGTAGGCCAATAAAAACTGGATTGCAATACCTTATGTGCAGTTCTATCTCCAGCATGGTGTCCTCCATAAGCCTCGGAGTGACACTTGCGTATGATTTGTTCCTGTTCATGCTCAGGTATACAATGTCTAATAACCCCATCTACTCCTTCTTTATAAAGGTGTGGGTCATCCTAGTAATGTCTTAAATCATAGAAAACCTTTTTCTTTTACTGGTATGTGAAACTAGGTGGTATAAATTTAGCAACAATGTAATTAGCATAATCAGCATACCATGGAGCAGTACGAGAAGCATTTATGACAGCTAATTGTTCATCAGGAAAGCTATCATCAATAGGTAGTGGGTCATCAAGAACATTCTGTAACCTAGAAAAGTTGTCTGCAATGGGGTTCTCAACTCCCTTTCTATCAATAATATGCAAATCAAATTCTTGTAGTAGGAGAAACCATCTAATAAGTCTAGGTTTAGCATCTTTCTTTTCCATAAGGTATTTAATAGCAGCATGATCAGTGTGAACAGTTATTTTAGAATCAACAATATAAGGCCTGAACTTATCACAAGCAAATACAACTGCCAAAAATTCTTTTTCAGTAGTAGCATAATTTCTCCGGGCACTGTCTAGAGTTTTACTAGCATATTGGATAACATTTAATTTCTTATCAACTCTTTGTCCTAAAACAGCACCTACAGCATAATCACTAGCATCACACATAATTTCAAAGGGTAAATTCCAATCAGGAGGCTGAACAATAGGTGCAGAAATCAAAGCTTTCTTAAGTATTTCAAATGCTTCTACATAATCATCATCAAAGACGAAAGGAACATCTTTTTGTAAAAGATTAGTCAGAGGCCTAGAAATTTTCGAGAAGTATTTAATGAACCTCCTATAAAAACCGGCATGACCAAGGAAACTTATTATACCTTTAATGTCCTTAGGACACGACATCTTTTCAATAGCATCAAATTTAGATTTATCAACTTCAATACCTCTTTCAGAAATTTTATGCCCCAAGACAATGCCTTCATTAACCATAAAGTGGCACTTCTCCCAATTCAAGACAAGATTAGTTTCTTCACATCTATGCAAAACTCAATCAAGGTTGCTTAAGCAATCATCAAAAGAAGTTCCATATACAGAAAAATCATCCATGAATACCTCAACAATCTTTTCACAAAAGTCAGAGAATATAACAGTCATGCATCTTTGAAAGGTAGCAGGTGCATTACATAAACCAAAAGGCATACGTCTATAAGCAAAGCTACCAAAAGGGCAAGTAAAGGTGGTCTTTCCTTGATACTCTTTTGACACAGGTATTTGAGAGAAAACCAGAATAACCATCTAGAAAGCAAAAGTGTGTATGTTTAGATAATCTTTCTAGCATTTGATCAATAAAAGGTAAAGGGTAATGATCCCTTTTAGTAGCTTTATTTGGTTTGCAGAAATTAATTACCATTCTATAACATGTAACAATTCTTTGTGGGATCAATTCATCTTTATCATTAGGAACAACAGTAATACCTCCCTTCTTAGGGACACAATGGACATGACTTACCCACTGACTATCAGCAACGGGATAAATTATACCTGCCACAAGAAGCTTTAATATTTCTTTTCTTACCACTTCTTTCATCTTAGGATTTAACCGTCGTTGGTGATCAACAACCGGTTTAGCGTCTTTCTCCAATTTTATTTTGTGCTGGCATAGAGTGGGACTAATGCCCTTAAGATCATCAAGAGTATATCCAATAGCAGCATGGTGCTTCTTCAGAGTTTTCAATAATTTCTCCTCTTCTTGCTCTGAAAGGTTAGCACTAATAATAACAGGATATATCTTCTTTTCATGAAGATAAGCATATTTCAGAGTATCAGGTAGTGTTTAAGCTCAAACATGGGATCACCCTTGGGTGGAGGAGGATCCCCTAGAATTTCGACAGGCAAGTTGTGTTTCAAAATAGGTCCCTGTTTAAAGAATACTTCATCTATTTCCCTTCTTTCATTCATAAACATATCATTTTCATGGTCTAGCAAATATTGTTCTAAAGGGTCATTAGGAGGTACAACAATAGAAGCAAGACCAATAATTTCATCTTTACTAGGCAATTCTTTATCATGGGGTTGTCTACGAAATTTAGCAAAATTAAAATCAAGAGACATATCCCCTAAACCAACAGAAACAATATCCTTTTTGCAATCTATCTTAGCATTAACAGTATTCAAGAAGGGTCTACCAAATATAATGGGACAAAAGTCATTTTGTGGGGAACCAAGAACAAGAAAATCAGAAGGATATTTAACTTTCCCACACAAGACTTCAACATCTCTAACAATCCCAATCGGTGAAATAGTATCTCTATTGGTAGGCTTAATTGTAACATCAATACCTTCTAACTCAGCAGGTGCAATATCATGCATAATTTTTTCATATAAAGAATGAGGTATTGCACTCACACTAGCACCCATATCACATAATCCATGATAGCAATGATCTCCTATTTTAACAAAAATAACAGGGATGCCTACAACAGGTCTATGTTTATTTTTAGTATCGGGTCTAGCAATTCTAGTAGCTTCATCACAAAAGTAAATAACATGCCCATCAATATTATTAGCCAAGAGATCCTTAACCATAGCAATACTAGGTTCAACTTTAATTTGCTCAGAGGGTGTAGGTTTTCTAGTATTAGTCTTACGAACCACAGTTGAAGCTTTAGCATGATCCTTTATTCTAACAGGGAAAGGTGGTTTCTCAATGCAAGCGGTAGGAACAATAGGATCAACATTATATGTGATAGTCTTTTCTTCAACTTTAATAGGTTAAACTACTTTTACTTCAATGGGAGGATGATATTTAAACCACTTCTCCTTAGGGAGATCAACATGAGTAGCAAATAATTCACATAAAGAAGCTACTATCTCCGAGTCAAGTCCATATTTAGTGCTAAATTCATGAAAAGCATCAGTATCCATAAAAGATTTAACACAATCAAACTTAGGTGTTATACCTGACTCCTTACCTTCCTCGAGTTCCAAATCTTCAGAGTTGCGTTTAATTCTTTCCAATAAATCCCATCTAAATTCAATAGTCTTCATCATAAAAGATCCAGTACAAGAAGTCTCGAGCATGGAGCGATTATTGAGAGAAAGCCGAGCATAATTTATTTGAATAATAATTTCTTTTGAGAGCTCATGATTGGTGCATGAATATAACATTGACTTAAGCCTCCCCCAAGATTGAGCGATGCTTTCTCCTTCGTGAGGCCAAAAATTATATATATAATTACAATCACGATGAACCAGATGCATAGGATAAAACTTCTGATGAAATTCCAATTTCCATCGGTTGTAGTTCCATGATCCAATATCATCACATAGCCTAAACCATGTCAATGCCTTTCCCTTCAAAGATAAAGGGAAGACCTTCTTATTGATAACATCCTCGGGCATACCTGCAAGCTAAAATAATCCAGATACTTCATCCACATATATTAGGTGCAAATCGGGATGCAATGCTCCATCTCTTGTAAAAGGATTATCTAGCAGTTTCTCTATCATACCCGAAGGAATTTCAAAGTAAACATTTTCAGTAGGTTCAGTAGGTTGAGGAACAACTCTTTGCTCTACTGGTCAAGGTGAAGATACCCCGAACAAGCCCCTCAAAGGATTACTTTCCATAGTAACAAGTGACAGTAAATTTCAGCACACTATATAAATTTTTCCTTACCAAATTCCACCTACCAAAGGCGCTTCACTCCCCGGCAACGGTGGCAGAAAAGAGTCTTGATGACCCACAAGTATAGGGGATCTATCGTAGTCCCCTCAATAAGTAAGAGTGTCGAACCCAACGAGGAGCAGAAAGAAATGATAAGCAGTTTTCAGTAAGGTGTTCTCTGCAAGCACTGAAATTATAGGTAACAGATAGTTTTGTGATAAGGTAATTTGTAACGGGTAACAAGTAATAAAAGTAAATAAGGTGCAGCAAGACATCCCAATCCTTTTTGTAGTAAAGGACAAGCCTGGACAAACTCTTGTATAAAGGAAAGCGCTCCCGAGGACACATGGGAATTATCGTCAAGCTAGTTTTCATCACGCTCATTTGATTCGCGTTCGGTACTTTGATAATTTGATATGTGGGTGGACCGGTGCTTGGGTACTGCTCTTCCTTGGACAAGCATCCCACTTATGATTAACCCCTCTTGCAAGCATCCGCAACTACAAAAGAAGTATTAAGGTAAAACCTAACCATAGCATGAAACATATGGATCCAAATCAGCCCCTTACGAAGCAATGCATAAACTAGGGTTTCAGCTTCTGTCACTCTAGCAACCCATCATCTACTTATTACTTCCCAATGCCTTCCCCAAGGCCCAAACAATGGTGAAGTGTCATGTATTTGACGTTCACATGATACCACTAGAGGAAAGACAACATACATCTCATCAAAATATCGAACGAATACCAAATTCACATGACTACTTATAGCAAGACTTCTCCGATGTCCTCAGGAACAAAAGTAACTACTCACAAATCATATTCATGTTCATAATCACAGGGATATTAATATGCATAAAGGATCTGAACATAGGATCTTCCACCAAATAAACCAACTAGCATCAACTACAAGGAGTAATCAACACTACTAGCAACGCACAGGTACCACTCTGAGGTTTTGGGACAAAGATTGGATACAAGAGATGAACTAGGGTTTGAGATGAGATGGTGTTGGTGAAGATGTTGATGGAGATTGACCCCCTCCCAATTAGAGGATCGATGGTGATGACGTTGGTGATGATTTCCCCCTCCCGGAGGGATGTTTCCCTGGCAGAACAGCTCCGCCAGAGCCCTAGATTGGTTCTGCCAAGGTTCCGCCTCGTGGCGGCGGAGTTTCGTCCCGAGAGCTTGCTTATGATTTTTTTCCAGGGCGAAGACTTCATATAGCCAAAGATAGGCACCGGAGGCCTGCCAGGGGGCCCACGAGACAGGGGGACGCGCCCAGGGGGGTAGGGCGCGCCCCCCACCCTCGTGGATGGTGGGTGGACCCCCTCTGGTGCTTCCTTCACCCAATATTTTTTATATATTCTAAAAAAGACTCCCGTGGAGTTTCAGGACTTTTGGAGTTGTGCAGAATAGGTCTCTAATATTTGCTCCTTTTCCAGCCCAGAATTCCAGCTGCCGGCATTCTCACTCTTCATGTAAACCTTGTAAAATAAGAGAGAATAGGCATAAGTATTGTCACATAATGTGTAATAACAGCCCATAATGCAATAAATATCGATATAAAAGCATGATGCAAAATGGACGTATCATGTAGTTGCAAGCAGGAGCACCTCTAGCAAGCCTAGCAAACAAATGAGACCGTTGCGACACATTGATATCATTGAGAGTACCCGGCATACCAAAAAAGTAATGCCAAATCCATAGATCCTCGGATGCTACGGCCTCTAGCACAATTGTTGAATCACGAGACATGCCACAATACATTCCCTGTCATGCCTTCTCGCAGTTTTTCCATGTCCAATGCATATAATCAATGCTTGCTAGCATGCCAGGCCAACATATTCTCTCACTTGATGCCATCAAATTTTTTGTGTCTTCCTCGTTGGGTGCCCAGAGATATTCAGGACCAAAGACACAGATGATCACTTTAGCAAACATACGCACTGATTCAGTTGTAGTATCTTCACCAATGTGAAGGTACTCATCGGCATAGTCAGCCGGAATGCTGTATGCAATTACCCGCATAGCTGCCGAGATTTTTTGCTACGCACTAAATCCCTTCAAGCCCGCGGCATTTCTTCTTTGAGTAAAATACCGACAATTGGCCTCGCAAGCTTGCACTATTTTTACAAAGAGGAGTCAGCGCACTCAATACCTTCTCCGAAAGAGGTGCGGCGGATATGTCAGATTGTCCGCGAAGTATTCTTGCATCAACATCTCGTTCCCGAGATGGCGATTTCAAGGAATGCAAAGACAGCCAACGGTCGATCCTCGCCGTCTCTTTCGGTTCTCATCTTCAGGGTCCTTCACGGCGAGGGCCATCACTAACATCTGTTGCCGATGGCTCTCAAGTAGCGTCTCAATATCTGAGTCGTCCGAATCGGACAGATCCTCGAGCAAAAACCTCATGTGAGGGCTCAGTTCCATCTAAATTCACAAATACGAACGCCCCATGAACCAACTATGCATAGCGCATCCCAAAGCACAAGCAGAAGTACTCACTGGCGGCTCGGGCGGTGGCTCTGCGGCGGTGGATCTCGGGGCGACTCGGCTCGGCAGATCCAGGGATCCAGTGAAGCGGCTAGGTGGAACAGGGTGAGGGGTGCCCCTGTGGTGTGATTTCGTCCGCAGATTTGGCCAGAATTGCCTGCGGTGGATGGGCGGAACCAATGGTGGGCGGCTGCGGAAGGGGGTAGGGAACGGGCGCGGGCTGAAATGTCCCTCCCTCCAACCACTTTTCTGGGATACGGGGCACCATTGGGTCGAGAGGGAAACCTGCATTTTTGCGGGTTGGAGATGGGATTTTACGGCGCCCCTCAAAAAAATTTACGGGTCCGACGCATTTACAGTGTCTGATCGGGCAACATTTTTCGCGTGGACCCATATTTTGGAGGTTATTTTATGGGCCGGGGCATTATACGTGATCTGCTAGAGATGCTCTGAGAAGTGGTAATCCTTGTGATTCAGGAGATTTGCTACATTTGGTAGTGCTGAACTGATGACCGTTCAGTTCCTATTGTCATCTGTGGGTTGCAAATACTTTTGTTGTTGGGCTGTTTCGTGGCATCCTTTTTGTTTGATTTAGGCCTCCTTGATTTGTAGGAATTTTGTAGGTATTCTATTGGATAGAGTTTTCAAAGGAAAAGTTCCTTTCGAGACCTTTGGTTTGTAGGAACGAAGGAATCAACCCTTCATATTTCAATGAAAAATAAATATTAGTCTAGACTCAATGAAAAAAATTCTATGAAATGTCATCTCAATTCCTACGATCCTTTATTTCTATGATATTTCTATCCTATGAACCAAAGGATGCCTAAAGGGTGGATAATGTGAACTTTCGTTAGAGCATCTATAGTCGGACTTGGCAAATCCGACCCCTCAAACGCCCGCGGACGTGCCCGGGCGTGTCCGTGGACAGTGGCCGGTCATGCCTCAAATATTTGATTCTACAACCAGACACCTCAAATTAGAAACCCCAAATCCATATTATTGAATGCAATGTGAAACCTAATCTAAGCAAAGCTCGCTTGGTTCCGCCGTGCGCATGTCCGGCGGCTGGCTGTGCTCCCTAGAGTATTGGTCCAGTCACCGGCAAGGTAGAGTAGAGCATGGGACACGATCCGTCTCACAGAACTAAGGCGCTGCCGTCTCCAATGCACATACTCTTCCTCGTCGGAGCCCGAAACCTGAACGGCACTGGTGGATGTCAGATCGAGATGGATCTGTCCTGGGACGAGCCGACGACATCCACCACGATGTGGTTGCGACGCCCAGACTACTGCACCATACGGATCGCTGGAGAATGCGACTCTGCCTCACCGACGTCCACTGCCACGAGGGCTACCGCTACCTCCCGCACCCGGTGCCCGCACTGCGGGCACACCGCGCCATGTTTGTGTTGGACGTCGCCCATTATGCGTCCATGGCGTCGGCACATCAACGGAGGGATTGCGCATCCACCATCACTTTCGGACGCCAGACGGACCCCACCGCCTCTGGTGAGGCAGTGAAAGACACCTAGCGCCAGATCCATGTGCCATTTGGGCGGACACAATGGATTCCCGATGGAAGGAGTCCGAGCGCTGCCTCTCACGGGCCTCCTCCCGGGAGTGATGAAGTGCAAGTTGGACGACCATCTCCTCCTCACGGCCGCGTGGGATGAGCTCGGGGTTGACGGATCTTGAGGGGAAGGATTCGGATCCGCTGCCCGCCATGCCGGAGATGGCCGGAGATCACCGGGATGGGAGCTTGGGTGACAGAGGGGAGTGGAGTGAAGTGGCTAGGGTTTGATCCGGCGAGCGGATGAGAAGGAATATATGTGCAGTCGGGTGGGCCTCGGGTCCAACGCGGCGAACGCGCCCGAGCACCCCCATATCCGCCTCAGATTTGGGCTGGATCTGAGCGGTGCAGGTCAGTCCAGGAGATTTGAGGCTCGTTTGAGGCACCCATCTGGATCGAATTTTCATGGCCGGTCAGTGATCGAGCCATCCGTCAGGGCGCTTGAGGCGGATTTGGGGTGCACGACTGTAGACACTCTTAATGGTTTCTGTGTTCGATGACCAGAGAATAATCACAATCATTGATGGCTAAGTCAACTTTTGTTTGCGTGTGAGAATAATCACAAGTTCACAACCATCGATGGCTAAGTCGGGCCTTGACTTGTCTGTTGCAAGTCATACAATCTTTGCCGTAACTAGTCAAAGCCTGTTCATGAAAAAAATGAACAAAACAAGGCACCAATAGGTGCCAATTTATTCAGCTCATAGACATTGTACATCAAAAGTTACAAGATCTGCCAGCAAGTAGAAGGGGAGGAACATCGGTGAGGGAGTCCTGGACTAAGGGGTCCTCGGGCGTCCGGCCTGTTGGACATGGGCCGGACAGTTGGGCCATAAAGATACAAGACTAAATATTCTCTCACCCATGTCCGGATGGGACTCTCCTTGGCGTGGATGGCAAGCTTGGCGTTCGGATATGAAGATTCCTTTCTCTGTAACCGACTTTCTACAACCCTAATCCCCTCCGGTGTCTATATAAACCGAAGGGTTTAGTCCGTAGAGGCAAGGACAATCATAATCAGATAGGCTAGACTTCTAGGGTTTTAGCCATTACGATCTCGTGGTAGATCAACTCTTGTAACCCCCATACTCATCAATATTAATCAAGCAGGACGTAGGGTATTACCTCCATCAAGAGGGCCCGAATCTGGGTAAAACTTCATGTCCCTTGTCTCCTATTACCATCAACCTCAGACGCATAGTTCGGGACCCCCTGCCCGAGATCCGCCGGTTTTGACACCGACATTGGTGCTTTCATTGAGAGTTCCACTGTGTCGCCGTCAGAAGGTTCGATGGCTCCATCCATCATCTGCAATGATGCTGCCCTAGGGGAGGTTTTTCTTCCTGGCCAGATCTTCGTATTCGGCGGCTTCGCACTGCGGGCCAACTCGCTTGGCCATCTGGAGCAGATCGACAGCTACGCCCCAGGTCACCAGATTAGTTTTGGAAACCTAGACTATGTCGCTGATATCCGAGGAGACTTGATCTTCCAAGGATTCACGACCCCAACCTCCGCTCTGGCCTTAGAGCCGGAGTGCCTTGCCAGTACCAAAGACAGGATTTCTAAACCCGCCGGACTATTTGTGGCCACTAAGCCCAGTACGGGAGTGCCAGAGGAAGCAGCGTCACCGGCATCCATCGCCAAGCCGGACTCTTCCCTGGACGATGGCTCCGAATTCTCGGAATCACCATTGTGTGAGCTCGGCCATGGAATTCCCTTCCCACCATACTCCACGAATTCTTTTCCCCCTCAACAAACCTCGCCTTTAAGGGAGGCTCTATACTTGATGCGATCCCTCGTAATTAGATGGGAGCAACATCCGAGCTACGCCCAGCCCGGACTAAGGGCTGAGAGCGGGGAATTTTACGTCCCACCCACCACCCACTTCATCGCCATAGTAGAGGACTTAACTGACATGATCGATTATGGCTCCGTATACATCGACAGTTTGGACGACGATGTCGGAGAGGAGCAAGACGAAAACTCACCGTCTACCGGACGCTGGACGGCCACCTCTTTGTATGACGTGTACATGGTGGATGCACCCAAGGAGGGTGACACCGATAAAGAGAAGAATCCAGCAGAGGACTAACCTCCTGAGATACAACAAAAGCGCCGCCGCCGCCGCTCTAAATCACGTCGCGGCAAAGATAACAATACCGACACGGGAGAAAACAACACTCCGGACGATGCCGAAGACCAAGAAAACCCGGTCGAGCAAATCTCTGAACAAGACAACCGGGAGGATGGGTGAGTTAGCCCTGATGAACAGGCTGCAAACAAAGACTCGGAGGACGGTAATCATCTTCCACCCTCCGAGGATGAGGTGAGCCTTGGCGACAAAGACTTTATCGTGCTTGAGGAACCTCTTGAGTAGGAGCGCTTTAAGCAACAACTAATAGCCATTGCAAGGAGCCTGAAAAAGAAGCAGCAGCAGCTTCAAGCTGATCAAGATCTGCTCAACGATAGATGGACTGCCTGGTAGTAGAAGAATACGACCTCGAACGCCCAACCAAAAGTTACCCGAAGCATAAATTGCTACCTCAATTTGATGACGAGGCACTTGAGCCCGTACCATCAGTGCGTAATGCGACTGATCGACCACCACGTGGCTGGGACAAAACGGCAACTCAAGCCGAACACCGGCCTGATTTCTAGTACACAACCTTCTTCTTGTAGACGTTGTTGGGCCTCCAAGTGCAGAGGTTTGTAGGACAATAGCAAATTTCCCTCAAGTGGATGACCTAAGGTTTATCAATCTGTGGGAGGCGTAGGATGAAGATGGTATCTCTCAAGCAACCCTGCAACCAAATAATAAAGAGTCTCTTGTGTCCCCAACACACCCAATACAATGGTAAATTGTATAGGTGCACTACTTCAGCGAAGAGATGGTGATACAAGTGCAATATGGATAGTAGATAATGGTTTTTGTAATCTGAAAATATAAAAACAGCAAGGTAGCAAGTGGTAAAAGTGAGCACAAATGGTATTGCAATGCTAGGAAACAAGGCCTAGGGTTCATACTTTCACTAGTGCAAGTTCTCTCAACAATAATAACATAATTGGATCATATAACTATCCCTCAACATGCAACAAAGAGTCACTCCAAAGCCACTAATAGCAGAGAACAAACGAAGAGATTATTGTAGGGTATGAAACCACCTCAAAGTTATTCTTTTTGATCGATCTATTCAAGTGTCCATAGTAGAATAACACGAAGCTATTCTTTCCGTTCAATCTATCATAGAGTTCATACTAGAATAACACCTTAAGACACAAATCAACCAAAACCCTAATGTCACCTAGATACTCCAATGTCACCTCAAGTATCTGTGGGTATGATTTACGATATGCATCACACAATCTCAGATTCATCTATTCAACCAACACAAAGAACTTCAAAGAGCTCCCCAAAGTATCTACCGGAGAGTCAAGACGAAAACGTGTGCCAACCCCTATGCATAAGTTCAGGAGGTCACGGAACTCGCAAGTTGATCACCAAAACATACATCAAGTGGATCACATGATATCCCATTGTCATCACATATAAGCACGTGCAAGACATACATCAAGTGTTCTCAAATCCTTAAAGACTCAATCCGATAAGATAACTTCAAAGGGAAAACTCAATTCATCACAAGAGAGTAGAGGGGGAGAAACATCATAAGATCCAAATATAATAGCAAAGCTCGTGATACATCAAGATCGTACCACCTCAAGAACACAAGAGAGAGAGAGAGATCAAACACATAGCTACTGGTACATACCCTCAGCCCCGAGGGTGGACTACTCCCTCCTCGTCATGGAGGGCGTCAGGATGATGAAGATGGCCACTGGAGAGGGATCCCCCCTCCGGCAGGGTGCCATAACGGCTCTAGATTGGTTTTTGGTGGCTACGGAGGCTTCTAGCGGTGGAACTCCCAATCTATTCTGTTCCCCGATGTTTTTAGGGTATATGGATATATATAGGTGAAAGAAGTTGGTCAGGGGAGCCACGAGGGGCCCATGAGGGTGGGGGCGCTCCTAGGGGGGCAGGCGCGCCTCCCTGCCTCGTGGCCACCTCGAAGCTTCCTTGACGTCTACTCCAAGTCTCCTGGATTGCTTCCGTTCCAAAAATAACTCTCCTGAAGGTTTCATTCTGTTTGGACTCTGTTTGATATTCCTTTTCTTCGAAACACTGAAATAGGCAAGAAAATAGCTATTTGGGCTGGGCCTCCGGTTAATAGGTTAGTCCCAAAAGTAATATAAAAGTGTATAATAAAGCCCATAAACATCCAAAACAGATAATATAATAGCATGGAACAATCAAAAATTATAGATACGTTGGAGACGTATCACGGCCCGTCCTATCTCGCCGTAAAGGCAGAGACAAAACTGCTTAGGGATACACGTATGACCTGCGGCAGGACCTGAAGAATAAAGCAGGTCCGGCCAGATCGATCTACGGATCACGGGGGCGTGCCCCGACGCGCGACGATGGCTGTCAAGCCGAACATGGCAAGCATAATCACGTCTGAGCCGAAAGTCGCAGAGGGACCCCATTCGCACTACGTCACGATCTGGCCCGATATAGAGGTGCCGCACAACCCATCTGCTTCACTGATGAAGTAATGGAACATGAATTCCCAAAAGGGTTGAAACCCGGAAATATCGAATCATATGATGGAACCACAGATCCCGCGGTATGGATTGAAAACTTTATTCTCCATATTCATATGGCCCGTGGCGATGATCTTCATGCCATCAAATACCTCCCCCTAAAACTCAAGGGGCCATCCCGACACTGGCTGAACAGCCTGCCTAAAAACTCCATTGGCAGTTGGGAGGACTTGGAAGAAGCCTTCCTTGACAACTTCCAAGGTACATATGTTCGACCTCCGGATGCCGACGACTTAAGTCACTAATTCAATAGCCCGGAGAGTCAGCCAGGAAACTCTGGAGTAGGTTCTTAACCAAAAAGAACCAGATCGTCAACTGTCCGGATGCTGAAGCCCTAGCGGCCTTTAAACACAGCATCCGGGATGAATGGCTCGCCCGACACCTCGGCCAAGAAAAGCCGAAGTCCATGGCAGCCCTCACGACACTTATGACCCACTTTTGCGTGGGCGAAGATAGCTGGCTAGCCCATAGCAATAACAATGCAAACAAACCTGGCACTTCGGAAGACAGAAATATCAACAGCAAGCCCCGATGCAATAGACACAAGCGTCGAAGCAACGGTGACAATACCGTCGACATGGCGGTCAACACCGGATTCAGTGGCTCCAAGTCCGGTCAGCAGAAGAAGCCATATAAAAGAAATAACTAGGGTCCTTCCAGCCTGGACCGCATACTTTGTCGGCGTTCTTGGAACGAGGGTCCCCAGACTTGCCTGCCTGCGGCCCACGGCGTGGCTTCGCTAGCAGGCATGTACGTCCCATCTTCATCAACAAGGAATCAAGACCCTCGCGAGGGGCAAAGCCTCGCGAGGCGGGCGACACAAGACCTCCTCAGGAGCAGCCTCACCAGGATGGCTCATGAGGGGCGGAGAGTTCAAGGCGAGGAAAACCTCGCGAGGTTCTCGTGACATAAGCCATGACGATCGAGACCGGGCGGGTGCCAGGCGGGCGTCAGCGCGCGCAGCGTCCTTGTTTCCTCTTTGGTGCTAAGGGGGCAAGCGCAGGCGCGGAGTACCGAGGCATCAAGCAAAGGTTTCCATATTGGTGCAACGAGACCAAGACCAGAAGGACGGCAAGACGGAGGTCACCGTGGATCCCAAGACGGCGTC
The DNA here is from genome assembly GCF_003073215.2 of Triticum urartu. Taxonomy (NCBI): domain Eukaryota; kingdom Viridiplantae; phylum Streptophyta; class Magnoliopsida; order Poales; family Poaceae; genus Triticum; species Triticum urartu. The sequence continues at coordinate 433,490,077 of NC_053028.1, read as the reverse complement.
ACCACCAGAGCCTTTGGCAGGCGAATACTGCTTTTGTCAGGATAGCTTGTACTAGCTGTCCCCTTTCAAATTGGCCGTTGTTGGCTCCCTTCCCGCTCAATATTTGGGGAGAGGACCAGGGCCACTATAAATAGAACTAGCCACCACCTTAGCTAGGAAAGAGAGATCTAAGATTGGAGCCACCACATCCTTGGCGGCACACCAACCAAGCACAAGAACACCTCAAACTCAGGAGGCTGTTCTTCCCCTTGCACTGTTCATCCCCAGCCCAAGAGGCAATCCACCACCACACCAGAGTAGGGTATTACACCACAACGGTGGCCCGAACCAGTATAAATCTTGTGTCCTTTGTGTTGCGAGTTCGTCGAGTTAGTTTGTGAGATCTTAGCTAAGTTAGGACGTGGATCGATAGGGGGAGATCTTCGCGCACACCCAGTGTTCGAACCTTAAGGGTTTTGCCGGAACCCGTGATCCGACATTTGGTGCGCCCGGTAGGGGTGCGCCGGAGTCTTCCTTCTGTCGACTCGTGCTCCACCATCTCCACGCCCGCTCCCCATGGCGGGCGCCCCTCCAGCTGGATCTACCGGTGCCCACGGCGGCGCTCAGGGGCTCCGGGCCTTTGCCCCCGCCTTGCGGTAGGCGCAGTGGCCACCCAAGTTCAAGTTGGAGATGCCGCCGCGCTACGATAGCACGGCGGACCCGTCAGCTTTCCTGCTAGCATACGAGGAGGCCGTCCTGGAAGCCGGGGGCGACGACAAGATCATGGCCAACTGGTTCCCAATGGCCCTTGTAGGCGCGCCGCGCGCCTGGCTCCTCCACTTGCCGGAGTCTTCTGTCGCCACCTGGGAGGAGCTGCGCAACCTCTTCATCGCTCTCTTCGGGGAACCGACGACCCCCATCGTCGCAGCTCTTCTCGGCGGTTCGCAAGCACCACCCTCAGATCAACATGTCAAGCCATACTTTCAGCGTCACTTCCAAGCGCCCGGGGGCTCCGCCCAGCTAGGCCACGCCTGAGGCCAACCTCACCTTCGACTCGGAGGATCATGCATCCTGCCTCCACCGTCGGCTCGGGTGCGCTCCCGATGCTATGCGCACCCACCATCTGCCACGCATCCATCACCAAGACGCTCGTCGATGGCGGCACCGGCCTTAGTGTGCTCTCCGTCGAGGCCTTCAGCCTCTTTCACATACCGTTCGAGTGGCTTCGCCCCAGCAAGCCCTTCTCGGGAGTTGGCGGAGGCCCCGCCCGCTCCCTGGGGCAGATCCGCCTCCCCGTGACCTGATACGTCCATTTTTCATCATGCTTTTATATTGATATTTATTGCATTATGGGCTGTTATTTCACACTATGTCACAATACTTATGGCTATTCTCTCTTATTTTACAAGGTTTACATAAGGAGGGAGAATGTTGGCAGATGGAATTCTGGGGCTGGAAAAGGAGCAAATATTAGAGACCTATTCTGCACAACTCCAAAAGTCATGAAACTCCACGTAATACCTTATAATAAATAATGAAAAATCCTCGTGAAAGATGAAGACCAGGGGGCCCACACCCTTTCCACAAGGGTGGGGGGCGTGCCCCCTAGGGCGCGCCCCCTACCTCGTGGGCCCCCTGGTGGCTCTCCGATGACCATCTTCTGCTATATGAAGTCTTTCGTCAAGAAAAAAAAAATAAGAAGCAACCTTTCGGGACGAAACTCCGCCGCCACGAGGCGGGACCTTGGCGGAACCAATCTGGGGCTCTGACAGAGTTATTCTGCCGGGGAAACTTCCCTCCCGGAGGGGGAAATCATCGCCATCGTCATCACCAACGCTCCTCTCATCGGGAGAGGGCAATCTCCATCAACATCTTCATCAGCACCATCTCATCTCAAAACCCTAGTTCATCTCTTGTATCCAATTCTTGTCTCCAAGTCTGGGATTGGTGCTAGTAGGTTGCTAGTAGTATTAATTACTCCTTGTAGTTGATGCTAGTTGGTTTAATTGGTGGAAGATCATATGTTCAGATCCTTTATGCATATTATTACCCCTCTGATTATGAACATGAATATGCTTTGTGAGTAGTTACGTTTGTTCCTGAGGACAAGGGAGAAGTCTTGCTATTAGTAGTCATGTGAATTTGGTATTCGTTCGATATTTTGATGAGATGTATGTTGTCTAGCCTTTAGTGGTGTTATGTGAACGTCGACTACATAACACTTCACCATTATTTGGGCCTAGAGGAAGGCATTGGGAAGTAATAAGTAGATGATGGGTTTCTAGAGTGACAGAAGCTTAAACCCTAGTTTATGTGTTGCTTCGTAAGGGGTTGATTTGGATCCATATGTTTCATGCTATGGTTAGGTTTACCTTAATACTTTTGTTGTAGTTGCGGATGCTTGCAATAGAGGTTAATCATAAGTGGGATGCTTGTTCAAGTAAGAACAGCACCCAAGCACCGGTCCACCCACATGTCAAATTATCAAAGTACCGAACGTGAATCATATGAACGTGATGAAAACTAGCTTGACGATATTGCCATGTGTCCTCGGGAGCGCTTTTCCTTATATAAGAGTTTGTCCAGGCTTGTCCTTTGCTACAAAAAGGATTGGGCCACCTTGATGCACCTTATTTACTTTTGTTACTTGTTGCTCGTTATAAATTATCTTATCACAAAACTATCTGTTACCGCTTATTTCAGTACTTGTAGAGAATACCTTGCTGAAAACCGCTTATCATTTCCTTCTACTCCTCATTGGGTTCGACACTCTTACTTATCGAAAGGACTACGATAGATCCCCTATACTTGTGGGCCATCAAGACTCTTTTCTGGCTCCGTTGCCGGGGATTGAAGCGCCTTTGGTAGGTGGAATTTGGTAAGGAAAAATTTATATAGTGTGCTGAAATTTACTGTCACTTGTTGCTATGGAAAGTAATCCTCTGAGGGGCTTGTTCAGGGTATCTTCACCCCGACCAGTAGAGCAAAGAGTTGCTCCTCAACCTACTGAACCTATTGAAAATGAAATTCCTTATGAGTATCCTTCGGGTATGATAGAAAAACTGCTAGCTAATCCTTTTACAAGAGATGGAACAAAGCATCCTAATGAACACCTAATATATGTGGATGAAGTTTGTGGATTATTTAAGCTTGCAGGTATACCCGATGATGTTGCTAAGAAGAAGGTATTCCCTTTATCTTTGAAGGGAGATGCATTGACATGGTATAGGCTATGTGATGATACGAGATCATGGAACTATAGAAGATTGAAATTGGAATTTCATCAAAAGTATTACCCTATGCATCTTGTTCATCGTGACCGCAATTATATATATAATTTTTGGCCTCGCGAAGGAGAAAGCATCGCTCAAGCTTGGGGAAGGCTTAAATCAATGTTATATTCATGCCCCAATCATGATCTCCCAAGAGAAAAAATTCTTCAAAAAATTTATGCTCGGCTTTCTGAAAATAATCGCACCATGCTTGATACTTCTTGTGCTGGCTCTTTTATGATGAAGACTATTGGATTTAGATGGGATTTATTGGATAGAATTAAATGCAACTATGAAGATTGAGATCTCGACAAAGGTAAGGAGTTAGGTATGACACCTAAGTTTGATTGTGTTAAATCTTTTATGGATACCAATATTTTCCGTAAGTTTAGCACTAAATATGGACTTGATTCTGAGATAGTAGCTTCTTTCTGTGAATCTTTTTCTACTTATGTTGATCTCCCTAAGGAGAAGTGGTTTAAATATCATCCTCCCATAGAAGTAAAAGTAGCTGCACCTATTAAAGTTTAAGAAAAGACTGTCACTTATAATGATCCTATTGTTCCTACTTGTTATGTTGAGAAACCACATTTCCCTGTTAGGATAAAGGATCATGCTAAAGCTTCAACTGTGGTTCGTAAAAGCAATATTAAAACATATACACCTCCTGAGAAAGTTAAAGTAGAACCTAATATTGCTATTGTTAAAGATCTCTTGTCTGATAATATAGATGGGCATGTTATTTACTTCTGTAATGAAACTGCTAGAATTGCTAAACCCCATGATACAGATAAACCTAGACATGTGGTAGGCATGCCTGTTATTTCTGTTAAAATAGGAGATCATTGTTATCATGGCTTATGTGATATGGGTGCTAGTGCTAGTGCAATACCTATTGACTTATACAAAGAAATTATGCATGACATTACACCTGTTGAGTTAGAAGAAATTGATGTTACTATTAAACTTGCTAATAGAGATACTATTTCACCAATGGGGATTGTTAGAGATGTTGAAGTCTTGTGTGGGAAAACTAAATATCCTGCTGATTTTCTTGTTCTTGGTTCCCCACAAGATAGCTTTTGTCCCATTATATTTGGTAGACCCTTCTTAAATACTATTAATGCTACCATAGATTGCATAAGGGATGTTGTTACTGTCGGCTTAGATGATATGACTCATGAGTTTAATTTTTCTAAATTTAGTAAACAACACCATGAAGACGAATTGCCTAGTAAGGATGAAATTATTGGTCTTGCTTCTATTGCTGTACCTCCTAGTGATCCTTTAGAACAATATTTGCTAGACCATGAGAATGATATGTTTATGAATGAAAGAAGGGAAATAGATGAAGTATTCTTTAAACAAGAACCTATTCTGAAACACAATTTGCCTATTGAAATCCTAGGGGATCCCCCTCCACCTAAGGGTGATCCCGTGTTTGAGCTTAAACCGTTGCCTCATAATCTTAAATATGCTTATCTTGATGAAAAGAAGATATATCCTGTTATTATTAGTGCTAACCTTTCAGAGCATGAAGAAGAATGATTATTGAAAACTCTGAAGAAGAACCGTGCTGCTATTGGATATACTCTTGATGACCTTAAGGGCATTAGTCCCACTCTATGTCAACATAAAATAAATTTGGAAGCAGATGCCAAACCAGTTCGTGATCCTCAACGACGTCTGAATCCTAAAATGAAAGAAGTGGTAAGAAAATAAATACTAAAGCTTCTGGAGGCAGGTATAATTTGTCCCGTTGCTGATAGTCAGTGGGTAAGTCCTGTTCATTGTGTCCCTAAAAAGGGAGGTATTACTGTTGTTCCTAATGATAAAGATGAATTGATTCCACAAAGAATTATTATAGGTTATAGGATGGTAATTGATTTCCACAAATTAAATAAGGCTACTAAGAAAGATCATTACCCCTTACCTTTTATCGATCAAATGCTAGAAAGATTATGCAAACATACACATTACTGCTTTCTAGATGGTTATTCTGGTTTCTCTCAAATACCCATGTCGGCGAAAGATCAATCAAAGACTACTTTTAAATGCCCTTTTGGTACTTTTGCTTATAGACGTATGCCTTTTGGTTTATGTAATGCACCTGCTACCTTTCAAAGATGCATGATGGCTATATTCTCTGACTTTTGTGAAAAGATTTGTGAGGTTTTCATGGACGACTTTTCCGTCTATGGATCTTCTTTTGATGATTGCTTGAGCAATCTTGATCGAGTTTTGCAGAGATGTGAAGAAACTAATCTTGTCTTGAATTGGGAAAAGTGCCACTTTATGGTTAATGAAGGTATTGTCTTGGGGCATAAAGTTTCTGAAAGAGGCATTGAAGTTGATAAACCCAAGGTTGATGCTATTGAAAAGATGCCATGTCCCAAGGACATCAAAGGTATAAGAAGTTTCCTTGGTCACACTAGATTTTATAGGAGGTTCATTAAGGACTTCTGAAAAATTTCTCGGCCTCTGACTAATTTATCACAAAAGATATACCATTTGTCTTTGATGATGATTGTGTAGAAGCATTTGCAATACTTAAGAAAGCATTAGTCTCTGCACCTATTGTTCAGCCACCTGATTGGAATTTACCCTTTGAAATTATGTGTGATGCTAGTGATTATGCCGTAGGTGCTGTTCTAGGGCAAAGAGTTGATAAGAAATTAAATGTTATCCATTATGCTAGTAAGACTCTAGACAATGCTCAAAGAAATTATGCTACTACTGAAAAAGAACTTTTAGAAGTTGTATTTCTTGTGATAAGTTCAGACCTTATATTGTTGATTCTAAAGTAACTATCCACACTGATCATGCTGCTATTAAATATCTTATGGAGAAGAAAGATGCTAAACCTAGACTTATTAGATGGGTTCTCTTGCTACAAGAATTTGATTTGCATATTGTTGATAGAAAAGGAGCTGAGAACCCCGTTGCAGACAACTTATCTAGGTTAGAGAATGTTCTTGATGACCCACTACCTATTGATGATAGCTTCCCTGATGAACAATTAAATGTCATAAGTACTTCTCGTAGTACCCCTTGGTATGCTGATTATGCTAATTACATAGTTGCTAAATTTATACCACCTAGCTTCACATACCAACAAAAGAAAAAGTTCTTCTATGATTTGAGACATTACTTTTGGGATGACCCACAACTTTATAAAGAAGGAGTAGATGGTGTTATTAGACATTGTGTACCTGAGCATGAACAGGAACAGATCCTACGCAAGTGCCACCCCGAAACTTATGGAGGACACCATGCGAGAGATAGAACTACACATAAGGTATTGCAATCCGGTTTTTATTGGCCTACTCTCTTCAAGGATGCCCGTAAGTTTGTCCTATCTTGTGATGAATGTCAAAGAATTGGTAATATTAGTAGACGTCAAGAAATGCCTATGAATTATTCACTTGTTATTGAACCATTTGATGTTTGGGGCTTTGATTATATGGGACCTTTTCCTGCCTCTAATGGATACACATATTTTAGTTGCTGTTGATTACGTTACTAAGTGGGTAGAAGCTATTACAACTAGTAGTGCTGATCATAACACTGCTATTAAAATGCTTAAAGAAGTTATTTTTCAGAGGTTTGGAGTCCCTAGATATTTAATGACTGATGGTTATTCACATTTTATTCATGCTGCTTTCCGTAAAATGCTTGCTAAATATGACGCCAATCATAGAATTGCATCTCCATATCACCCACAGTCTAGTGGTCAAGTAGAATTGAGTAATAGAGAACTCAAATTAATTTTGCAAAAGACTGTCAATAGGTCTAGAAAGAATTGGTCCAAGAAACTTGATGATGCATTATGGGCCTATAGAACTGCATATAAAAATCCTATGGGTATGTCTCCGTATAAAATGGTATATGGAAAAGCATGTCACTTACCTCTCGAACTAGAGCATAAGGCATATTGGGCTATTAAAGAGCTCAACTATGATTTTAAACTTGCCGGTGAAAAGAGGTTATTTGATATTAGCTCACTTGATGAATGGAGAACCCAAGCTTATGAAAATGCCAAGTTGTTTAAAGAAAAGGTTAAAAGATGGCATGAAAAAAGGATACAAAAGTGTGAGTTTAATGTAGGTGATTATGTACTGTTATACAACTCTCGTTTAAGATTTTTTTGCAGGAAAACTTCTCTCTAAATGGGAAGGCATCTATGTTATCGAGGAGGTCTATCGTTCCGGTGCCATAAAAATCAACAACTTCGAAGGCACAAATCCGAAGGTGGTAAACGGACAGAGAATTAAACATTATATCTCAGGTAATCCCATAAATATTGAAACCAATATTATTGAAACCGTAACCCCGGAGGAATACATAAGGGACACTTTCCAGAACGTTTCAGACTCCGAAAAGGAATAGGTATGTGGTACGGTAAGTAAACCGAGTCCAAAACAATTTTTAAGGAAATATTTCTCTGTTTTGGAATATTTAGAAAAATAGAAAATTAAGTAGCAGTCCGGGAAGGACACGAGGGCCCCACGAGGGTGGAGGGCGTGCTCCCTACCTCGTGAGCACCTCGTGTGCCTTCCGGACTCCGTTTTCTTGCACGATACGTATTTTGGTCGGTAAAAATTCACTATATATTCTCCCGAAGGTTTTGACTCCCGTATCACGCAAATATCCTCTGTTCTTGTTTTGGGCTGTTCTCTGTCAGGGTTGTCAAGGCCAGGCATCATGTCGTTCACCTCCTCCAACAACGGTGACAAAGATGCCTGGCTATGAAGATAGAGCTAAAGATGGAAGAACCCATGGAGATCAACAAGGATGAAGGGATCAAGAAGGCCACGGAGAACCAAGCTCCGGCAACAGAAGACATCCTTCAACTTGATCACAACCTTCTTACCCCAACTGAGATTGAAGCTTTCGAGATGATTGAGTTAACTCGTATTCAAAACAAGTATCTCACAATTGAAAATATTTTGTTGAAGGAGCATATATTTGCACTCAAGGGCATTATTCGCATGCTAGAGGACCTCTTACGCTCGATGCGCGACTATCCATCACCTCCTTCTTCACCAACCAAGGAGATATAATCACATGGGTATGGGCACTCCCCTTGGCAACCGCCAAGCTTGGGGGAGGTGCCCCGATATCGTATCACAATCACAACTCCTATCTTTACCGTTTTCCTTAGTTCGATCCTATTAGTAGTATTTTGATCTAGTAGAATAAAGTTTATGGCATGATCTAGTTTTGAGTTTTGCCTTATGATCTATCTACGTAATCGAGTCCGTGAGCTATATAATAAAGATTAGTGTTGAGTCAAGGGCTTGATTTTCTTGCTATGATCTTGGGTGAATAAAAGAAAAGAGAAAAAGAATAAGAAGAAACAAAAGTTCATATTGATCTAATTGATAGTAATGACTTCACATAGAAAGAGTGTGATGATTAAAAGTTGTTGGGAGTTGGCAGACATAGCTTTGGTCATCGTTGCAATTAATAGGAAGTAATAAGGAAAGAGAGGTTTCACATATAAATATATTATTATTGACATCTTTTATGATTGGGAGCACTCATCAAAATATGACATGCTAAAGAGTTGATGTTGGACAAGGAAGACAACGCAATGGGTTATGTTTTCTTATATCTGAGATAAAGTATGTTGTCATGGATCATCCAACATGTTGAGCTTGCCTTTCCCCCTCCTTCTAGCCAAATTCTCAGCACCAAGTAGAGATACTACTTGTGCTTCCAAATACCCTTAAACCAGTTTTGCCATGAGAGTCCACCATATCTACCTATCGATTGAGTAAGATCCTTCAAGTAAGTTGTCATCGGTGCAAAGCAATAAAAATTGCTCTAAATATGTATGATTAGTGTGGGAGAAATAAGCTTTATACGATCTTGTGATGTGGAAGTAATAAAAGCGACGGACTGCATAATAAAGGTTCATATCACAAGGGGCAATATAAAGTGACGTTCTTTCGCATTAAGATTTTGTGCATCCAACCATAAAAGCGCATGGCAACCTCTGCTTACCTCTGCAAAGGGCCTATATTTTATTATTATCTTCTACCTTATGCAAGTGTCATGGTGATCTTCACCTCTCCCTTTTTCATTTTATCCTTTGGCAAGCCCAGCATGTTGGAAAGAACCTGATATATATATCTAATTGGATGTAGGGGGCATGGGTTATTATTGTTGACATTACCCTCGAGGTAAAAAGGTTGTGGGGCGAAACTATAAGCCCCTATCTTTCTTTGTGTCCGATTAAAACTCCGTAACCACAAGTATTGCGCGAGTGTTAGCAATTATGAAGGACTAGATGATAGTTGAGTATGTGGACTTGCTTTTTAGCTCTGACATATACTCTTTCTGATGTTATGATAAATTGCAATTGTTTCAATGACTGAGGTTATAGTTTGTTGGTTCTCAATAAGGTTTCTGATTCATACTTTTGCATTGTGAATGGATCATCACTTGAACATAAGTAATCATATGACAATATCTATATATGTTGCTGTTATGAGAATAATCATGATGCCTTCATGTCCGTATTTTATTTTTATCGATGCCTCTACCTCTAAACATGGGGACATATTTATTGTTATCGGCTTTCACTTGAGGACAAGCAAGGTCTAAGCTTGGGGGAGTTGATACGTCCATTTTGCATCATGCTTTTATATCAATATTTATTGCATTATGGGCTGTTATTTCACATTATGTCACAATACTTATGGCTATTCTCTCTCATTTTACAAGGTTTACATAAGGAGGGAGAATGCCGGCAGCTGGAATTCTGGGCTGGAAAAGGAGCAAATATTAGAGACCTATTCTGCACAACTCCAAAAGTCCTGAAACTCCACGAAATACCTTATAATAAATAATGAAAAATCCTCGCCAAAGATGAAGACCAGGGGGCCCACACCCTTTCCACGAGGGTGGGCCCCCCTAGGGCGCGCCCCCTACCTCGTGGGCCCCCTGGTGGCTCTCCGATGACCATCTTCTGCTATATGAAGTCTTTCGTCGAAAAAAAATAAGAAGCAACCTTTCGGGACGAAACTCCGCCGCCACGAGGCGGAACCTTGACGGAACCAATCTAGGGCTCCGGCAGAGCTATTCTGCCGGGGAAACTTCCCTCCCGGAGGGGGAAATCATCGCCATCATCATCACCAACGCTCCTCTCATCGGGAGAGGGCAATCTCCATCAACATCTTCATCATCACCATCTCATCTCAAAACCCTAGTTCATCTCTTATATCCAATTCTTGTCTCCAAGTCCGGGATTGGTGCTACTAGGTTGCTAGTAGTGTTAATTACTCCTTGTAGTTGATGCTAGTTGGTTTAATTGGTGGAAGATCATATGTTCAGATCCTTTATGCATATTATTGCCCCTCTGATTATGAACATGAATATGCTTTGTGAGTAGTTACGTTTGTTCCTGAGGACAAGGGAGAAGTCTTGCTATTAGTAGTCATGTGAATTTGGTATTCGTTCGATATTTTGATGAGATGTATGTTGTCTAGCCTCTAGTTGTGTTATGTGAATGTCGACTACATAACACTTCACCATTATTTGGGCCTAGAGGAAGGCATTGGGAAGTAATAAGTAGATGATGGGTTGCTAGAGTGACAGAAGCTTAAACCCTAGTTTATGCGTTGCTTCATAAGGGGCTGATTTGGATCCATATGTTTCATGCTATGGTTAGGTTTACCTTAATACTTTTGTTGTAGTTGCGGATGCTTGCAATAGAGGTTAATCATAAGTGGGATGCTTGTTCAAGTAAGAACAGCACCCAAGCACCGGTCCACCCACATGTCAAATTATCAAAGTACCGAACGCGAATCATATGAACATGATGAAAACTAGCTTGACGATATTGCCATGTGTCCTCGGGAGCGCTTTTCCATATATAAGAGTTTGTCCAGGCTTGTCCTTTGCTACAAAAAGGATTGGGCCACCTTGCTGCACTTTATTTATTTTTGTTACTTGTTGCTTGTTACAAATTATCTTATCACAAAACTATCTGTTACCACTTATTTCAGTACTTGCAGAGAATACCTTGCTGAAAACCGCTTATCATTTCCTTCTGCTCCTCGTTGGGTTCGACACTCTTACTTATCGAAAGGACTACGATAGATCCCCTATACTTGTGGGTCATCATGACCTTCGGCACGCGCGGCAACTACCGCACTTAGCTCATCGACTTCGAGTTCGCCCGCATTGGCCTCCCATACAATGCCATCCTCGGGTACCCAGCTTTGGCCCAGTTCATGGCAGCAGCCCATCCAGCTTACAATCTCATGAAGATGTCGGGGAGCCAGGGTGTCCTCACCATCAATGGGGATGCCAAGGAGGCCCTGGAGGTACTCAAGCTTGCCCTCAAGGCCGCCGCGACAGCACGACCCGCCGACGCGGATACCTCCAAGGCCAAGGGAGCCGCACCAACCAAGAAGAAGTAGTTCTTCACTCAGGACAAGGAAGAAACCAAGCAAGTGTTGGTCGAGGAGGACGAGTCCTCAGGGGCAACCTTTACCATAGGCGCCAACCTCAAGCCTGCTCAGGAGGAGGCGCTAGTGAAGTTTTTGCGCGCAAACAAGGGAGTGTTCGCGTGGGAGCCTGATCAGCTGGTAGGGGTCCCAATAGAGGTAATAGAGCGCCACCTGAAGGTGTGCCCCAACGTACTCCCTGTGAAGCAGAAGGCAAGGCGGCAGTCCATGGAGAAGTAAGCTTTCATCGTCCAAGAAACCCGCAAGTTGGAGGCTGCGGGTGTCATGCGCGAGGTTCGGTACCTCGAGTGGCTGGGGAACCCTGTCGTCGTCCCCAAGAAAGGCGGGAAGGAGCGGATGTGCGTCGATTTCACCAACCTCAACAAGGCCTGCCCCCAAGATCCGTTCCTACTTCCACGCATCGACCAGATCGTCGACTCCACCACCGAGTGCGCCTTGCTATGCTTCCTGGACACGTTCTCAGGATATCACCAGATCAAGTTGGCGGTAGAAGATGTGGATAAGACGGCCTTCCTGACCCCGTGTGGGGTGTACTGCTACACCTGCATGCCGTTCGGGCTGTGCAACACGGGCGCAACCTTCCAGCGACTCATACACATCGCCTTAGGGCGGCAGCTCGGGAGAAACGCTGAAGCCTACGTCGACGACATCGTGGTGAAGTCTCGGGAGGCGGGGACCTTGATCCAAGACCTAAAGGAGACCTTTGAAAGCCTTCATCAGGTGGACTTGTGGCTCAATCCAGAGAAATGCGTGTTTGGCGTCCCTTCCGGCAAGCTGCTGGGTTTCCTGGTGTCCCATAGGGGGATCGAGGCCAACCCAGAGAAGATCAAGGCCATTGAAGACATGAGTCCACCACAGACCCTCAAGGAAATGCAGAAGTTGGCTGGTCGGGTGACTGCGTTGGGGCGCTTCATGTCCAAGCTAGGAGAGCCCGTTCGAGTGGACCCCGGAGGCCGACCAACCTTTTCAAGACCTCAAGAGATACCTGACCAGCCCCCCAGTGATGGTGGCGCCACGACCTCGCGAGCCCCTAGTGCTCTATCTTGCCGCCACCCCGTACTTAGCCAGCGCGGCTCTGGTGGCGGTTCGGGAAGAACACCAAGCCAAGGGTGCATCGCGTCGTGCCGTGCCTCCAGCAGAGATGACGCAAGACCAGAAGGGCGCCACAAGGGCCGCAGCAGCAGCGGCAGAGGATCAGGCTCAGCAGGGCGATGCCCCCATGCTCGCGAAGACTTCGGCACGTGACCAAGCGTCGGGGGCTCTACCTCCTCAGGAGGCACCATAGCTTCTAGAACACGCAAACCTCATCAGCACGCCTACCCTCGTCGAGCACCCAGTATACTTCGTCAACACGGTGTTGCGGGACACAAGAGCATGGTACCCCATGCCTCAGAAGCTCCTACTCGCGCTCCTAGTGGCCTTGTGAAAGCTGCGGCACTACTTCCAGGGCCACCCCATCAAGGTCGTCTCGGCTTACCCATTGGAGAGAGTGCTCAAGAGCCCCAACTCTGCCGGAAGAGTCGCTGAATGGAACATCGAGTTGCAAGCATTCCAGCTAGAGTTCAGTACTACCAGGGTCATCAAGGGAGCCGCGCTCGCTGGTTTCGTGGCAGAATGGACAGACGCCCCGACGCTTGAAGAAGGTGAAGACTGGTCCCTCTCACCGGGAAGCGAGGCGCCTGATGGCTGGGTCATGTATTTCGATGGTGCCTTCGCGCGCCAGGGCGCGGGGGCTGGAGCAGTACTCATCTCGCCCACTTAGGACAAGCTCTACTATGCCATGCAGCTCTGCTTCCAGCAGGGCGAGAAGGTTTCCAACAACATTGCAGAATACGATGGCCTCATAGCCGGCCTGAAGGCTGCGGCGGCGCTGGGGGTGAAGCGTCTCACTATCAGGGGCGACTCACAGCTCCTCGTAAACTTCTCCAACAAGGTATATGAGCCGAAGGAAGAGCACATGGAAGCATACCTCACGGAGGTGCGCAAGATGGAGAAGCAATTTCTAGGCCTGGAGTTGAAGCACGTGCCCCGTGGCACCAACAAGGAAGCAGATGACATCGCCAGAAGAGCATCCAAGCGACAGCCCCAGGAGCCTGGCATCTTCGAGGAGCGTCTCTTCAAGCCATCAGCAACGCCGCCGCTTTCAAGAACAGCTCAGCCTCGGGAGGAATTCCCGCAGCCGCCTGCCTCAGGAACCCTAGCCCATGGCCCGACCTCAGGAGCGCGCTTACTCCTGGTGCTCGAGCCCCAGGAGGGATGCTGGACCAAGGAATTCAAGGAATACCTGATGCAAGGGGCGTTGCCAGAGAAGGAGGAGGATGCGGAGCGCGTGGCCCGTCAGGCCACAACATACTGCATCCAGGATGGTGAGTTATACAGGAAGCGACCAAATGACGTTACACTGCGTTGTATCTCCAGGGAACAGGGGAAAGAGCTGATAGCTAACATACACGGCGGAGACTGTGGGCACCACTCGTCATCGCGAACCCTCGTCGGCAAGGCATTCCGAAGTGGATTCTACTGGCCTACGGCACTCAACAACACGACCGAGCTGGTGAAGTCCTGCGAGGCCTGCCAATTCCATGCCAAGCAGATCCATCAGCCAGCTCAGGGCCTCCAGACTATCCCACTCTCATGGCCGTTCGCGGTCTGGGGGCTGGATATTCTGGGCCCATTCCCTCGGGCACCTGGGGGCTATCGATACCTCTATGTCGCCATCGACAAGTTCAGTAAGTGGCCGGAGGTTGAAGCATGTCGGCGTTCTGGGAACGGGGGTCCCCAGACTTGCCTGCCTGCGGCCCGCTGTGTGGCTAAGCCAGCAGGCCGTATGGCCCATCTTCATCAACAAGGCATCCAAGACCCTCGCGAGGGGCCAAGCCTCGCGAGGCAGATGACACAAGACCTCCTCTGGAGTGGCCTAGTCAGGCAGGCTCATGAGGAGCGGAGATATCAAGGCAAGGCGAACCTCACGAGGCTCTCGTGACGTGAGCCATGATGATCGACACCAGGTGGGTGCCAGCGCGCGCAGCGTCCTTGTTTCCTCTTTGGTGCTAAGGTGACCAGCGCAGGCGAGGAGTACCGAGGCATCAAGCAAAGGTTGCAATTTTTGTGCAACAATATCAAGACCAGAAGGACGGCAAGACATAGGTCATCGTGGAGCCCAAGACAACATCACCACTAGAGCCTTTGGCAGGCGAAGACCACTTTTGTCAGGATGGCTTGTTCTAGCTGCCCCCCTTGAAATTAGCCCGCCGTTGTTGGCTCCCTTCCCGCTCAATTTTTGGGAAGAGGACCATGGCCTCTATAAGTAGGACTAGCCACCACCATAGGCAAGGGGAACCATTTTTTAGATCATCCCCAGCCACACAAGTTAGCCAAGCACAAGAACACCTCAACCTCAGGAGGCTGTTCTTCCCCTTGTATTGTTGATCATTAGCCCAAGAGGCAATCCACCACCACCACCACACTGGAGTAGGGTATTACACCACAACGGTGGCCTGAACCAGTATAAATCTTGTGTATTTCTGTGTTGCGAGTTTGTCGAGTTCGTTCATGAGATCTTAGTGAGCTAGGGCGTAGATCGATGGGAGGAAAAGACTTCGCGCGCACCCCAGTGTTCGAACCTTAAGGGTTTGCCGAAACCCCACATCCGACATTTGGCGTGCCCGGTAGGGGTGCGCCATAGCTTTCCCACCATCAGTTCGTCGCTCCATCGCCCCATCGTCTCCATGGTGGACGCTCACCATGCTCGAGCTGAGCGTCGGGCTGCCCTCACCGCCCGCGTTGCTCAGACGGCTCCCATCGGCGGGCCACCATGTTATTCTCCGTGTCCCACCACCAACAAAGCCACCGGCCCGGTGGGGAACGAGCAGCAAGCGTCTTCGCTGCATCCTTCGGTGCGGCAGGACGGCCACACTGCCACTCCATCGCTGACCCCGGACGGTTCTTCATCTCATGCACACCGCGCTCCCATGGAGGCGCGGGCCGCACTCCTCGCCGCAAACGAGCTCCTGCGCTACCGCCCAGTCGACGACCTCTACGAGGAGTGGCTCAACCATGTCGCCAAGCTCCTCTGTGCCGCAGGGAGCTCCTCGGCGCTATCCGTCTCTCTGCCTCACCCGCAGCCAGCCACGGGCGACGAGGCCCGAGGCGCGCCTCCACCACCCCAGCCCAAAGATGGCGCCTTGGCACCAAGGCGTGCGGCCCCGCGGTGTGATCCGCCACGCCCGGTGCCCGCACGTGAAGAGAGAAGCTACCAAGAAATCCCCGCACTTCCCGTGCCGCCTCGTCAAGACCGTGCGCCACTTGCGGCGGCGCCGCGCAGACCTCGATAAGGCCAAGCTCCACCTCCAAGGCGGGCCCTAGTAACCACGGCTGGCTGCCGCGCCTTCACCCCAGAGCTACGCAGCATTGCCTGGCCATGCAAGTTCAAGCCGGATCTGCCTCCTCGCTACGATGGCACTGCTGACCCCGCAGAGTTCCTACAGCTCTACGAGCTGAGCATCAGAGCAGCCAACGACGACGAGAAAGTCATGGTGAACTGGTTTCCCATGGCTCTCAAGGATGGGGCCCGCTCCTGGCTCCTGAACCTGCAGCACGGCTCGATCTCCTCCTAGGATGAGATGCGCGACCGCTTCGTCGCCAACTTCCGGGGCACTCGTGACCGCCGGCCAGCCGCGGGCGACCTGTGCCGCATCAAGCAACAACCAGGGGAGACCCTCCAGAAGTACATCCAGCGCTTCAACAGCACCCGCCTCAAGATCCCCAAGGTCACGGACGAGGCCATCATCTCCGCGCTCTCCGACGGTGTCCGTGACGTCAAGATGAAGGAAGAGCTCGCTATCCCTGAGGAGCGCTGCACGTCTCAGGAGCTGTTTAACCTAGCGACCAAGTGCGCAAGAGCTGAGGAGGGGCGCCTTTCCCTCCTTAAGCTGCCAGTCGCGGGCACAGAGTAGAAGAAAGCCAAGGCCAAGGACGTGAAGCGCAAGGAAGCGGTAGTGCTAGCTGCGGAGCCCGACACCAAACAGGGCAGAGATCAGCCCGAGTCATCCAAGAACAGCCGACCGTTCTGCGCCTTCCACAACCTGAACACCCACAACACCAACGACTGCCTAGAGCTCCGAGCCCTATGCGAGGGACGCTACAGTCGACGCCCCGAGCGCAGCAACCGGGGCTATGGCCGCGGAGGAGGACGAGGAGGCAGACGCTGGGACGATCGTGGACCGTGCCAGGAATGGCGTGACAGGCCTCGTGAGGACCGCTGGCAGGACCATCCTCGTGAGGGGCCCTGGAGGGACCAGCCTCGTGAGGATCGCCCCCAAGGCAACACCGGTCTTCCTCCACTGCCGCCACCAAGAAGGAACGACGACCATCATCAGGATGAGGGGGCCGGGGGCTTTCAGGAGCCCCGTGCAATCGCCTGCATCTTGGGCGGCACCCAGGCCCCAGCCTCTCAGCGCATCTTCAAACGGTTCGCTCCCGAGGTGAACGCGGTGCTCCCCAAGCTTGAGGTCGCGCGCCTGCTCAAGTGGTCCCAGTGTGCCATCACTTTCGACTCGGCAGATCAGCTCAAGTGCACGGCCACCACCGGCGTCCTCTCGATGTTGTGTTCCCCGGTCATCAGCAATTTGCAGGTCACCAAGACCCTCATCGATGGCGGTGCAGGGCTCAACGTCCTGTCCGTCGACACTTTCGACAACCTCCAAGTGCCATATGAGCAACTCCAGCCTACCAAACCTTTCTCAGGAGTGACTGATGGCTCCACCACACCGATAGGGCAGGTCCGCCTTCCTGTCACCTTCGGCACGCGCGACAACTACCGCACCGAGCTCATCGACTTTGATGTCGCGCACATCCGCCTGCCGTACAATGCCATCCTCGGGTATCTAGCCCTGGCTAAGTTCATGGCGGTCACCCACCACGGCTACAATGTCCTCAAGATGCCTGGAAGTGGCGGGGTCATCACGGTCCCATGTGAAGTAAGGGATGCGGTGTGCTCCCTCGAGCGCGCCTTCCCAGCTGCAGCAATCGACGACCCCGATAGTAGAAGTGAGGGCCCTCCGGAGGCCACCCCCAAGAAGAAGCAGCTGCGCCGCGCAGAACCTCAGGAGGATGGCGTCGCGGCAGGAGCCTCATCAGGATCAGCGTCCGTCCTAGGGGCGCCTCCCTCCATCGCATCGGAAGGCGCGCCTAGTGCCCTCCTCGGGCAGGGCTCGGGGGTTCTCTTCTGGAGGGCCTCAGGCCTTGCCAACCACACGAGGGAGGCGCTTGGGCACCATTTGGAGGCGTGCTACGACGCACGTTTTCCTCAGGAGAACGCAGGGCAAGGGGTGCCCACCGCTCAGGAGTTCATCACCAAGATGCAAGAGCCATGCGCGGCGACAGCCGCTCATAGGGCGCGGCTCACCACCCAGGCGAGGGTGCTGAGCTATGTGTCTGCATCGATGTCCCAGGGCTCAACAGGGTCGCGTCTCAGGAGCGCTTCTAGCCTTCGCGTGTGGGCCGTTGTGAGGGCCCGCCACATAGCTACGTTCGCAAGCCCCTCGGCTTGCCGAGCATGGCTTCGGCCTATCAGTGTGCCATGCGGCGTGACCTGGCGGCTCAACAGGCCAGGTACCGCGTCGTTCTGGAGGGAATGGAGACGGTCTTCATGGAGCCTCCCTAGGCTCAGGGCTCCGGTGGCTCATGAGGAGTCCTTTCTTCGACGCACGCCTTCAGCTGCACCAACTCTGCTTCGTCTACAGAACCAGGTGACACCTTCCAAGCTCGTTAAGCTGGGAGCGCCCCTTGGGCTGCATTATTCCCAGGCCGTGTGGGTCCGTCCCTATGGCATGTATCCCATTTTCTTATGTCTTTAGCTTACCTTGCTGGGGGCGCCCCTCGGGCTGCATCATCCCCAAGCCGCTCGGGCTGGACCCAGTGGCATGTATCTTCCTGCATTTACCCAAGCTGATTTTCCTTCCCTGCTTAACCTGCCTACGGTTATCACCTGCTCGATCATCGCCTCCCATGGGGCCTCCTCACAGGAATGGCGCTGGTGCATGGGTCCGTCCCTGCCACGTCGACAAATCTGAGCGGTCGAGCTCTGGCTCGCGGCACGCCCCGCACACGTCACCTCAACAGGCCCTCAGTGCCTTCACTTCATCCAGACCAACCAGCGGCAGGCTGACAGCTGTAACGGCAAACCATGTTCTTCTTGTGCCTGTTCACAGGGACCCCGCGGGGAGGATAGCAGGTGGCACCGCGAGTCTCCTTTTCTCTCGTGCAATTCGCTTGCGCGTTAAAAGGGGGGCTCCTGAGCATCGCGACTTAGGAGCTCTTACTGGCTCTCCAGCCCTCACCCCCTGGCCTTGACCACAGCATCGTGACCTGGCATACAAGCGGCGGCTGAGCTTGCTCGAGGGCCGGGACCTGAGGACGCAGATCACTAAGGAGAGCATGGGAGGAGGGAAACTTGTATGGGCCAGCCTGGCTATGCCGCACAAGTTGGCGCGCAGCCCCAGCGCAACGTCAAGAATCTTCACGAAGTTCACAAGATAAGTCTCGCCCTCGGATCGGCTAAATGCCTGGGCCTTATGGACACTCACGCCTTGCAGCAATCCCGTTGCGCGCACGTCAACTCCCTTTCTTCCCTTACCATGGCCGCTTGAGCGCTAAGGGGGACCTCCTGAGCATCGCGCCTCAGGGGCTCTTACTGGACCTCGGGCCGCACACCTCCTGGCCTTGACCACGGCACGCGACCTGGCATACCAGCGACGGCTGTAGCCTGCCTGGGGACCGGGACCTGTCGTCTTAGAGCAACAAGCTATCGCGAGGAAAGAAAGGGGGACCGAGCCTTAACGGGACGCACGTTCATCAAATCTTCATAACAGGGAAGATAAGCACAAAAGACATTACAGACCCTTACATGCCCCCACGGGGTGCTTCATGATTCTTCATAGGAAACAAAAGCTAAAACTAAGGAGGATCCTATCAACACACCCCCCGTTGTAGATGCCATCATCAACAGTGGGCCACGGGAGGCCGGCGCCAACCCCATCCAGATCAGCAGCGGCGACGGCCGGACACGGCAACACTGCTCCGAGTGCGGCGAGAGCACGGAGGCACATAGCTGTCGTCGCTCATCTCCGGAGTCTTGTAGAGCTCAGGAGAGCTGCTGGACTCCCAAGGGCTGCTGTTGCTGGAGGGGTCGCGAGCGGAGCGTGCATCAGCCTCGCGCTCCTCTCCGGAGCAGCACTCCAGGCGGCGGCCCTCAGCGTCGAAGACCTTGAAGAAGAGCGTGGAGACGCCGTCGTACTCAAGATGGATCGCGAGGGCGCCCCTCGCGCGACAGACCCGCGCGATCTCACCCCAGCCATGAGTCATGAAGATCTTGCCGGTGGGGACCGCTTCGATCTCTGCTCCAGTCGCCGGAGTGCCGTAGTCGGCGTGCTGCAACCATAGCTCGAGAGGCCCCCTCGGCGGCATCATGTCAGAGAAGAACCGCGGGAAGCGGATCCAAGAACTTGGGGGCATCGACGCCCACAGCACCAGCTCGCGCGAGGAGTCCGCGGCGTGGATTCCGGGGGCAACGGCGCGCGTCGCCGTGGCACGGCGACCCTGGGCGCGGCGCGGACGACGCTTATCGGAGTAATGGGCCAAGGGTAGGATAACCCAAGTCCCAAAACCTTTCAAGACATCGGGGCTGACTGCGCCCCTCAAGACAACAGATGAAGAGCCGCCTTCTGGAGGACGGCTGAAGGAACAGTCGGCTGCCCGCATGCGTCCGAGTCCTAGAGGCGAGGTCAACACCGGCCGACTCCCGCCTGGCGGCTTCCAGAGAAGCCGGCCACGGGGAGTCGGCACACGGCACCAACAAAGCCCATGCCCTCATTAGGGGGATGGGATAGGGAGTGGCAATAGTGAAGCCCACTCCCTCCCCTTTTCCAGGAGATGGCTAGGCCACAATGCGTTGTACCCACGGAGATCTCCGTCTGGCGCGGCACTGTTGCCATGCCATCCCTGACATCAGCAAAAGTGGGTGGAGTTCTGTGCCCGCGACGGCCTGTCAGTACGGTCCATGGATGACGGGCCCTACCAGTCAGCGAGAGTCCAGAAGACAGCAAGAGCGCCACCAGTCGGACCCGCGGGGAGCCGACCCCAGGAAGTCGGCCTGCCCCTCCTGCGGGTTCCCCGCGCCATTAACCAGACAAGACGGGGAGTGGCTACAGTGATCACCCGCCAGGCGGCGGGGCTGTAGCCACGACCCCATGACCAAGCCCGCGTCATTAGAGGCATGACTACAGTAATCAGCAGCCGGCAAGACCCGCAAGCGGCGGGTACGGCTTGTCGGCTCCATACCAGACCGGTCGGCAGGGCCCACCAGTCGGCGGGCTCCAGCAGTCGCCGGAAGGGCCGGCAGGCAAAGAGACTGACGGCTGGGCCCTGCGCCCAGACAATTTACCATTGTACCCCTGGGGGTAGGCGTATATAAACCCCCCAGGGCACCCATGCAAAGGGTTCCGATCCATTAGAACTAGACCAGATCCTAGAGGGGGGAGAGAGATGGCCCTGCCTTCTCCTACCTTCAGCATACAACTCGAGGAGCGCCCTTGTATTCGCTTCGCTTTAGTGATCATGCGGAGACCCCGCAGAGCAGGACTAGGGGTGTTATCTCCTAGGAGAGCCCCGAACCTAGGTAAAGTACGCCGGCATTCGTGTCTACGCCTCATCCCGTTTCCAAGCACCGGCGACGTTCTACTCGCTCCCACCATGATAAGCCATCCGTTGGCATATGTCGCACCCAACCACGACAACGCTGCTCGTCGCTCCGCCTTCCTGAGTCCTCGGCTTGGGCATACAGGGGTAGCGGATACCGTGGGGGAGGCCGCTCGCACCAAGGCCTCGTCACCACCTGCATCGCCGCTTCTTCATGGCGGTAGATCAACCTCTTCTTCAGCGGAAGTTGCTCCGGGACATCTCGGGGGGCCTTCCCCTTTTCTTCGGTGGAGAACCTTCTGATAGGCACCATAAGTGCTAGCAATGAAGCGAGGAAGAAGAAGCTAGCAGTGGAGCGAGGAGGAAGAAGCAAGCAAGCAAGGAAGAGATGGGCCACGGGGGCTCCGCCCCCTCCCCATTTATAGCAAGAGAAGGCCAACCGGCACCTCCCACGATCGCATCTAATGATGGTTTTCCTTGCATGTCGCAGGGACTCATCAAGTCGTGCAGTTGCCGACGCAGCATGGGGAAGCGGAGACGCCCACGTCCAATCAACCGCCACGCATCAACCGAGGCCGCAGGCTTTTGGGGCCCACGGTGCTCCGTGCTTGACCCTTGGCTTCGCCGCGAAGCCAAGCCTGAGCGCACCTTGGGCCCGAGGGCTACTGTCGGCGTTCTGGGAATGGGGGTCCCCAGACTTTCCTGCCTGCGGCCGCTGCATGGCTAAGGCAGGTGGCCGTATGGCCCATCTTCATCAACAAGGCATCCAAGACCCTCGCGAGGGGCCAAGCCTCGCGAGGCGGACGACACAAGACCTCCTCTGGAGTGGCCTAGTCAGGCAGGCTCATGAGGAGCGCAGATATCAAGGCGAGGCGAACCTCACGAGGCTCTCGTGACATGAGCCATGACGATCGACACCAGGCGGGCGCCAGCGCGCGCAGCGTCCTTGTTTCCTCTTTGGTGCTAAGGAGACCAGCGCGGGCGAGGAGTACCGAGGCATCAGGCAAAGGTTGCCATTTTGGTGCAACAAGACCAAGACCAGAAGGACGGCAAGACGGAGGTCATCATGGAGCCCAAGACAGCGTCACCACGAGAGCCTTTGGCAGGCGAAGACCACTTTTGTCAGGATGGCTTGTACTAGCTGTCCCCCTTCAAATTAGCCCGCCGTTGTTGGCTCCCTTCTCGCTCTATTTTTGGGAAGAGGACCAGGGCCTCTATAAGTAGGACTAGCCACCACCATAGTCAAGGGGAACCATTTTCTAGATCATCCCCAGCCACACAAGTTAGCCAAGCACAAGAACACCTCAACCTCAGGAGGCTGTTCTTCCCCTTGTATTGTTCATCATCAGCCCAAGAGGCAATCCACCACCACCACACTGGAGTAGGGTATTACACCACAACAGTGGCCCGAACCAGTATAAATCTTGTGTCTTTCTGTGTTGCGAGTTCGTTGAGTTCGTCCGCGAGATCTTAGCGAGCTAGGGCGTAGATCGACGGGAGGAAAAGACTTCGCACGCATCCCAATGTTCGAACCTTAAGGGTTTGCCGGAACCCCACATCCGACAAAGCCGTTCGTGCCATCCCAGCTGGCTCTGTAGTCAAATTCACCAAGGCCTCATGAGCAGTTTTGGGGTCCCCAACCGCATCATCACAGATAACGGCTCACAGTTCACTAGTAATCTCTTCAAGTCATATTGTGCTAACCTTGGAACGCAGATCTGCTACGTCTTAGTAGCACACCCTAGGAGCAATGGCCAGGCCGAACGCACCAACGCGGAGGTCCTAAAGGGCCTCAAGACTAGGACCTTCAAGAAGAAGCTCGAAGTCTGCGACAGGGGCTGGCACGACGAGCTCCAGTCTGTGCCGTGGTCGATCCGCACCGCCGCCACCAAGCCAACGGGCGAAACCCCGTTCTTCCTCGTCTATGGAGCAGAAGCAGTCCTCCCTCACGAGGTCGAGCATCGCTCTGCACGGGTCATTTGATGAGACGCAGCAGGACGCCATGCGAGGGATGGACCTCCTTCGGGGGGAGGAACGACGCCGCGAAGCTGCACTACGGGCGGCAAGATACCAGCAGGCGCTGCGGCGGTACCACTGCCGCAACGTCCGCTCTAGGACTCTTGAGGTGGGTGACCTCATCCTGAGGTGGGTGCTCTCCAGGGAGGGGCTGCACAAGCTCTCGCCCATGTGGGAGGGCCCATTCAAGGTCGTCCACGTCTCCAAGCCTGGCACCGCGCGCCTGGAGACACAGGACGGGGTACCCGTCCAGAACGCCTGGAACATCCAACACCTCCGGAAGTTCTACCCATGAAGAAAGGCCCAGTGCCTGTGAAGAAGGCCCGATGCCTGTGAAGAAAGGCCTAGTGCCTGTGAAACAAGGCCCTGTGCCTGTGAAAAATCACCGCCCGTGACACTCTCACGTAATAATGAGTGGGGCTCTTATCGGTGTCAAAGTTGGCGGATCTCGAGTGGGGGGTCCCGAACTGTGCGTCTAAGGCAGATGGTAACAGGAGGCGGGGGACACAATGTTTACCCAGGTTCGGGCTCTCTCGATGGAGGTAATACCCTGCTTCCTGCTTGATAGATCTTGATGATATGAGTATTACAAGAGTTGATCTACCACAAGATCGTAGAGACTAAACCCTAGAAGCTAGCCTATGATTATGATTGTTGTTGTCCTACGGACTAAACCCTACGGTTTATATAGACACCGGAGGGGGCTAGGGTTACACAGAGTCGGTTACAAGGGAGGAGATCTACATATCTGAATTGCCAAGCTTGCCTTCCACTCAAAGGAGAGTCCCGCCCGGACACGGGACGAAGTCTTCAATCTTGTATCTTCATAGTCCAACAGTCCGGCCAGAGCATATAGTCCGGCTGTCTGAGGACCCCCTTATCCAGGACTCCCTTAGTAGCCCCTGAACCAGGCTTCAATGACGATGAGTTCGGTGCGCGAATTGTCTTCGGCATTGCAAGGAGGTTTCTCCTCCAAATCCTGAGTACGAGTAGTGTCCAACTTCCCATAAATGTCGCACTCCTCGACTTCTACGCTTTAATAATGGCCATCTTCCATGTGTCGAGCGAATGTGAGAAGTCGGGGCATTTTTACATTTGCCACCCTAACCCTATGAGCAAATCGCCTATTTAAAGAGTCGAGGATCCTCAGATCAGATCACACCATCCTTCCACAATGAGTATCCATTGGAGCGCGCCCGGAAAAGCCCATCCTATCATGGCCGGCCATCGCATCTCCTCCTCTCGCTCCCGTAGTGCTAAGCCAGGCAATTGTGAGAAGTGTTCCATCTCTCACAGTCAATTAGTAGAGTTATAGACCCAGGGTTTCTCCCTCCTGCGTATATGGTCCCCCGTCCGAGCCAGACTAGCCACTTATAACGGCGGGGAACAAGCGGAGAGCTTCCTCAATCCGTCCATGGGGGAGCGGGTATGCCTTGTCCCTTACTTATTGAGGGGACTCGGATTTACAATACATCCGTTCCTCCGCGGGCTCCTGGAGTTATACGGCCTCCAGCTGCATAACTTTACTCCCGCCTCCATATTACACATCGCCGGCTACGTCGTATTTTGCGAGCTGTTTCTGGGCTGCGAAGATCATTTCGAGCTATGGAAAAGGCTATTCTGCCTCGTACCCCGTATACATAAGGAGTCAATATATCAAGTGGGCAGAGCCGAAATATGGCGCATCGCTGGGACTGGATACTTGTCCGGTACGCCGAAGAAGACATCCGAAGACTGGCCTTCGAAGTGATTTTATATGGAGGACATCGCCCTTCCGGACCCTATTCGGATGGGCCTTCCTGAGTTCAATAATGCCCCATTGAAGATACGCCGCAGCTGGCATCCTCGGAGCCCCCAGGAGGAAGATAAAAGAGAGGTCCTTTACCTGATGGGTAGGATAGAAACGCTGGCCAAATCAAGACTGACAATAATCGAGGTTATGTCAGTATGTATAATGCGGGGGGTGCAGCCACCTCAGTATCGGGGGAAACCCATGTGGCACTTCAATGGAGAAGACGATGCCACCCGCTGTGGCCGTAAAGGTCCAGACTCCGCCGCCGCTCTAGCAAAAGTACTGTCCGATTTATACAAAGGAGAGGAAGAGGAGTTCATCCGTATTAAGCCACGGGATGGATTCTCCATGTACAACCCCCCAAACTGGGTGAGCTGCTACCTTTCACTCCAGATCTTCCCGCATTCTTCATTATAAGTATTTACCTTGCTATTTCATAGCAGGAACTGCAAAAAGCTGTGAGGGAGGTCCATAACCCGTCTCCACAGCCAGAGGACCCTGACCGGGCCCTCGACCCTGGACTCGAAGAAGATCCGGACATATTCATGGAACTCATTGACAAGACGTTCTATCAGTTGAGCTGCGATGGTGCCTTGGTGGCTATCATAGCCGATTATCCAGGCCTGCTCCCTGCATCGCATGTAAGTAAAATCGGAGTCCCAACTTCTGAGAAGGATCCCTTTTTTGCACTTCACCCATCACACACATATGGTGTCCTACAGGGAAGGCCCTCGGGACGCCACGCCGAAACTGCAGTGACTCACCAGCAAGGGGCACCGAAACCGGATAGGCTTAAAACAAGGGTGGTCAGGACTGAGACGCCATCGCAGAGGTATGAAAAAACCTTGCTCCATGGTTTGTCGTCTTTAAAATATAATAACGTCCATGGTTCCTGGCAGAAAAAACACTCGCCGGACCGTGCCCGGAGAGCCTGCCGGCCATGCCTCCACCAGCCGGACTCCAAAGCCGGACTTAGGGGCAGATGCTGACATGGGGACAACACCGGATGTTCCTCCTACAGAGGATGTGGATAGGCTGTCTGCTATGAGTTCCGAAGTGGAGAGTGCTGTCAGCGTTCTGGGAACGGGGGTCCCCAGACTTGCCTGCCTGCGGCCTGCGGCGTGGCACAAAGGGGGGCCCAGCACGGCTCATCGTCATCAACACAGACCCAAGACCCTCGCGAGGGGCCAAGCCTCACGGGGCGGACGACACGGAGCTTCCTCAGGCACGGCCTCATCAGGCTGGCTCGCGAGGAGGCGGAGAGATCAAGGCGGGGTACCTCATGAGGTGCCCGTGACGCAAGCCATGACGACCAAAGGCGCCAGGCGGGCGCTAGCCGCGCAGTGTCCTCCTTTCCTCTTTGGTGCAAAGGGAGCAAGCGCAGGCGAGAGCATCAAGAAAAGGCACCCGTTTCGGTGCAACGAGACCAAGACCAGTCCAACGGCAGGGAGGAAGTCATTGTGGAGCCCAAGCCAGCGTCACCACCAGAGTCTTTGGCAGGCGAGGACCAGCTTTAGTCAGGATAAGTGTACCAGATGTTCCCCTTCAAAATGGCCAATTGTTGGTGCCCTTCCCGCTCAATATTTGGGAAGAGGCCCAGGGCCTTTGCCTATAAATAGGACCAGCCACCCACAGGGTAGAGGGGTTCGATCAATCGGTTGGAGACCGAAATCAGAGAGAGAATCGAGAAGAGAGAGAGAGAGAAGGGTGACTGAACTCCTCCTAGCAGTTCATCCCCCCCAGTCAAGAACAGACCCTCGCGAGGCTGTTCTTCCTTGTATTACTCATCATCATCAGCCCAAGAGGCAATCCACCACACCACACACTGGAGTAGGGTATTACACCACAACGGTGGCCCGAACCAGTATAAACCCTGTGTCTCTTGTGCTATTCTTTCCATAGCTTAGACCTTAGCGAGGCGGAGGGGTGCAGGTAGGTAGGAGGCGAAATCTCCGCGCGCACCCCAGTGTTCGAACCTCAAGGGTCTGCCGGAACCCGAAATCCGACATTTGGCACGCCAGGTAGGGGTGCGCCGGAATTCGTCTTCCACCACCCCGTTCTCCTCCGACCATCGCGCCCATGTCTGACGCTCGTCGGGCCCGCGCCGAGCGCCGGGCTGCTCTCGCTTCCCGCGTCGCCCAGACGGCTCCTATCGGCGGGCGTCCTTGCCATTCCCCGTCACCTGCCATCAATGCCGCCACCGGCTCGGCGGGGGACGAGTAGCAGGCGTCGTCTCAGCATCCGTCCGTGCGGCAAGATGGCCGCACCGCTACTCCCTCGCTCACCCCAGCTGGTTCTTCGTCCCGCGCGCTCCGCGCACCCATGGAGGCCCGAGCTGCGCTCATCGCGGCAAACGAGCTCCTGCGCTACCGTCCCGTCGACGACGTCTATGAAGAATGGCTCGACCGCATCGCCGAGCTCGTCCGCGCCGCAGGGGGCTCTTCCGTGCCGTCCGTTCCGCTGCACCGCACCTCGCCCCGCGCGGGCGACGAAGTTCCGGCGGCGCCCCAGCCGCCTCCTCCTCAAGAAGGCGCCATGGCTCCAAGGCGCGTGGCCCCTGGGCGGAACCCGCTCCGTCAGGCGCCAGCGCGGCAAGAGCAGAGCTGCCAAGAAGTCCCTCGCCCGCAAGAAGCTGCCCGGGCGCTCCCTGCTCCAGCACGTCGCGACCATGCTCCTGCTCCCGCACGTCAAGACCCCGCGCTGCTCCCAGCTGTAGCGCGTGGGGACATGCAAGACCAAGCTCTCCGTCACCCAAGGCCTCCCGTGGCCACAGCAGGCTGCCGCGCCTTCACCACCGAGCTACACAGCGTCGCGTGGCCCGGCAAGTTCAAGCCAGACCTGCCTCCTCGTTACGACGGCACGGCTGACCCTGCGGAGTTCCTCCAGCTCTATGAGCTGGGCATCGAAGCTGCCAACGGAGACGAGAAGGTCATGGCGAACTGGTTTCCCATGGCGCTCAAGGACGGGGCCCGCACCTGGCTCCTGAACCTGGCTCCAGGCACGATCTCCTCCTGGGACGAGATGCGCACCCGCTTCATCGCCAACTTCCAAGGTACTCGCGACCGGCCACCCGCCGTGAGCGACATGCGCCGCATCAAGCAACAACCCGGAGAGACCCTGCAGAAGTACATCCAGCGCTTCAACAATGCACGCCTCAAGATTCCCAAGGTGACTGAGGAGGCCATCATCTCAGCCTTCTCCGACGGCGTGCGCGATGTCAAGATGAAGGAGGAGCTGGCGATGCATGAAGACTTGTGCACTTCCTTGGAGTTGTTCAACTTGGCAACCAAGTGCGCCAGGGCTGAGGAAGGGCATCTCTCCCTCCTCGAGCTGCCTGCCGCAGACCTAGAAGAGAAGAAGCCCAAGGCCAAGGATGTGAAGCGCAAGGGGGCTGCCGTGCTCGCGCTAGAACCAGACACCAAGCGGGGCAGAGATCAGCCCGAACCTTCCAAGGGCAGTCGGTACTGTGTGTACCACGACCTCCACACCCACAACACCAATGAATGTCAAGAGCTCTGAGCCGTGCGAGAAGGAAGGATTGGCCGTCGCCCCGACCGCAGTGACCGGGGCTACGGTCGAGGGGGAGGAAGGAACGCAGGACGCTAGGAAGACCGCGGCCTGCGCCAAGGGTGGAGCGATCAACCTCGCGAGGATCGCTGGCAAGACCCGCCTCGCGAGGGAGACTGGGGAGAACAGCCTCGCGAGGATCGCCCGCAAGGCAACGCAGGCCTCCCCCCGCTGCTGCCGCAGCCAAGGAGAAACGAGGATCGCCATCAGGACAAGGGGGCTGGGGGCTTCCAGGAGCCGCGCGCAATCGCCTGCATCCTGGGCGGGGCTCAAGCCCCAGCCTCTCAATGCATCTTCAAGCAGTTCGCCCACGAAGTGAATGCAGTCCTCCCCAAGCTCGAAGCCACGCGCCCTCTCAGGTGGTCGGCGTGCGCCATCACGTTCAGCTCAGTAGATCAGCTCAAGTGTGCGGCTACAACCGGAGTCCTCCCGATGCTTTGTTCCCCAATCGTCAGCAACATGGTGGTTACCAGGACCCTCATCGATGGTGGGGCAGGGCTCAACGTCCTGTCCGTGGAAACATTCTACAATCTCCAAGTGCCCTACAGCTAGCTTCAGCCAACCAAGCCTTTCTCCGGAGTCACCGACGGCTCCACGGTCCCGATTGGGCAGGTCCGCCTCCCAGTCACCTTCGGGGCACGCGACAACTACCACACCGAGCTCATCGACTTCGACGTCGCTCACATTCGCCTGCCGTACAACGCCATCCTTGGGTACCCAGCGCTGGCCAAGTTCATGGCCGTAACTCACCACGGCTACAACGTCCTCAAGATGCCAGGAAGTGGCGGAGTCATCACGGTGCCCTGTGAAGAGAAGGACGTGGTGTGTTCCCTGGAACGAGCCTTTCAGGCCGCATCACTGGAAGACCCGGATCGCGGAAGCAGGAGGCTTCCCGAGACCGCCCCCAAGAAGAAGAAGACATTGTCCGGTCCGGCCCCTCAGGAGGCAGGCCCCTCTGGGCCCGCGCCTGCCCAGGGGGAACCTCCTTTCATCGCATAGGAAAGCGCACCCGGCGCCCTCCTCAGGCAGGGCTCGGGGGCTCTCCCCTGGAGGGCCACCGACCTGGCTAGGGTCACGAGGGAGGCGCTTGGGCACCACGTGGAGGCGTGTTTCGAAGCACGTTTCCCTCAAGAAGGAGTAAGGCAAGGAGAGCCAGACCCTCAGGAGTTCGTCAGCAAGGCCATTCAGGAGCTACAGGAGTCAAGAGTCATGAAAGGCGGCCGCCGCCTACCAGTAGTGGCTCCCCATCCAGGCGAGGATGGTGGGCTGCGCGTCTGCATCGACATACCATGGCTCAATCGAGTCGCCTCTCTGGCACCCCACAGCTACGTTCGCATGCCTTACGGCTTGCCGAACGCGGTTGCCACGTACAAGCGCCTCATGAGGGACATCGTGGAGGCTCAAGAGGCCAGGCGTTCCGCAGCCCTGGCGGAAATGGAGACGGTCTGCGAGGAGCCACCAGCGCCTCCGGGGCCTCCCGAGGCCCCTGGGCCTGGGAGCTCGTGAGGATCGGCTTCCACAGCCCACCGAGTCTGCTACACCAACACTCCTTCGTCCTCAACATCATCAGGTAACATCTTTCAAGTTTCATTTCCAGCTGGGAGCACCCCCTGGGCTGCATTATTCCCAGGCCGCGTGGGTCCGTCCCTGCGGCATGTATCCCTTTTATTTCATGCTGTTAGCTTACCTTATTGGGGGCGCCCCTCGGGCTGCGTCATCCCCAAGTCGCTCGGGCCAGGCCCAGCGGCCCTCACCCTCTGGCCTTGTCCACGGCATCGCGACCTGGCATACCAGCGACGGCTGAGACCAGCTCGAGGGCCGGGACCCGAGGACGTAGAGTGCCGCATCTAACCAAATTTGCAGGGACACATCACAAGATAAGGCCCAGTGCCAGGCGCAACCCGCCTAGAGGTAGGGCCCCGTGAGTCCCGCGCTGGCTCACGGGTGCCCAGATACACCTTCGCCAGGCCCTACCGTGCCAGCCACGTGTCAGGGCGGGGCTGTACACGCCCCGGGGGCTCCTCCCGGAGGGGAGCCCCCTCCCACGTACCAGTGGAAGCACCATGCTCCGCTGGCTGACGACACTGCCGAGGAGCGGCTATGCCCGTACACATACGGAAGCGCTATGCTCCGCGCTGGTGATAAACAACTGAGGGTGGCCCCCGGGCCGCATCAACCTCAGGGAGCCCAGAGCTCAGTGTCTAGCCTCATCGTAACGCCTCCCCTCGGGAGTGCCGCGCGAGGGGGCTGGGCACGGGGGCTGCGCCTGGGTCACGCCAGACGCACGCCGCCAGCCAGGCCCCCCGGGCCTGGTTCGTCGCGTGTCTCTCCCCGAGCGGAGCCAAGGTACGAAGGCCGTTTGAGCGTCAAAGGGGGACTCCTGAGCATCGCGACTCAGGAGCCTAACTGGTCACGTAGCCCCTCACTCCTTAGTTCCGAAAGGCTAACGGCGTTGAGGTATGCGCGCGGCCGGGCTCTGCAGACGTAGAATGGTAGATCCACCCACATCACACCTCCCTACTTGCTGTTCGTGCGCCAAGGGGGACTCCTGAGCATCGCGACTCAGGAGCCTAACTGGTCACGTAGCCCCTCACTCCTTAGTTCCGAAAGGCTAACGGCGGTTGAGGTATGCGCGCGGCCGGGCTCTGCAGACGTAGAACGGTAGATCCACCCACATCACACCTCCCTACTTGCTGTT
Organism: Triticum urartu; assembly: GCF_003073215.2. Classification (NCBI taxonomy): domain Eukaryota; kingdom Viridiplantae; phylum Streptophyta; class Magnoliopsida; order Poales; family Poaceae; genus Triticum; species Triticum urartu. Next base: position 433,458,577 of record NC_053028.1, on the reverse strand, counting down.
CGTGCGCCAAGGGGGACTCCTGAGCATCGCGACTCAGGAGCCTAACTTGTCACGTAGCCCCTCACTCCTTGGTCCCGTCCTGGTTTCCGGTCGGGGCTAACGGCTGAGGTATGCGCGGGGCCGGGCTCTGCCGGCGTAGAACATAAGCAAGTAGGAAGGAAAAGCAAATTTCAAGGAATTCAAAAGCAAATATTACAGTCCACACTGTTATCTCAATGCCAAACGCAAGTTTAAACGCCTCCCCGAGGCATGATACATGTGCAGGAATTAAAGGCAGGACAGGAGCCACAACGGAGTCACTTGTCGGCGGTGGAGCAGCGCGGAGTGGGTTCGCCTCATGGAGCAGTGGGGTCGGCAGCGCCTTGCTTCGGCTTGGTGCTGAAGGCCCGGAACTTCCCCAGCAGAGCCTCCGCGCGACCCTTCACGGCCTCGGCAGCGGCAGCGGCACGCTCGCCGCTTACTGGCTCCAGCAGGCTGTCGAGGTCGACGCCGGGATCGCGAAGGTAGATGTGGGTGAGGACCCGCGTCAGCGCTGCAGAAGACAGGACACGCGCCTCGGCCTCGGCCGTGGGGCCAAGGCCAAGGGCGACATCTTCAAGAGCGCGAACCAGGAAGGGAAGCAGCTTGGCGGGGCCGTCCTCGGCGCCAGCCAGCGGGCTCTCCAGGCCGCTGTCGTAAAGCGTCCTCAGCGAGGAGCGAGCCTTCGCCTCCATCTCCGCGAAGGCCACGCGGTCCTCGGCAAGAACCAGAACCTGGGCCTTGTCGTCCAGCTCGACCTTCCTCGCCCCCAACTCCTGCTCCAGCGCGCCTAGGCGGTCGCGGCGCTTCCTGAGCTTGACCTCCCTCTCCTTGACGGCCGCCTCGCGAGCCTTCACGCCCTCTTCCTGCTCTTGGCGAAGGCGGACCTCTTTCGCGAGCTGGTCCCGCAGGCCTTGCAGCTCATCCTCCAGCGCCTTGCAGCAACCACAGACGTCGACCACCTCCCCCAGGGCTGCGTCACAAGCAGCCTTCGCCTCAAGGACGGCCTGCTTCTCCTCATCGCAAGCTGTCGAGGCCTGGACCAGCGCCGCCCGAATCGAAGCGTCGGAGCGAATCCATCCCGACGCCAGCTCCAAGCGCCCGGCCACCAAGCGAGGGTCGGTGCCAAGAAGATCCTGCCACAGCCGGTCCAGCTCAGCAGCAGCACGATCCAGAACGGCAGGAGGAGTCGGAGAGACAGCAGTCGGTGGAGTAGAAGGAGAAGGCAGCAGCGCGGCCACAACATCCTGAGGCGGAGCCTGCTGCGCCCCAACGGCTGTAGTGGCGGCAGCAGGCAAAGGCACCTCGGGAGTCACTTGGGCCATGGGGGCTGAGCTCGCCCCAGCCGGCTCAGCCAGGTCTCGCGAGGACGACCGGGCAGGAGAAGCCCGTGCGTCGCGGTCACCTTCCTTCGCGGGCAGAGGCGCTGCCGCGGATGGAACCTCAGGAGTTCCCTTCGGCTTCTTTGCTGCGGGCGCCAGCCTATCCAAGAGATGCGGACGTCAAGCCTCAGAAGCAGAACAAGAAATAAAGACAAGAATCAAGCGCTTACGGGTCGTCGCCAGTGAGCTCAAGCGGCCTCCGGCCAAATTTGAAGCCTGAAATCCGGCTGGAAGGGTCAACCTCGGGAAGCTTGGAAGCGGAAGATGCGTCTGCGGTCTGCCTCGGGGCCGGGGCAGACCCGCGGGAGATCAGCCCGGTCCTGTCCCTCTTCGGGATCGGGGGCAAGCTCTCGCCGTCCTGCTCATCATCATCCTCGTCGTCATCGCTCAGAGAGAGGCGGAGAATGCGGGACCTGCGCCGAGGGAGGGGAGCCCTCGACTCTCCGTCAGTCGCATCGGAGTCAGGCCCTTTTTCCCGCTCCCCTCCTACCTCCTCTTTGCTAGAGTCATCGGAGGGCACGTCCACCGGTCCCTCGGGAGTTTCCATAGGCACGGGCCCGTCCCCGTTGAAGACAGGCATGGACTCCACTACCTGCTCCCAGTCGTCGCGGAGGAACAAGGGCGTAGGAGCGCCCTCCAACCTCGCCACATCGCCCCCAACCAGGGATTGGAGGACCGTAGCCAGATCTCCGTCGACCAAGGCCGCGGGGCTCGGATGGGGCCTCCACATCGGAAGGGAGTACTGCCGAAGCGGAGCCAGCTGGTGCTCCAGGAATTCCCTCAGCAGCGATGCGCCGGTCAGCTTCGCCGCCGCCATGTTGGCCGGCCTCAGATCCGCGTCCATCTTCTCCAACACCAGCTTCGTGCGGGGGTCCATGAGCTCCGCTCGACCCCAGTCGCTGGAGCTCGTGGGTTGCTCCGTGGGCAAGATCAGCCGAGGGTGGATGCGCCCAGCATCCACCAAGACCCACTTGCTCCTGAAGCCCTCAATCCTTTTCCCGGGGTTCGAAATGGCAATGGCGCCACCATACGCGATGAAGCTCGCGCACGTGGAAGCAGGACCACGAGAGGTCCGGAGGTAGAAGTAGTGGCGAAGCAAGGTCACTGAGGGCTGCACCCCTACGTGAGCCTCGCAGTAATAGGCGAAGATTGCCAGGAGAAGGACGGAGTTGGGGTGGAGATGCAGAGCATGTAGCTTATAATGGCGGAGGATAGAGAAGAAGAACTCGGAGAAGGGAGGCACCAGGCCAGCAGCAATGGCGCTTACGAAGAACGGATAGAAGGTGCTCCCTTGACCCTCAGGGGTGGCGGAGCCGGCCTTGAACACCTTCGCCCTGTCGATGCCCCGCGCCGCCGCCATCCGGCGCAACCGGGCGAGGCTCGCCTCCGACACGTTCAGCGAATCCAGGGCAGACGAGTACCAAGCTACGGCCGGGGACTGACGAGGCGCCATGGCTTCCTAGGTCACGCGGTCGGAGTAGATCTGGAAATTTTGGAGGAAGGAAGGAGAGGCGCAAGAAAGGGAATCTGAGCAGCAACCGGAGAAAGCAAAAAGCAAAGCCTAGGCAGATGCCGCTCCTCTATCAACTCGAGCGGTTGCTAAGGCGCTCATGTCCAATCAACCCCACGCGGTGCCCAAGGCTGCAGGCTGTTAGGGCCCGCGGCGCTTCGCTCTTGCCCTTTCGCCTCCCTGCACGGCCAAGTCTGGGCGCGCCTTGGGCCCGGGGGCTACTGTCGGCGTTCTGGGAACGGGGGTCCCCAGACTTGCCTGCCTGCGGCCTGCGGCGTGGCACAAAGGGGGGCCCAGCACGGCTCATCTTCATCAACACAGACCCAAGACCCTCGCGAGGGGCCAAGCCTCGCGGGGCGGACGACACAGAGCTTCCTCAGGCACGGCCTCATCAGGCTGGCTCGCGAGGAGGCGGAGAGATCAAGGCGGGGTACCTCACGAGGTGCCCGTGACGCATGCCATGACGACCAAAGGCGCTAGGCGGGCGCCAGCCGCGCAGTGTCCTCCTTTCCTCTTTGGTGTAAAGGGAGAAAGCGCAGGCGAGAGCATCAAGAAAAGGCACCCGTTTCGGTGCAACGAGACCAAGACCAGTCCAACGGCAGGGAGGAAGTCATTGTGGAGCCCAAGCCAGCGTCACCACCAGAGTCTTTGGCAGGCGAGGACCAGCTTTAGTCAGGATAAGTGTACCAGATGTTCCCCTTCAAAATGGCCAATTGTTGGCGCCCTTCCCGCTCAATATTTGGGAAGAGGCCCAGGGCCTTTGCCTATAAATAGGACCAGCCACCCACAGGGTAGAGGGGTTCGATCGATCAGTTGGAGATCGAAATCAGAGAGAGAATCGAGAAGAGAGAGAGAGAAGGGTGACTGAACTCCTCCTAGCAGTTCATCCCCCCAGTCAAGAACAGACCCTTGCGAGGCTGTTCTTCCTTGTATTACTCATCATCATCAGCCCAAGAGGCGATCCACCACACCACACACTGGAGTAGGGTATTACACCACAACGGTGGCCCGAACCAGTATAAACCCTGTGTCTCTTGTGCTGTTCCTTCCATATCTTAGACCTTAGCGAGGCGGAGGGGTGCAGGTAGGTAGGAGGCGAAATCTCCGCATGCACCCCAGTGTTCGAACCTCAAGGGTCTGCCGGAACCCGAAATCCGACAAGTGCCATGAATCACAGGCGCCGACGGGCCATACTACGCGACCCTGGTTTCTCTGAAGAGGTGTTTGATGCCTTCAACTCAGGAGACGCGTACTTCCGAGCTGCTCAAAATGGTCTTGACAGAGCCACGGACCAGTATGTAAAGGATATACGGGTAAGAAAATCTGATAATTATATATATCAGTAGCCCCTGAGACTTGAAACAGTTGACACAACTGATTTAAGGATCATTATTTGTGTAGGCTCTTACGGAGAAGAATACCCAGTTGTCTCAAGAGCTGGAGGAGTGCAAAGCCCAGCTGCGGGCCGCGGTTGCTTCAATGAAGGAGTCCGCGAAGGCCCCATCTGGTAAGACTTGTTTCTATCGAGAAGAAGGATATGTACCGGTTAGTATTCGACATGTATGCAAATCTAACAATAGATTCTGCAGAGGACCCCAGAGTGAATCCGGAGGTCGTGCGAGGGGATGAGCAACATGCTCAATGACAGCTAGAGGCTGGCGAGCGCGTGCTTACGCGGGTTAGGCAGGAGAAAAATGATCTCCAAGATGCCAATACCCAGCTGGGCGTTGAACTGAAAGACGTTCGGGCCCATCTAGCTAACTCCGTAAAGGAGAATAAAAGGCTTCGACGCGGCATTTTTAGTAAGTGCTTGAATGAACTTTTATAGAGTTCGGCGAACAAACCGGCTAACAGAGTTATATCTGTAGGTATGCTGATGGGTCATCCTGCAGAGGAGATGCCCAGGTTTGCAGGTGATCTTCTGCCAGAGCTCTCACAACTGCACGAACAAGTTCGGCAGGTGATGCAGGGCATTGCCCAAGCCTTGTGGCCAGCCGCCTCCCTGCCAGGAGGCATGGGGGAGCTTGTAGAGATGCTCAAGGGAGCGCGGCAGCGCTTCCGATTATGAAAGATATCGGCCTGGCGACAAGGTGCAAGGGAAGCCTCGGCCATGGTGAAGACGCGATATACCAAGGCTAACCCGAACCACATGGCCGAGGTCGGACATGTGGGGTCTGATGGGAAAGAGATCCCCGTCAGTTTGGTGTATGATCAGGTGAAATTAGCCGCAAAGTATTCCCAACAGGATTGTAGGATAGACAACCTGTTGGATGGTATAGAAGAAGAATTTAGTTAGTCTAGGTGACTGTGTACTTCAAATGACATGTATTGTCCCTAGCCGGATTGTAAATCATTTGTCATGGCGGTCCTTTTCACTTCAACCTCCGGACCCGACAGTCCGGAGTGTATCCGAATACCTGCTCAGTTATGTAAAAACCGGGGTACGCATGGAAACCAGGCGTAGGGGTCATAAGTGCTTGAACAGACAAGTACCCAACTAGCTATGTTATATTACATGGATAGTAAGAAACATCTTCCAGGGAGAATAGTTCTGTTAAGGGTTCCTTTCCCTGGGTACGCATGCATTAATGTGCATGTCCGGACTGCGAGAAGAGACGCAGGATATAAACATCTGGGGGCATGTATCATAATAAATAAAAGTCATCTTTTGTTCACCGACCGAATATTCCCTTAAGAACGCTAGCTTTTGGCTTCACCCAGTCTGAGGTACACATCCGGCTGACCCGGCAGTAACAATCGTAGAGGTGCTCCCTTATGCCCTAGCCGAATTAACGGGTACGTAGGGCATAAACACGAGAGCTAGGCAACCCAGCTTGGCCAAAACTTAAGTCATATCGATGCATATAATGGCGAAGGAAAGGTACATGTGGACAAGTAACACATGTGCGGGGGGCATAGAGCCCGGAACATAGTTATATTAAGCTTCTGTATAAGAGGCCCCCAGGTATAATGAGCAGGCCAAGCGTGTGAAGATTGTGTAGTCAAGGCACATTTTAACCTTTTAAGGCCGTGAAGAAAAATGGGAAGAAAGAAAGAAAAGACAGATAACGGATATATATAAAAAATTGACGGAGGTAGGGAGACAAAAACACAGAGTCTGGCGCTAGGCGTAGAACCTTCGAAGTCTGGCTGCGTTCCATCGGTTTGGCTCGAGTCGGTTGTCCGATGCATCCTGCAGACGGTACCCTCCACCGGTCAGAACTTTGTCAATAACGATGGGACCTTCCCATTTGGGCTTGAGCTTATCCTTTTTATTCTCCGGTAGGCGCAGAACGAGTTCGCCAACATTATAAGTTTTGGCCCGTACTTCTATGCTTTGATACCGCCGAGCCTGTTGCTGATAGAATGCGGAGCGGGCTTTTGCCATGTCACGCTCCTCCTCCAGGGCGTCCAAACTGTCTTGCCGATAAAGCTCGGCTTCTTTCTCTTCGTACATGCGCACTCGAGGTGAGTCGTGGATGATGTCGTAGGGCAGTGCCGCCTCTGCGCCGTACACCATAAAGAACGGTGTGTATCCGGTAGTGCGATTTGGCATGGTCCGTAGCCCCCTTAGTACGGAGTCAAGCTCCTCCACCCAGTGCGTATCTGATTCCTTCAAGGAACGCACTAATCTGGGTTTAATGCTGCTCATGATAAGACCATTTGCTCACTCGACTTGACCGTTAGTTTGCGGGTGATAGACAGAGGCATAATCGAGCTTAATTCCCATGTTGCTGCACCAAGTTTTTACATCGTCGGCTGTAAAGTTCGAGCCGTTATCGGTGATGATGCTGTGGGGGATGCCGTAACGGTGTATAACCCCGGATATGAAGTCTATCACTGGTCCAGACTCGGCAGTTTTAACTGGTTTGGCTTCTATCCGTTTGGTGAATTTATCCACCATGACCAATAGGTATTTTTTCTTATGGCTTCCCCCTTTAAGGGGTCCGACCATATCGAGCCCCCAAACCGCAAAGGGCCAAGTAATGGGGATTGTTTGGAGAGCGGTAGGTGGCATATGGCTTTGGTTTGCAAAAAGCTAGCAACCGACGCAATGTTGAACGAGGTCCTGTGCATCCGCTCGGGCCGTCGGCCAGTAAAAACCTGTACGGAAGGCCTTGCTTACAAGGGCCCGAGCTGCAGCGTGGTGGCCGCCAAGTCCAGCATGAATTTCTGTCAAAAGTTGCCGTCCTTCCTCTTCGGAGATGTACCTTTGAATTACTCCAGTAACGCTTTTCTTATAAAGCTCTCCCTCGTGGACCATGTAGGCTTTAGACCGCCGCACAATGCAACATGCCTCGTTTGGGTCATCAGGGAGTTCTTGCCTAGTTAGGTAAGCCAAGAAGGGTTCTGTCCACGGGGCGATGACAACCATAATCACGTGGGCCGAAGGCGTTATTTCGGTGGCAGAGCCGCCGATTATGTCAGAGTGTTCGGTATCTGGCATTGTGGTCGGGTCCGGACTGTTGTTGCCGGTCTCTCCTTCCCATACCACGGATGGCTTAAACAGCCTTTCCAAGAAGATGTTAGGTGGGACAGGGTCGCGCTTAGCGCCGATGCGAGCGAGGATATCCGCCGCTTGATTGTTTTCCCGGACCACATGGTGGAATTCAAGCCCCTTGAACCGAGCTAACATTTTGAGGACGGCGTTGCGGTAAGCCGCCATTTTTGGGTCCTTGGCATGCCGAATACCACATCTAGTGTGATTTTTCCCGCACATCATGCCTCCTGACTAGGGATGATTCCTCTGAAGGTCGTGCTGCTTTGCTCAATGCGGCTCTTGTCTAATTCCATCTTGCTAAGAGTTTCCTCATAGATGAGGTTTAATCCGTTGCCACCGTCCAAGAGCACTTTAGTAAGCCGGAAGCCGTCCACAATTGGACTAAGGACCAAAGGGGCTGGTGCTCGGGCTGTTCGAAATTGAGGTTCGTCACTGGCATTGAAGGTTATGGCCGTGTCATTCCATGGATTTATTGCTGCAACGTGGCAGACTTCAGCAAGGCTGCGGAATGTTCGCTTGCGCCTATTATTTGAGGCGAAGGTCTCGAAGACTGTCAATATTGTATTGTTATTTTACACAGGATGGTGCTCTGTTGTATTGTTGGTGAGGATATCCTCGCCACTCTTGGCCACCTGCCGGAGTATCCAACATGCTCTAAGGCTGTGTGTTGGCATCGTATCCGCTGTACTGTGAATTTTGCATGGCCCATTGAGCCATCCCTCCAATACAGTTCCATGCCCTGTAGTGGGCTTTGGTTTCTTTGTAATTGGATCAGGTGACTTATGAGAGTACACCCTTTTAGTTCGGACGGGGGGTTTAGTGAGAGCCGGAGGGTCCCAGAATTTTGTTTGGGTTTTCCAGGCGCTTTCCATCGCACAGTACTTCCGTACTATGGCCGCCAAGTCAGCAAATTGTGCTATGTCATGGTGACTTATGGCGTTGAGGATTCCCTTGTCCATGCAATTTTTGCAAAAGAATGAAATTGCGTCTTCCTCGCGACAGTCCTTGACCTTGCCCATTACAAGGAAGAATCTGGCCCAATAGTGATGTACTGTATCTTGGGGCTCTTGTCTAATGTGGGAAACATCACTTGAGTCTGGGTGGGTGGGTAGATTTAGGTCCGAACTCTGACTTGATCTGAGGCCCAGGGGCGGAGGAGTTTCCGAGCTTAACAGTTCGGGCTCCGAGATGTTCCCCAATAGTCTTGTCCTCAGAATAGAGGAAGAATTCCTACATTGCTCCTCCACCACCGCTATCAGATGGGTGACCGGCGAAGAGTTAATCTCCCTTTGGTCGGGTTTAAGCCCGATCCGATCATAGTCCGTAGCAACTCCCAGGGCGGCGATGTGATCCAAGAGCTCGTTCAAGGAAGAGAGCTCTATTGGATCCATCTGGTCAGCGAATATCGAGCCGACGTGGAGGCTATTTTTGATGACCCGAGAAGTCATCGTTGGCGCGACGGCTGAACGACGGTCATGACGAAGCCGCCTAGTCAGAGGGTTTGGCCTACAGCCAGGGCTCCCCCCGAGGTGATGTTGTCCTTGACAACAAGACGAGTCATCCAGCCTTATCGTGACGGCACAGTGGAACTCTCAATGAAAGCACCAATGTCAGTGTCAAAACCAGCGGATCTCGGGTAGGGGGTCTCGAACTGTGCGTCTAAGGCGGATGGTAACAGGAGGCGGGGGACACAATGTTTACCCAGGTTCGGGCCCTCTCGAAGGAGGTAATACCCTACTTCCTGCTTGATAGATCTTGATGATATGAGTATTACAAGAGTTGATCTACCACGAGATCGTAGAGGCTAAACCCTAGAAGCTAGCCTATGATTATGATTGTTGTTGTCCTACGGACTAAACCCTCCGGTTTATATAGACACCGAAGGTGGATAGGGTTACACAGAGTCGGTTACAAGGGAGGAGATCTACATATCCGAATTGCCAAGCTTGCCTTCCACGCAAAGGAGAGTCCCACCCAGACACGAGACGAAGTCTTCAATCTTGTATCTTCATAGTCCAACAGTCTGGCCAAAGCATATAGTCCGGCTGTCCGAGGACCCCCTTATCCAGGACTCCCTCAGCTGTAAACGCCCTGGAACCTCAGGAGAGCCTCCCTTGGGCCTCGGGGGCTCCCTCACATGTCGAGTGACAGCACTTAGCTCCGCGCTGGTGAGAAGACATCAAAGACTAGACTAGGTGCCAGACGCGGCTTTTCATTTGCTTTCCGAAGTTGGCTCGCCCCTCTTTTAGTTGAAATTTGCTTTCTGGTGTCTCTTGCTGGTCCCGTTTTGTCGCCTTCTACCTCTGTTTCTGCCTTCGCCTCTTTGCTCGACCTGTACTCTCCCTTGTGTCCCTCGCGAGGGGTCTAAACAGGTACCTTCGTGAGCTTCTTCCGTCTGTCTTTTCACGAGGCACCCTCGTTCGAGCCCACAAGCTGGCGCACCTCTCCTGATCCGTGCCCCACGGGTATCGTGACGCGAAGCACTGAGTCAAGGCTAGCGGCGCCTATGACCAAGCCCCGAGTGAGCAATAAACCTCTTGACGAATTTTTTGCAGTTCCTAAGCGCATATCAGGTCAAGGAGGCCTTGACGGGCACTAGGAAGCAAGCGCCTCGTGAGGAGGAGGCCACTCAAAACAAGTCGAGCTAAGTTATCCCTACATAAAATGACGATGTTGCGACACGACACAGGAATGGCAAACATAACATAAAGATTGAGATCATAGTTCGATACATGCCCCTTCGGGGTCCATTCTGGTTTCTTTCTGATGCAGGAAGGAAAAAAAGAACAAAATAGAAGCAGCACCCACAGCGGTCCACGAGCGCAGGCCCAAGCGCCCTCTTGGGCTCAGCCGGACTCCTCCTCGCGCTTCATGGAGGCGCGGCGACGAGACGACCCGCCACCGTCTTCGAAGCGGGCACGGCGGCGTGGCAGCTGGTCGTAGCCACCACTGCTGGAGTTGTCGCTGGGGGAAGAGCTGCCATAGCCAGACGAGACGCGGTCAGCACCAAGGGCGGGTTCGCCCTCATCCTCGTCGTGGCCGTCGCCAAGGCCGAGCACCTCCTCACCGTCGTTCCCCTCGGGGCAGCACCCGACGCGGCGACCATCTTCCCCAAACACCCTCACATAGAGGGTCGCGTCGTCGTCGTACTTGAAGTGAAGGGTGCACCGCCCGCCCAGGCCGTGCGCACGGGCGAACGTCTGCCAACCACGGGACAGAGCTACATTGCCCGCGGCGGAGACCGTGACCGCAACCCAGGAAGCCCTGCTGCAGCAGCCGTCTGCCTATAGCCAAAGCCCACCAGGACCTGGGGCCGACAGCTCGTCAGCGAAGAAGCGCGGGAGCTAAAGCCAGTTGCCGGCCGGGTTCTCCGACCAGACGACGAACTCCGGCAGCGTCTCCACCGAGTGTAAGCATGGCCAGGGAGGCTGCACGACCATGACACGTCTCCCTTCATCAACGAGACCGCCACAACCGGAGCGACCCTGCCTCGTGAAGCGGCACCACCACGGCCGCGTGGAGCTGCGGTAGGGGTAGGGTGTGCTTGCGGGGACGGCCGCGTCCAGGCTTGGGCACCGGAGAGCCGGGCCCCTCGCGAGGGGCCTTCCCCTTGTCCGCGGCGGTGAACCTCCTTGACGGCGTCATTTGTAGCAGGAGAGGAGCAAGGAAGGGGAAGAAGCGGAAGAGGTAAAGGAAGGATGGGCGACGGGGGCTCCGCCCCCCATTTATACCTAGAGAAGGCCAACCAGCGCCGCCCACGATCACAGGTAATGATGGTTTTCCTTGCATGTCGCAGGGACTTGTAAATCGGGCAGTTGCCTAGGCAGCATGGGGAAGCAGAGATGCCCACGTCCAATCAACCGCCACGCGTCGACCGAGGCCGCAGGCTATTGGGGCCCGCGGTGCTCCGCACTTGACCTTTGGCTTTGCCTCGAAGCCAAGCCCGGGCGTGCCTTGGGCCCGGGGGCTACTGTCGGGGTTCTGGGAACGGGGGTCCCCAGACTTGCCTGCCTGCGGCCCACGGCGTAGCTTTGCTAGCAGGCCTATATGGCCCATCTTCATCAACAAGGAATCAAGACCCTCGCGAGGGGCCAAGCCTCGTGAGGCAGGCGACACAAGACCTCCTCAGGAGCAAACTCACTAGGCTGGCTCGTGAGGAGCAGAGATTTCAAGGCCAGGCAAACCTCGCGAGGTTCTCGTGACGTAAGCCATGACAATCGAGACCAGTGGGCGCCAGGCGGGCGTCAGCGCGCGCAACGTCCTTGTTTCCTCTTTGGTGCTAAGGGGGCAAGTGCAGGCGCGGAGTACCGAGCCATCAAGCAAAGGTTTCCATATTGGTGCAACAAGACCAAGACCATCAGGACGGCAAGACGAAGGTCACCGTGGAGCCCAAGACGACGTCACCACCAGAGCCTTTGGCAGGCGAAGACTGCTTTTGTCAGATAGCTTGTACTAGCTGTCCCCTTTCAAATCAGCCATTGTTGGCTCCCTTCCTGCTCAATATTTGGGGAGAGGACCAGGGCCACTATAAATAGAACTAGCCACCACCTTAGCTAGGAAAGAGAGATCTGAGATTGGAGCCACCACATCCTTGGCGGCACACCAACCAAGCACAAGAACACATCAACCTCAGGAGGCTGTTCTTCCCCTTGTACTATTCATCCCCGGCCCAAGAGGCAATCCACCACCACACTGGAGTAGGGTATTACACCACAACGGTGGCCGAACCAGTATAAATCTTGTGTCCTTTGTGTTGCGAGTTCGTCGAGTTAGTTCGTGAGATGTTAGCTAAGTTAGAACGTGGATCGATAGGGGGAAGATCTTCGCGTGCACCACAGTGTTCGAACCTTAAGGGTTTTGTCGGAACCCGTGATCCGACATACTTGATCGTCCATGTCAGATCCATGGCACCCCTGATAAACTAGCCAAGCATACTCACCGGAGTTGTTGGGTCTTCAAACAGGCCGGCAAGTTAAACGCCGAAGACAAGGAGAAGGGGTCGCAAAGCAAGAATGACGACGAGGAGCCCCGTCCACCGAACACAGGGGGACAGAAGAAGTTTCCCCCTCAAATCAAAACGGTGAACATGATATATGCTACCCATATCCCCAAGAGGGAGCACAAGCGCGCGCTTAGGGACGTCTATGCAATAGAGCCAGTCGCCCCAAAATTCAACCCATGGTCGTCATGCCTGATCACCTTTGATCGCAGGGATCATCCGACCAGTATCCGTCATGGCGGTTCAGCCGCATTGGTCCTCGACCAAATAATTGATGGATTCCACCTCACACGAGTCCTCATGGACGGTGGGAGCAGCCTCAGCCTGCTTTATCAGGATATAGTGCGCAAAATGGGCATCGATCCATCAAGGATCAAGCCCACCAAAACTACCTTTAAAGGAGTTATACCAGGTGTAGAGGCCCGCTGCTCGGGCTCAATCACATTGGAGGTCGTCTTCGGATCCCCGGACAACTTCCGAAGCGAAGAGTTAATCTTTGACATCGTCCCCTTCCGTAGTGGCTATCACGCACTGCTCGGACGAACCGCGTTTGCCCGATTCAATGCGGTACTGCACTATGCTTATCTCAAGCTCAAGATGCCTGGACCACACGGTGTCATAATAGTCAATGGAAACACGGAGCGCTCCCTCCGTACCGAGGAGCACACCGCTACCCTGGTAGCAGAGGTACAGAGCGGCCTTCACAAGCAGAACCTTAATTCGGCGGCCATACTCCCGGACACTGTCAAACGAGTCTGGACTACTCTGTGGCAGGACAGTCCAGCTCGTTAGGAGCTTGATTAGCAATTCGACCTCCGTCTCAGTCCCGACCAAGTGGCGGCATATGTACCGCGCGTACATAACTATGCACTAAAAATACCATGGGCAGAGATGGAGGCATAACCAAACTATGGTCCACAATATGGCTCGACCTTCCTTGGACACACATACTTTTACTTTTCTTGTTATCCTTTTCAGGTTTCTTTTCCACAAGCCCCTCTCGACGGCCTCATAATCGGTCTGTTTGAAGGACGGATATACCAAGGTGGCAAGTAGCACAGACGTGTGGGGGAATCTCTTGATGTTTTTCTCAACGATCATTCTACCTGCTTTCATGACCCGTACGCAGCTCCTCCTTGGTCTTGGCATGTTAAATAGCCACTGTTGCTTATCGCACTATTTGTACAAAATACGCTTTGTCGTATTAATCAAACTATAATGGAAATAGTTTGCGGCCCAACTTTTGCGCCACTAGCTGGCTATTTCATTGTTTCTTAATAATCTTATCAATTGCACTCGCACACTTTGGTACACCTTAAATCGCCAGGAGCTTTACTACGCTCCATTCTATGGCAATAAAGTCTGAACACTTTTACAGTACAGTTCGGCACCCCGAATTTCAGCATTATATGCATTGGCTCCGAATCATGTCTTTGGTCAATAGTTGGGTCGCCCGGCTCCTGTGCTTACTACCTTATGTTCCGCTCTATCGGCTAGGGTAGTAAAGGGAGAACTACTGTGATTGTGTCCTAGTTTATCCGGATGAGCACCTCAGTAGAGAAAGCCGAAAACTGACTGTCATGATGCGGCGTGAGCCGGTCAGCTGTTCGGAGGTTAGAAATCTCTTGCGATTTTTTCCGCATTATGCGACGAATCGGTCTTTACCCGATCAGGTGTTTACAACATCCTAGTTCGGACTCAAGAATACTAGGGGCTGCGCCTAAAATTCTATTGGCAAAGTCCTATGGCTAAGTGAGGGTGATAAAGCGACATAGTCCAATTGCCTGGTTCGTTGCGCTAAAACCTCCTTCAAGGACCAAACTTTTGGATAAAGAGTGTTTTAGATTCATCCCGAACACCCCCATACTACCTAGGTGGGGGCTGAAGCCGACGATTGGCCGACTCTCAGACTTAATAAAACGGCCGCACAGGAGGTAAAATTTTAAATAATAAACAGCAAGGCGTTATATTACATATCAGCCTTGTTTTCATCTTACAGGAAGGGACAATTTGAATGATTTCATTCAAAGATAATGTCTTTTGAACACTTCCCTTCTACAATACGGGATCCCTTCAAGACATCTTCAAAATACCGCTCGGGCGTGCGGTGCTCCTTGCCCACGGGCGGTCCTTCGGTCGCAAGCTTGACAGCATCCATCTTCGCCCATTGTATCTTGACACGGGCAAAGGCCATCCGGGCACCTTCTATGCAGACCGATCACTTGATGGCATCAAGCCGAGGGCAGGCATCGACCAGCCGCTTCACGAGGCTGGAGTAGCTGCAGGGTACGGCTTTGGCAGGCCATAGCCGGATTATCAAATCCTTCATGGCTAGTTCGGCCACCCTATGCAGCTCGACCAGTTGTTTAAGCTGGTCGATAAAGGGCACCAGATGTTCCGGCGCAAGGTATTGCGACCAGAATAGCTTCTCCATTGAGCTCCCCTCTTCGGCTTGGAAGAGTTCCGCAGCATCAGAAACACTGCGCGGCAGATCCGCAAATGCCCCTAGAGAACTCCAAATCCGAGCCAGTAAGAGACACCTCTTCTTCACATACTTGCTTTGCATAAGGAAAGCCTTACCCGCCATGATTTTCTTGGCCTCTTGGATTTCCTGGAGGGTGCCTTGGGCTTCAGTCCGGGCCTCTTGTGCGCTTTGGCGGGCCATAGCGAGTTCGGACTCTTGGTCCGTATTTTGGCGCTCCAAGGAATCGCATTTCTTCACGGCGTCCTGGAGCTCCTACTGGACCTCACCAACCCTAGCCTCATGCCTTTCACATGCGGCTTGTTCTTTTGCCGCTCTCTCCTCTACCTCGGCCAGTGCCTTCTTGAGGGCCTCCACCTCGGTTGCCTCCCCTAATAAATATCATAGCACTATGGTAAGAACAAAAATATTCACCCTTTTCCAGACATGTACAAGGTCATTGCATACCTTGGGTGTCCTCCAGCTGCTTTTTCGCATGACCGAGATCTTCCTCAGTCCGCTCCAGCCTCTGCTTCAGTCTAGAGACTTCGGCAGCATGAGAAGTCGCCGCTAGCAGCGACGCCTGCTTATTCACAAAGACATATACGGTTAGTCTCCCGCGAAAAACTATTTGATCCTCTGTTCGGCTCTTCTTTCCGAACACTGGACATAGTCTCAGGGGCTACTGTCTATACTGTAACTTTCTTTTCACATAAATGCAGTGTGTACCTCAAAGCCTGTTAGAAGGCTTGCGCATGCTTCGGTCAGTCCACTCTTCGCAGACTGAATGTTCTCAATCACCGCGCCTATGAGGGTATGGTGTTCCTCGACAATGGAAGCACTTCACAACGCTTCCAATAGAGTATCCAGTGCCTCTGGTTGGACATAGGTCGTCGGTAGAATAGGCATACCTCCTTCTTTCGAACGAGGCTGCTTGCCGGATTCCGGAGCCGTATAGGTCTCCGAGCCATATTCGGCCGGGGGCCGAATTGGATATGGCCCCCATCACCGGTCTCCATGGGGATTCGCTCTCCCATGTGTCCGGCAGCCGATATTTCACCTTATGGCACCGCCCTGGTAGCCTCTTACGTCTCTCCCTGGCTTGGGGTCCTTCGGGACAGTACCTTGGTGTCATCCATGGCCCTAGGAGAGGAGGCCGCTGGAAGGGACCCGCTGTCCATCACCTTCGGGTCCAGCGAATTCCCCAAAGATGAGGATCGCTCGAGTTCGGAACGAGCTGTACTGCAAGCGCATGATTCAACATGTTAAAGCTATAAAGTAAAGGAGCTAGATATTTGAGTGCGTCTTTAAGTACTTACAATTCGGCCAGGGGCTTATCCCTGGAGCACCACTCAGAGCTGATGTCGATATCCCGCGCGGGGTTGTCCGCGGTGGAGGCCTTCCCCTTCTTGGACGCCTCTGCCTCCAGATGCGTGGAGGCCTCCCTTTTCTTCCCTTCCCCTTCATAGGGAGAATCACTTTCCTCCTCTTCCTCGTCGTCTGTGGCGGGAGGGGAGTGGGTGTCGGCGTCTTCGGACGTCATGTCCGAAGTGCCCTTACGGCGGAGACCACCCCTGGTCCCTTGGCCTTCTTCTTTGCCTTCTTCTCCGGCGCCTGATAGGGCGCCGGAACCAGCATCTTCGTTAGAAGTGGGATTGCTGGTTCTTCAGGCAGCAGAGCCGGACATTGAATCCACTCCGCCTTCTTTGTCCAGCCCTGAAAAAACAAAATAGGGAAGTTTAGACATCTTCCTTGAGTATGCAAGTAAAGGGTACACCTTGAAATACGGAACACTTACCGCACTAGCGGCATGGGCCAGGTCGTGCCCGCGGTCCTTGTTCGTCGCCGGCCACGTCTCGTTGGCCTTGAAGAGCACCTTCCAGATGTCTTCGTGCGTAGTGCCAAAGAATTGTGGCAGGGTCCGGTGCTTGGCTGGGTCGAACTCCCACAAGTGGAAAGTCCGGCTTTGGCACGGCAGGATCCACCGAGCGAGCATCTCCTGAATCACGTTGACAAGCTTGACATCCTTGTCCACCATGCGCTTGATGCGTGTTTGGAGTGCTGTCAGCTCATCCGACGAAGACTAGTCCAGGACCTTCTCTAGCCAGGAGGTGAGCCGCATCGGGGCACCGGACTGGAATTCGGGAGCTGCGGCCCAGGTGGTCTCGCAGGGCTCTGTGACATAGAACCACTGCTGTTGCCACCCCTTGACGTTCTCCACAAAGGTACCTTTGGGCCATGTGACATTGGGCAACTTGCTCACCATGGCGCCTCCGCACTCTGCATGTTGGCCATCCACCACCTTCGGCTTCACGTTGAAGACCTTCAGCCACAGTCTGAAGTGGGGAGGGATACAGAGGAAAGCCTCGCGCATGACAATGAATGCCGAGATGTTGAGGAAGGAATTGGGGACCAGATCATGAAAATCTAGCCCATAGTAGAACATGAGACCGCGGACGAAGGGGTGGAGAGGAAATCCCAGCCCACTGATGAAGTGGGGTATGAACACGACCCTCTCATAGGGCTCCGGTGTGGGGATGATCTGTCCCTTGACCGAAAGCCGGTGGGCGATTTCTTTGGCTAGATACCCGGCCTCCCGGAGCCTGGTGATGTCCTTCTCCTTGATAGAGGACACCATCCACTTGCCTTGCGCTCTAGATCTGGACATGACTGGAGTGTTGTTTGGAGGCAGAAAGGATGCGAGCTTGGGCGCTGGAGCTCGAGAACTGATGGGTAGAGAGAGAGAGAAGGCGTGGGTGAAAGCGGTGAGTCCTTATCCCTTTATAAAGGCAGCGAATATCAAGCGCCTCCCCACTAGCCTTAAAACTCGCCTGTTTCCCAAGGGCCGTGCAGGCGGCACGGTTGGATTACCCATGCCCGTATTGATGAGAATCCCATAATAAGGGGACACGATCTCTACTTTGACAAGACGTGCCAATAAAATCGCATCTCGAAATATGAAGCGGCAGGCCGGAAAAAGGTTCGAAATAATGACTGGGTGGTGATGTGGTGTCATGCTAAAAAAAGTTGTCAGCAGATTGGACTCGTGGAATATTATACTCTCTGCGGTTGTGTGTGGTGCTTGTTTTGCAGAGCCGGACACGTTCTTTGTGTTCGAAAGCTGTTTTGGAGTATTCGGAGAGGAACCCGCCTTGCAATGCCGAAGACAATCTGCGCGTCGGACACCTCGTCATTGAAGCCTGGTTCAAGGGCTACTGAGGGAGTCCTGGACTAAGGGGTCCTCGGGCGTCCGGCCTGTTGGACATGGGCTGGACTGTTGGGCCATGAAGATACAAGACTAAAGATTCTCTCACCCGTGTCCGGATGGGACTCTCCTTGCCATGGATGGAAAGCTTGGCGTTCGGATATGAAGATTCCTTTCTCTATAACCAACTTTGTACAACCCTAGTCCCCTCCGGTGTTTATATAAACCGGAGGGTTTAGTCCATAGAGGCAAGGACAATCATAATCAGATAGGCCAGACTTCCAGGGTTTTAGCCATTATGTCTCGTGGTAGAACAACTCTTGTAACCCCCATACTCATCAATATTAATCAAGCAGGACGTGGGGTATTACCTCCATCGAGAGGGCCCGGACCTGGGTAAAACTTCGTGTCCCTTATCTCCTATTACCATCAACCTCGGACGCACAATTTGGGACCCCCTACCCGAGATCGGCCGGTTTTGACACCGACAATCGGATTGTGAGAATGTAGAGCTGAATAAAAGTCCTAGAGAGTAGCAAGGGAGAAAGAACCCCTACTAATGAACAACATGACCAAAATCATCAACTTCATCATGAAAACAAGTCCAAAAACTTGCTCTAGAGGAGAACTGAGTGTGCTTCCTTGGTTAGTGTCAAAGCGCCTTAGCAAATCCTGCAAAACATAAAACAAGGCTCTATGCATCTTTAGAACCAAGAAGCAACAACATTAGTAACAGTGCACAGCATGGATGTTAACAACAGGTATATGAAAATTAGAAAGGAGGGAAACAATATTGGAAGATAGAGAAGAGTGATTTTGAGCAAAGAAATACACTTGAGTGTCCCTGATAGATATAAAAGGTTGCTGAGCAAGATTATGAGCTATGCTATGGTTCACCATGAGCCATGGACATGCCCACTTTTGACTACTTTTCAACTTTGTATAGACCCTCCCCACAAAAAAAAACTTTGTGTAGACCCATGGACCATCGTTTACCAATGCTCCTCCAACATATCACCCTCAAGGCCTCAAGGATAGCATTGGTCATGTGTCAAGAACCCTTAGGCTACAGACGGGCATGTACTCCATCCGTCGGGTGCATAGAGCATATAAGGAGGTGCATCGCAACCTAGGTGCATGGATATTGGATGGAGAATATTAAACCAAAAATCAATGACAATAATTACTTCTATTTGGCCCGTGAAATTGGGAAGAGCCAACCACTATGTTGGTTTTACATGTCATTAATTTCTTAAGAGCAGCATGCAAATCCTATTTAATGTCTCAACCGATGAAAATAGCAACATCTAAAATAAAAGTTAATGATTGTGGGGAATGAGCAATTCTTCCATACAGTGGGTGACTTCTATATTTGAAATACTAGATTCTCATTAGATGCCCTATGCACCGGGACGAAGAGAGTACTCTCATTAACTTGAAATATACTCCCTCTGTTCCAAATTACTCGTCGCAGAAATGGATGTATCTAGAACTGAAATACATCCATACCTGCGACAAGTAATTCGGAACGGAGGGAGTACTCAAGAGGAGAGCCATTGTCGCGTGGGCTGCAGGTGCGGGCGGGGCCACCTTCCCATGGGGCTTTGCATCGTGCTTGCGTGCATCGGCTCATGCGCTGCCTCGCTCGCGATGACAGGCCGGGTATTTTTGGGAGTCCACGACGCCTAGGTAGTGAGTGCGTGCGGGGCCACCTTCCAACGGGCTTTGCGTCACGCCCGAATGTGCCATCTCGTGCACACCATGTGAGCTCGAGTCGGCCTGCCAGTGTCCTTCGCCCCTGTTCGGCTTCTTCGTTTGCACGAGCCTCATGCGTAGAGGCTGCACAGATGTGTGTGCGCGTGCCGGACGGCTCAGGGTGTTGGCATTGTATGGCCTGTGCCGCCACGTGTGTTCGAGATGTTGGGGAACACAATATTTCAAAAAAAATCCTACTATCATGCAAGATCTATCTAGGAGATGCATAGAAACAAGAGGGGAGAGTGTGTCCACGTACCCTCGTAAACCGAAAGCGGAAGCGTTTAGTAACGCGGTTGATGTAGTCGAACGTCTTCACAATTCAACCGATCCTAGCACCGAATGTACGACACCTCCATGTTCAGCACACGTTTAGCTCGATGACGTCCCTCGAGCTCTTGATCCAGTTGAGGATGAGGGAGAGCCTCGTCATCACGATGGCGTGTTGACGGTGACAATGAAGTTACCGGCGCAGGGCTTCGCCTAAGCACTACAACGATATGACCGAGGTGTGTAACTATGGGGGGTGCACCTCGCACGGCTAAGAGAAGACTTGGTGTGCCTTTGGGGTGCCCCCCTCCCATGTATATAAAGGAGGGGGAAAGAGGAGGCCGGCCCAAGGGGGGCGTGCCGTAGGGGGGAGTCCCACTTGGACTCCCGGTCCAAGTAGGATTCGCCCCCCTTTCCTATTCCAACTAGGAGAAGGAGGGAAGGAGGAAGAGGAGAGAAGGAAGGAGGGGGGCGCGCGCCTTCTCCCGGCCGACCCTCTCTCTTCTCCACTAAGGCCCATGTTGGCCCATTAACTTCCCAGGGGGGGTTCCGATAACCCCCGGTACTCCAAAACTTATCCGAAACTTCCCGAAACCATTCTGGTGTCCTAATGTAACCTTCCAATATATGAATCTTTACCTCTCGACCATTTCGAGACTCCTTGTCATGTCCGTGATCTCTCCGGGACTCCGAACAATCTTCGGTCATCAAATCACATAACTCATAATGCAAATCGTCATCGAACATTAAGTGTGCGGACCCGACGGGTTCGAGAACTATGTAGACATGACCGAGACACATCTCCGGTCAATAACCAATAGCGGAACCTGGATGCTCATATTGGCTCTAATACGTCTCCAACATATCTATAATTTTCGATTTTTCCATGTTGTTTTATTATCAATCTTGGATGTTTTATAATCATTTTATAGTCATTTTATATCATTTTTCGTACTAACCTATTGACATAGTGCCAAGTGTCAGTTGTTGTTTTTCCATGTTTTTTACATCGCAGAAAATCAATATCAAATGGAGTCCAAATGCCACGAAACATTACGGATATTTTTTATGGGCCAGAAGGAAGGCAATGGGCCCTGGTTGCACCTGGGGGGTGCCCCGAGGGGGGCACAACCCACGAGGGCGCGCCAGGAGGCCCAGGCGCGCCCTGGTGGGTTGTGCCCACCTCGGGTGCCCCCTGGACCGCCTCTTTACTCTATAAATACACCAAAAATACCAGAACCCTAGGGGAGTCGACGAAATATTCATCCAGACGCCGCAGAGTCCAGAACCACCAGATCCAATCTAGACACCATCACAGAGGGGTTCACCACTTCCATTGGTGCCTCTCCGATGATGTGTGCGTAGTTCTTTGTAGACCTTCGGATCCGTAGTTAGTAGCTAGATGGCTTCATCTCTCTCTCTCTCTCTCTTGATTCTCAATAGAATGGTCTCTTGGAGATCCATATGATGTACCTCTTTTGCGGTGTGTTTGTTGGGATCGATGAACTTCGAGTTTATGATCAGATCTATCTTTTTATATCCGTGAAAGTATTTGAGTTTCTTTGATCTATTTTATGCATGATCTCTTATATCCTCGTATTTCTTCTCCAATATTTGGGTTTTGTTTGGACAACTTGATCTATTTATCTTGCAATGGGAAGAGGTGCCCGGTAGTGGGTTCGATCTTACCGTGCTTGATCCCAGTGACAGAAAGGGAACCGACGCGTATGTATAGTTGCTACTAAGTATAAAAAGATGAGATCTATATCTACCACCATATAGATAAACGGATCTTGTCTACACCATGTCATCATTCTTATTGCATTACTCCATTTTTCCATGAACTTAATACACTAGATGCATGCTGGATAGCGGTCGATGTGTGGAGTAATAGTAGTAGATGCAGGCATGAGTCGGTCTACTAATCTTGGACGTGATGCCTATGTAATGATCATTGCCTGGATATCGCCATAATTATTTGAAGTTCTATCAATTTCCCAATAGTAATTTGTTTACCCACCGTTTGCTATTTTTCTCGAGAGAAGCCACTAGTGAAACCTACGGCCCCCGGGTTTTCTTTCTCATATATTTTCCTTGCGATCTACTTTTCCTTTGCATTTTTATTCAGGTCTATTAAACCAAAAATCCAAAAATACTTTGTTGCACTTTATTTTATTTTCAATCTATTACAACTTTCTCCCGTCGACACGCAATTTCTGGCGCTGTGCCCCGGTAGGGATTGACAACCCCTTTAACACGTCAGGTTGTGAGGTGTTGTTGTTTGTGTGCAGGTGTTGTTTACATTCTGTTGCTTGGTTCTCCTACTGGTTTGATACCTTGGTTTCATAAATGAGGGAAATACCTACCGTCACTGTGCTACATCATCCCTCCCTCTCTAGGGAATTACCGACGTAGTTGCAGCTACCATCAAGGAGAATTCCTGGCGCCGTTGCCGGGGAGGATCTTCAACATAATCAGGTTCCTAGTCACAAATCTCCTCTCCTTGCAATTTACATTATTCACCATTTGCCTCTCATTTTCCTCTCCCCCACTTTACAAAAATTTTCCGTTTTATTCGCCTCTCTTTTTCCGTTCGCCGTTTTCTTGCCAGATCTGTTTTTGAGTGCAATCTTGTTGTGTGATCATCTTGACTCAAGAGAACACCAAGTTATGTGATTTCTGAAATACCAACAACAATGATTTTATTGGCACTCTGCTTGCTCCTCCCGCCACTAGTGCGGAGACTTGTGATATTAATATTGCTTTGCTGAATCTTGTTATGAAAAAACAATTTTCCGGTACTCCTAATGAGGATGTCCTGTCCCATCTTAATACCTTCGTGGAATTATGCGATATGCAAAAGAAAAAAGATGTGGTCAAGATGAAATTATTCTGTTCTCTTTGCGTGATTTTGTAAAAATTTGGTTCTCTTCTTTGCCTCGTAATAGTATCGATTCTTGGAACAAGTGCAAAGATGCTTTTATCACTAAGTATTTTCCTCCCTCAAAAATTATTTCCCTTAGAACCCAGATCATGAATTTCAAGCAACTTGAACATGAGCATGTTGCACAATCTTGGGAAAGGATGAAAATGATGCTAAGGAATTGCCCAACTCATGGTTTGAATCTTTGGATGATCATACAAAAAAATTTTGCGCGATTGAATTTTGTTTCTCGTAATCTTTTAGATTCTGCCGCGGGTGGTACTTTTATGGAAATTACATTGGGTGAGGCCACCAAATTTCTTGATAATATCATGGCAAATTATTCACAATGGCATACCAAAAGAGCTCCTACTAGTAAAAAAGTTAATTCGGTTGAAGAAATTTCTTCTTTGAGTGAAAAAGTTGATGCTCTTGTGAAATTGGTTGCTAGTAGAAGTTCTCCTATTGATCTTAATGATATGCCTTTGTCTACTTTGATTGAGCAAAATAGTGATGCCATTGATATGAATTTTCTTTCTCGCAATAATTTCAACAACAATGCTTATAGAGGTAATTTTAATCCTAGGCCTTTTCCTAGTAATTCCTCTAATAATTATGGTAATTCCTATGGAAATCAATCTTATAATAATAATAGGAACACCTCTGACCTTGAGAATAATATTAAATAATTTATCAACACGCAAAAAATTTGCAACACTTCCATAGAAGAAAAGTTGAATAAGATTGATGATTTGTCTAGCAGTGTTGATAGAATTGCTCATGATGTGGAAAATCTCAAGATGAAAATTTTTGTGCCTAAAGTAGATGAATCAATTAAAGATCTTTATGTTTCTATGGATGAAAGTAAGAAAAGAACTGCTATGCTTAGAGCTAAAGAGAATTTTTAGAAAAAAGCTTTTCCTAGTGGTTATTCTTGCAAAGATGATGAAGATCTTAAAATTATTGGTGTTTCTCCTATTGATTCTTTGTTTAGCAAAGTTAAGAATGATGAAAAAGGGACTCGAGAAGAGTCAACTTTAGGTAGAAGGCGTCCCAATATTTCATAGGGTGAAAATCTTGTTGAAAAAAATGATGAAAGTGGGTTTGAAGAGGTCAAAACTTTAGCTAGTGATGCACCCACTCTTTTGGATTACAAAGACTTTAATTATGATAGTTGCTCTTTGATTTATTATATTTCTTTGTTGCAATCCATTATGAATTCACCCCATGCTTATGAACAAAACAAAGCTTTTACTAAATATATTGTTGATGCTATGATGAAAGCTCTTGAAGAAAAACTGGAATTGGAAGTTTCAATTCCTCGAAAATTGTATGATAAGTGGAACCTACTATCGAAGTCAAGATTAAAAATTATGAGTGTTTTGCTTTGTGTGACTTGGGTGCTAGTGTTTCTACAATTCTGAAATCTTTATGTGATGTGCTTGGTCTTACTAATCTTGAAGAGTGTTCTTTGAATTTGCACTTGGTGGGTTCTACTATTAAAAACCCTATGGGAAGAATTAATGATGTTCTTATTCTTGCAAATAGAAATTATGTGCCCATAGATTTTATTGTTCTTGACATTGATTGCAATCCGTCTTGTCCAATTAGTCTTGGTAGACCATTATTATGCACTATGAGTGCCATGATTGATATGAAAGAAGGCAATATTAAGTTCCAATTTCCTTTGAGGAAGGGTATGGAACACTTTCCTAGAACAAGAATTAAGCCACCTTATGAATCAATCATGAGGGCATCTTATGGATCTCGAACCAAAGATGACAAAACTTAGATCCTTGCTTTATGCCTAGATAAGGGCGTAAAACTATAGCGCTTGTTGGGAGGCAACCCAATGAATAATTTATTTTTGCTTTTTGCTTCCTGTTCTTGTGTGTTTACACAATTATGCTACTGTTATGATTGTGTTTTTTGTGTTTTAATGTAACATTCCAAATTTTTAATTTGGTATGTTATACAAAGTCATCCATGCATATCATATTTTATTTGCGTTTCGTCTCGCGATCCTCAAAATCCTAAGCAACTCAAGGACCCTCGGAGAGAGAGTTGGGGATTTCCCGGTTTTCATATTTGTTTTTTATCAAATATTGAAATGAGGATTTGGTTTTAATTATTTTTCTCCGAAAATATTTCATATTAAAATATATGAGAGGAGATAATATGACTTCTCCAAGATAAATGAAATATTGGAGGAAAAATATTAAAATCAAATATTTATTTTATTTGGATTTTATTGCAACTTTGTTTGCATTAGAAAAATTGCATGTTTTTCAAAATTGTATTTTAGGGCCAAGAAAATGTTCATCTCTTTCTAAATATTTTATTTAGATGGTGAAAATTTGTTTTGGCATTTTTAGTTTTTTTATTTATTTTTCTAGGATTTTATTTCGGTCAGCGAAATTATTTAAAAAAAAAGTTCCGTGCCCGATCGGGCCTAAGGCCCAGCCGAGCCAGGCCGGCCGCCGCCGCCGCCTTCCCTGTCGCGCGCGCCACCGCCGACCGACTCGGATGAGGAGTCCGAGCCGGACTCCGCCGCCCCGCCTTGGCCCCTCCTCCAAGCCGCCGCTGCCCCGCCCCTTTATATACGCCGCCCAGGCCCCCCCAACACCACCATGCCGCCTGCAGCCGCCGCCGCCCCGCGCCACGCCGCCGTCGTGCCACGCCTCGCCGCCGCCCGCGCCTGCTGCCGCCGCCGCCCCGCGAGCCGCTGCCCGCACCTCACCCCGCCGGAGCCCCTCGCCGGAGGTAGCTGCCGGACTCCACCGCCGTTTTTTTATAAAAAACGTCCGGTTTTTTAGAAACCCTAGATCTGTTTTTTTCGGTTTTGCCAGTTTTTTCTCGGTTCTTCTAGTTAGCGGACGTTCGTCCGTACGTTCGTTTTAACAAACGGTTCTTCGCCTGTTAGATACAGCTATCGAACACTCGTTCGTTAGTCTGTTTGTCAGTTTTCTTTTATCGGATTTATTCCATGATTTCTCTGATCGCAATTTCTGATCCGATCTTAGTTTCTGTTTATCTTTTCACTCGTTAGTCGGAATCAGGCGATTCAAGTGCCTAGATCTTTGTCTCGAGACCGTATTTTCGTTTAACCAACTTAAATAAGTTTTTGCTACTGTAAAATTTGACCTATGTTCAGATTAGTAAACGAAGTTTCTTTCTTTCGTCGTTTCAGTTTCGTTGCTCCGTTTGATTTGATTTTTCTTGCGAACCTGAGTTCTTAAGTTGAACCTTCTGGTCAATCTCTTTTATTTGAGTTTTGCTTGTGTATCTTTGCTTGTCGCTAATGTATGTTATTGTTTGCTTGCAATAGAACACCCGGAGTGCGAAGCGTGCTACTACGAGTCCCTAGGTTTCGCAGACCGTCAGCAAGGCAAGTAACACTTCGATCATATCCCTTTTATCACCCAGTTTTTATGCATTAGTTCCAATCCTCAAACATTGCATGATTAGGATGTCAATAACATGTGGGTTGGGAAGTAGTTGATGAGGTAGCACCAATTACTCTGTTACATTCAAACCCTGGGAGTAACTTCTACGCTGCTTATATTACTATGCTATGCTCGTAGACGTGGTTTGGGTTTGAGTGAAATCCATGACAGAGGAGAGATTGTTAATTAATGGTTCAACTTAAGGTGGCAACTTAAATTAACATCTAGGTGGATTGAGGCACCTGGAGTACCCAGTGTTGCCTTTTTTTGGAAATCCCGGAGTACCCGTGTGATCTTCCTATGGACCGCCACCCAGGTTCAAAGGGAAGTGAGATGATTCATGCTAGAAACTTCCGTGTGCAGCCACAAGCTATTATGGGCTCTAGCATAGTTGAATAAGATACATGAAGCTCTTGAAGAGGCAGATCAGCAGGTAGTGGGGTGTAGGTTTGGTATGGTCTGTCCGAAGTAGAGAGTTAATGTTTCTGAAAGAGTGTGTCTCGGTCATCCGTATCTCAAACACCTTGTAGTGCAAGAAATCCAACGGAGGCGATCGAGTCTTGTGGGGAAAAGTGTGCAAACCTCTGCAGAGTGTATAATCTAATCATGGTTAGCCGTGTCCCCGGTTATGGACAATTCTTGAGTATCTAGTATTTTGGTTATCACATGTATCTCATCATTCTTAATTAATATTGCTGGGATGTTAATCACTTAAATTGGGATTGAGTTGGAGGAACCTTCTCAATGATGTTTCAACTACCATGATAGTTAAATTAAAAGCTATGCCTTTGTTGTAGGAAAAAATTGGCTTTTCGCAAAAACTATAACCATAGAGCTTTCCACCAGCCAAATATGCATGTAGTGATAGCATTATTCTGTTCTTGCTCTACTGTGTTATTTTGCCAGCATATTCCGTGTGCTGACCCGTTTTCGGGCTGCAACGTATTATGTTGCAGACTTTTCAGACGAGGAGTAAGGTCGTTAGGTTGTTGCCGTGCAGCTCAGTTATGTCGTTGGAGTTGATGGACTCACTTTATCTTCCAAGCCTTCCGCTGTTATCGTATCAGATGGCCTGAAGCCATATTATTGTAATAAGTTCTCTTTGGAGACATTCGATGTAATAAGTGTGTGATTCCCACTCTGTTATAAATCCTTCGAGTACTATGTGTGTCAGCATTACCGATCCAGGGATGACACTGAAGCACAGAGACTTGACCATCTGAGGTCGGGTCGCTACAAGATGGTATCAGAGCACATGCTGAGTGTAGGACACGACCACTAAGATAAACCCTAGGTCACACGTCTCTACTCATTTCTGACTCCTCTCCATTTTCTACTCCTTATGATGGCGGAGATGAAGAACAAGTTTGCACAACCGGATGAAGACACACCTTTTGGACGCCACTTGAAGGAAGTCACTAGGTACTTGAACATTGGAATACCAAGATTCACCGGAACGTACAACACCACTTTACCTGAAGAGGAGCGCTGGATGGTACAAGTACAAGTTCCAGGAAGAACGTTCTCGCCAACTTCTAAACCCATAGAATTTTCTTTCGAAGCACCCACCTGGAGTCTAGGCAAGAGCATGGCAGCCCACATTACCATGGGATGCATTGGAGAAGTCTACAACAGGGAGCTTAAGGACACTATCTATCAAATATGTGGACGCCGAGACGAGCAATGGGAAGTAATCAACACCAGGAAGGATAGATCCATTGCAGCTTTCATCTAGGAGCTAAACCAGCACATTCGACGTCAGGAGAACCAGATGTGCGCAGACATGATGGACTTGAAGAAGGCGAAGACTAGAATCATCGAGCTGGAGGAAGAACTCCAGTTTACACGCGATGGATATGAGGAGGAAATCAAGACACTACTAGAGAAGAATGACGACTTACTCAAGAAGATCGGAGTATTCATGGGAGGACCGGCACCAGTGGAAGAAGACGAAGAAGAAGAACCCAAGGAGATACGCCCCGAGGACTACATCATCATCGACGACACCGATTCTGATCCTAGTGATGATGACCTTGAAGATGAAGCTGGAGCTGACATCATGGAGTCTTCCACCGATCAAAATTTCTAGATGACCACCAAATATTAGTAGTATTTCCCCATGTAATTAGTAGTACATGAGCACTTTGCGATAGTCCTAGACTGTTTGTATGCCCTTGCTTGATTTATTGAGTGAAATGTTTGTGTTTGTCTCATGTGCATATGGGTAGTGTTTTCTCATTAGACCCCTTTTCTATTCTGATCTCTTCCATCTAAACCCATCAGATGCCTCCGAGACGTGACACCGGTTTGCTTTCCATTGGAGCTCACCCAGTTGATCCAGCAGTAGAATACTTTGATGCAGTTGCTAGTTCAGAACCAGGGCAACAACAACAACAACCCGCCACCAGTGGACAACCTAGCCTGTTTTCTAAGGTTACAGCCGCCGGTGTTTTCCAGTAGCACCGAGCCTATAGTTGCTGATGATTGGCTACACCGTATTGGAAGGGAGTTGACCACCGCAGGTTGCACGGATGCTGAGAAGGTGCGTTTTGCCGCAAATCAGTTGGATGGACCAGCAACCTCATGGTGGGAGAATTACATAGCCACTTTCCCCATAGCCAACGTCACTTAGGACCAGTTTCAGCAAGCTTTCCGCACAGCCCATGTCTCAACTAGAGCTATGCAGATAAAGAAGTAGGAGTTCCGCAACCTACGCCAGGGGAACCGTACTGTGGCTCAGTACGTGGATGATTTTAGCAAGTTATCACGCTACGCCCCTGATGATGTGGCCACAGATGCCGCGAAGTAGGAGAAGTTTATGGAAGGGCTGAATGATGAGATGAGCATGCAGTTGATGGTAGCAACCTTCAACAACTATCAGGAGTTGGTAGATAAGGCTCGTATGATCGAAGGGAAGTAGCAGCAGATTGAGAACCGCAAGAGAAAGTATGGACAAGGGAGGTATAAATCAGGAGCTCAGCAGAAGCCTCGCCTAACCCCGAACTCGGGAGGACTTGTTCGTAACCATGGAGGTCACAACCACACTGGAGGAGGATCGCATAACTACAATGGTTCTAAGAATGGGAATGGGAACGGAACCAACCATAACCAGAACCGCCTCAATCCAGCCACACCCACCAAAAGAGACCTAAGTCATGTTACTTGCTTCAAGTGTGGGAAGACTAGACACTACGCCACGGAGTGCCCTGAGGGAAAGAATGGAAACGGAAATGGGAGCGCTGGGAAGAAGCCTAATCCATTCAACAAAGGACAAGTGAACCATGTTAACGTGGAGGAGGTTGTAGAGCAGCCGAACACGGTAATAGGTAAGTTCTTGGTTAAGTCATTTACCGCTCTTGTTCTTTTCAATACTGGTGCATCGCATTCATACATATCAAGGGAATTTGTGGATAAGTTTAAACTACCAACCCAAACCCTTAGGACCCCTCTGTTAGTAAGCTCACCCAGAGCAGAATACATGGCTAGCCGATGGTGCGACCAGGTACCCTTAACCATTGGCACACATGTTTTTCCGTCTGACCTAATTATCTTGGAGTCACAAGGATTGGATGTGATATTAGGTATGGACTGGATGTTAAATTTTGGAGGGAGTATTGACTGTGCTAGTAAGTCGATTTATCTTACCAGCCCGGAGGGAAAAAGGATTAAGTATGTGTCTAGGCATGTTCCTAGGAGGAGCCAAGTGAATGCCCTTACGGGAGTTCTTCAGGAGGAAGTGCCTGTAGTGAAGGATTATCCGGATGTTTTTCCACAGGAGTTACC
The DNA here is from genome assembly GCF_003073215.2 of Triticum urartu. NCBI lineage: Eukaryota > Viridiplantae > Streptophyta > Magnoliopsida > Poales > Poaceae > Triticum > Triticum urartu. The sequence goes on along the minus strand of NC_053028.1, from coordinate 433,428,324 downwards.
TGGCATGCCACCGAATAGAGACATTGAGTTTCTGATAGAGCTGTTGCCAGGAACAGGACCAATATCCAAGAGACCCTATCGGATGCCCACAAATGATCTAGAGGAAATTAAGAAACAGATCAAGGAATTATTGGAAAAAAGGATACATTCGAAGAAGTTCATCACCTTGGGGAGCCCCTGTGCTTTTGGTGGAGAAGAAGGACAAATCCCTAAGGATGGTTGTTGATTATTGAGCCTTGAATGAGGTGACGATTAAGAACAAGTACCCACTGCCGATGATCAATGATCTGTTTGATCAGTTGCAAGGAGCTAAGGTGTTTTCAAAGATCGACCTGCGATCAGGATACCATCAGTTGAAGATACGTGAGAAGGATATACCAAAGACAGCGTTCACGACGCGTTATGGATTATACGAGTACATGATCATGTCATTTGGACTGACTAATGCCCCTACTTATTTCATGAGCATGATGAACAAGGTGTTCATGGAGTATTTGGACAAGTTTGTTGTGGTGTTTATTGATGATATTATGGTATACTCGAAGAACGAGGAGGAGCACAAGGAGCATTTGCGCTTAGTTCTCGAGAAACTCAGGGAACACCAGTTGTATGCTAAGTTTAGCAAATGCGAGTTTTGGTTGAAGGAAGTCGGATTCCTTGGACATGTTATATCAGGAGAAGGTATAGCAGTAGACCCCAGCAAAATTCAGTCAGTCACTGAATGGTTGGCACCCACTTCAGTTAGCGAGATCCACAGTTTTCTTGGACTCGCAGGATACTATCGGAGATTCATTGAGAACTTTTCCAAGATTGCGAAGCCAATGACTGAACTATTAAAGAAGGATACTAAGTTTAAATGGACAAACGAATGCGAGGCAAGTTTCCAGGAGTTGAAGAAACGGTTGACTACAGCACCAGTGCTAACACTGCCAGATATACATAAGGAATTCCAAGTGTATTGTGACGCCTCTCGCTGAGGACCTGGATGTGTGCTTATGCAGGACGGAAGAGTTGTTTCGTATGCCTCACAACAACTAAAACCTCACGAGTTGAATTATGCCACACATGATTTGGAGTTAGCAGCCGTAGTGCATGCATTGAAGACCTGGAGGCATTACCTTATCGGAAACCGATGTGATGTATACACGGACCATAAGAGTTTGAAATACATTTTCACCCAGAAGGAACTGAACCTTAGACAGAGGAGATGGTTGGAGCTTATAAAGGATTATGATATGAAGCTACACTATCACCCAGGAAAGGCCAATGTTGTAGCAGACGCTTTGAGCAGGAAGAGTTATGCTAATATCCTTGAAAGTAAGGGATTGCCGAAGGAGTTAGCAGAGAATATCATGGAACTTCGATTGGAGATTGTTCCTAGAGGATTCATAGAAACAATGGAGGTCCAGTCGACATTGCTGGACAAGATTCGGGAGGCTCAGAAGGATGACAAGGAGATTGCCGAGATAAAGGAGAAGATGAGCAAGGGAAAGGCCAAAGGTTTTCGTGAAGATGAGCACGATACCTTATGGTTTGAGGATCGAGTTTATGTGCCCAATAACCAGGAGATCAGGAAGTTAATACTTCAAGAGGCTCATGACTCACCATACTCGATACACCCAGGAAACACCAAGATGTATCTAGATTTGAAGGAACGTTTCTAGTGGACCGGTATGAAGAAGGATATTGCCAAGTATGTGGCCATATGTGATGTATGTCACAGAGTAAAGGCAGAACATCAGAAGCCAACAGGACTATTACAGCCTATGCCGATACCCGAATGGAAGTGGGATAAACTTGGCATGGACTTTATCACCGGATTGCCCAGGACTAAAGCAGGATATGATTCCATATGGGTAGTAGTTGATCGCTTGACCAAAGTGGCTCACTTCATCCCAGTGAAAACCACTTATAACAGTGCAAAGTTGGCCAAGATTTATATGTCCAGGATCGTATGTCTTCATGGAGTTCCGAGAACCATCGTATCAGATAGAGGAACACAGTTTACTTCAAAGTTCTGGCATCAGTTACATCAAACTTTGGGAACAAGGTTAGAGTTCAGTACAGCTTTCCACCCACAGACAGATGGACAGACCGAGAGAGTGAACCAAATTTTGGAGGACATGTTGAGAGCCTGTGCGCTAGATTATGGATCTAGTTGGGATGACAATTTACCTTACGCAGAGTTCTCGTACAACAATAGCTGCCAAGCCAGTTTGAAGATGGCACCGTTTGAAGCCCTGTATGGACACAGGTGCAGAACACTGTTGATGTGGGACGAGGTAGGAGACCGACAGTTGTTTGGACCAGACTTGATCAAAGAGTCTGAGGAGAAGGTTAAATTGATTCGTGATAGATTGAAGATTGCGCAGTCCAGACAGAAGAGTTATGCAGACTCAAAACGCAAAGAGGTAACTTATGAAATTGGAGATAGAGCATATCTGCGAGTATCACCCTTGCGAGGAGTGAAAAGTTTTGGAGTTAAGGGGAAATTAGCTCCGAGATTTGTAGGACTGTATCGTGTTTTGGAACGGATGGGAGAAGTTGCCTACAAGTTGGAATTACCCACAGGATTGTCAGGAGTTCATGATGTGTTCCATGTTTCACAGTTGAAGAAGTGTCATGCTGAGATGGCTGATATACCATTACGAGATACAGTACCCTTGGAGGCAATTTAGTTGGACAGTGATTTGACTTACGAGGAGAAGCCAGTAAAGATTCTTGAGTTTGCCAGCAGAGTCACTCGCAGTAAGGTTATCAAGTTTTGCAAAGTTCAGTGGAGCCACCATATCGAGGATGAAGCCACCTGGGAACGAGAGGATGATCTTCGCAAAGACCACCCACACCTATTTTCTAGCCAACCCGAATCTCGAGGGCGAGATTCATCTTAAGGGGGGTAGGTTTGTAACATCCCAAATTTCAATTTGGAATGTTATACATAGTCATCCATGCATATCATATTTTATTTGCGTTTCATCTTGCGATCCTCGAAATCCTAAGCAACTCAAGGACCCTCGCAGAGAGAGTAGGGGATTTCCCAGTTTTCATATTTGATTTTTATCAAATATTGAAACGAGGATTTGGTTTTAATTATTTTTCTCCGAAAATATTTCATATTAAAATATATGAGAGGAGATAATATGACTTCTTCAAGATAAATGAAATATTGGAGGAAAAATATTAAAATCAAATATTTGTTTTATTTGGATTTTATTGCAATTTTGTTTGCATTAGAAAAATTGCATGTTTTTCAAAATTGCATTTTAGGGCCAAGAAAATGTTCATCTCGTTCTAAATATTTTATTTAGACGGTGAAAATTTGTTTTGGCATTTTTAGATTTTTTATTTATTTTCTAGGATTTTATTTCGTTCAGCGAAATTATTAAAAAAAAGTTTCGCGCCCGACTGGGCCTAAGGCCCAGCCGAGCCAGGCCGGCCACCGCCGCCGCCTTCCCCGTCGCGCGCGCCGCCGACGACCGACTCGGACGAGGAGTCCAAGCCGGACTCCGCCGCCCCGCCTTGGCCCCTCCTCCAAGCCGCCGCTGCCCCGCCCCTTTATATACGCCGCCCAGGCCCCCCCAACACCACCATGCCGCCTGCAGCCGCCGCCGCCCCGCGCCACGCCGCGCCCGCCGCCGCCCACGCCGCCTGCTGCCGCCGCCGTGCCGCGCCTCGCCGCCGCTCGCACCTGTTGCCGCCGCCGCCGCCCCGCGAGCTACCGCCCGCACCTCGCCCCGCCGGAGCCCCTCGCCGGAGGTAGCAGCCGGACTCCGCCGTCGTTTTTTTATAAAAACCGTCCGGTTTTTTAGAAACCCTAGATCCGTTTTTTTTTGGTTTCGCCAGTTTTTTCTCGGTTTTTCTAGTTAGCGGACGTTCGTCTGTATGTTCGTTCTAACGAATGGTTCTTCACCCGTTAGATACAGCTAACGAATGCTCGTTCGTCAGTTTTCTTTTATTGGATTTATTCCACGATTTCTCTGATCACGATTTCTGATCCCATCTTAGTTTCTGTTTATCTTTTCGCTCGTTAGTCGGAATTAGGCGATTCAAGCACCTAGATCTTCGTCTCGAGACCCTCTTTTCGTTTAACCAACTTAAATAAGTTTTTGCTACTGTAAAATTTGACCTAGGTTCAGATTAGTAAACGAAGCTTCTTTCTTTCGTCGTTTGAGTTTCGTTGCTCTGTTTGATTTGATTCGCAAGTAACCGGAGTTCTTAAGTTGAACCTTCTGGTCAATCTCTTTCATTTGAGTTCTGCTTGAGTATCTTTGCTTGTCGCTAATGTATGTTATTGTTTGCTTGCAATAGAACACCCGGAGTGCGAAGCGTGCTACTACGAGTCCCTAGGTTTCGCAGACCGTCAGCAAGGCAAGTAACACTTTGATCATATCCCTTTTATCACCCAGTTTTTATGCATTAGTTCTAATCCTCAAACATTGCATGATTAGGATGTCAATAACATGTGGTTGGGAAGTAGTTGACGAGGTAGAACCTATTACCCTGTTACATTCAAACCCTGGGAGTTACTTCTACGCTGCTTATATTACTATGCTATGCTATGCTCGTAGACATGGTTTGGGTTTGAGTGAAATCCATGAAAGAGGAGAGATTGTTAATTAATGGTTCAACTTAAGGTGGCAACTTAAATTAACATCTGGGTGGATTGAGGCACCTGGAGTACCTAGTGTTGCCTGTTTTTTTGGAAATCCTGTAGTACCAGGGTGATCTTCCTATGGACCGCCACCCAGGTTCAAAGGGAAATGAGATGATTCATGCTAGAAACTTCTGTGTGCAGCCACAAGCTATTATGGGCTCTAGCATAGTTGAGTAAGATACGTGAAGCGCTTGAAGAGGCAGATCAGCAGGTAGTGGGATGTAGGTTTGGTATGGTTTGTCCGGAGTAGAGAGTTAATGTTTCTGAAAGAGTGTGTCTCGGTCATCCGTATCTCAAACACCTTGTAGTGCGAGAAATCCCACGGAGGCGATCGAGTCTTGTGGGGAAAAGTGCGCAAACCTCTGCAGAGTGTATAATCTAATCATGGTTAGCCGTGTCCCCGGTTATGGACAATTCTTGAGTATCTAGTATTTGGGTTATCACATGTATCTCATCATTCTTAATTAATATTGCTGGGATGTTAATCACTTAAATTGGGATTGAGTTGGAGGAACCTTCTCAATGATGTTTCAACTACCATGATAGTTAAATTAAAATATATTCCTTTGTTGTAGGGAAAAATTGGCTTTTCGCAAAAACTATAACCATAGAGCTTTCCAGCAGCCAAATATGCATGTAGTGATAGCATTATTCTGTTCTTGCTCTACTGTGTTATTTTGCCAGCATATTCCATGTGCTGACCCGTTTTCGGGCTGCAACGTATTATGTTGCAGACTTTTCAGACGAGGAGTAAGGCCATTAGGTCGTTGCCGTGCAGCTCAGTTATGTCGTTGGAGTTGATGGACTCACTTTATCTTCCAAGCCTTCCGCTGTTATCGTATTAGATGGCCTTAAGCCATATTATTGTAATAAGTTCTCTTTGGAGACATTCGATGTAATAAGTGTGTGATTGCCACTCTGTTATAAATCCTTCGAGTACTGTGTGTGTCAGCATTACTGATCCAGGGATGACACTGAAGCACAGAGACTTGACCATCTGAGGTCGATTCGCTACATTTAATTAGTGTTTGTGCCAAGTAAAGCCTTTAGGTCTTCTTGGGCAATAGTTGTTTGATCTTGCTGAAAAAACAGAAACATTTACGCTCACGAAATTAATTTTAATTTTTTACCAGAGAGCGATAAAATACCCGTTCCAACTGCAGTAGATCAATATACAAATTTCTAAGGTCCTCCTAGTTTTCCAGAGTTTTTTTAGTTACAGAAGTATTCGAAATAGTCAGATTGCTACAGACTGTTCTGTTTTGACAGATTCTGTTTTCTTTGTGTTGTGTGCTTATTTTGATGGCTCTATGGTTTTCTTTGATGATTTTTTGCCATTGAAAAGTTGGAATACAATAGATATTATACAAAAACAAAATATGAATTGGTTTGATACAACAGTTATAGTAGTGATTTATTATTCTTATACTAACGGATCTCACGAATGCTTTGTTGAGTTTTGTGTGATTGAAGTTTTCAAGTTTTGGTTATCTTACGATGGATGAAGGAAGGATGTAAGAGCCTAAGCTTGGGGATGCCCCGGCATCCCAAGCTATTGTCCAAGAATGAGCAACCAACTAAGCTTGGGGATGCCCCCGAATGGCATCCCCGCTTTCTTCCAACAACTATCGGTATTTTACTCGAGGCTATATTTTTATTCGTCTAATGATATGTGTTTTGCTTGGAGCATCTTGTATGATATGTGTCTTTGCTTGTTTTATTTTTTGTTTTAAGTCATCAATCCTTGCTGTACACACCTTTTTGAGAGAGCCAAAATTATGTCATGACTTGTTAGAATTGCTCTCTATGCTTCACTTAAATCTTTTATGAGCTAGGACTTGCTCTAGTGCTTCATTTATATATTTTTTAGCATGGTGGGATTTGTTATTTTTTAAGAAATGCTCTCTTGCTTCACTTAGATTTATTTGAGAGTTAGTAAAATTTTGAAGAAATTCTCTCTTTCTTCACTTAAATTATTTTGAGAGAAAGAAAATTTGTTATGCTCATGATCTTCACTTATATTTGTTTGAGCTTATGAAAAGCAACACATGAAAATTAGTCCCAAAGTGATAGATATCCAAGAAGGATAAAGTAAAATAAAATGTCATGAAGATCATTGGACAAAATAAACTTGATTCTTAGTAATAGTTTTGAGATATGATGATGTGATATGTGAGTCATCTTGATGAGTAATTATGCTTTAGTAGGAATATTGGTGTTAAGGTTTGTGATTCCCTATGCATGCACGAAAGTCAATAATCATGCAATGAAAATTATATCCTACTTGTGATGCATTATTCGGTGTTAATTATGCTTGATGCTTGCTTATGTGATTATTCGTTTCTTGGTTGGTCGCTTTCCAATCTTTTTGCTAGCCTTCATTTTGCACTAAGTATGATCTCTACTTGTGCATCCAAAATCCTTTAAACCAGTTTTGCCACATGAGTCCACTATATCTACCTATATGCGGTATTATTTTGCCGTTTTAAGAAAATTTGCATGTACCATCTCTAATTTTCAAAATAAACTTCTCTTTTGTGTGTTTGTTTCGCTCGAGGAGCGGTGAGGGGTGGCTAATATTTTCCATGCTAGATGTGTTATTCTCAAGATGAGTGTTTATTCACTTGTCATTGCACGAGAGTAAGGCAAAGGTATTAGGGATTCCCAGTCCCGAAATGCAAAAATAAATGAATTTACTTTATGTTGTCAAATAATAAATTCCTTGGAAAGTGTTGGTATGGAGGGCACCCGTGGATACGGTTAGCCATGGAAAGTGAAAGTTATGGTGGAAAAAGGAATACACTTTATTTTCTGTTTGGGAACCGCTTATGATATATCTATGCATGGAAAGTATAGGGAACTCTAAGTCGTTTTCATTGGTGGGATGGATACACCTCCCAAAATGTTTTTATCTCAATTTTTTCGCTTTGAGCTCTGGCACCTCTACAAATCCCCACTTCCCTCTATGAAGGGACTTTCTTTTACTTTATGCAATTTTTATTTTGAAATTTGAGTCTCCATCTTCTCTCACAAAAGCACCAACTAGGAGGCAATATGATCGTGCTCAAGTATTGGTTGTAGTTAATATTCGAGTGTGTTTCATGAATGGATCAATGTTTGAGCATGATGGGCTAGGGATAACTTGTTTTAGCATTGATATTAAGAAAGACATGGTTGCTTGTTGATATGCTTGAGTATCTAAACTATTATGTCAAAACTAGACTATTGCTTTGAACCACATAAAAGTCCAAATGTCCATGCTAAAAATAAAAGAATATGATATGACTTGATGAACATAACTCCACATCAAAAATTCTGTTTTTATCACTTACCTACTCGAGGACGAGTAGGAGTTAAGCTTGGGGATGCTGATACGTCTCCAACGTATCTATGATTTTTGATTGTTCCATGCTGTTTTATTATCAATCTTGGATGTTTTATAATCATTTTGTAGTCATTTTATATCATTTTTTGGTACTAACCTATTGACATAGTGCCAAGTGCCAGTTGCTGTTTTTTCCATGTTTTTTACATCGCAGAAAATCAATATCAAATGGAGTACAAATGCCACGAAACTTTACGGAGGTTTTTACGGGCTAGAATGAAGGCAATGGGCCTTGGTTGCACCTAGGGGTGCCCCGAGGGGGGCACAACCCACCAGGGCGCTCGAGGAGGCCGAGGTGCGCCCTGGTGGGCTGTGCCCACCTTGGGTCCCCCCCGGACCGCCTCTTTTCTCGACAAATACCCCAAAAGTACCAGAACCCTAGGGGAGTCAGCAAAATATTCATCCAACCGCCGCAGAGTCCAGAACCACCAGATCCGATCTAGACACCATCACGGAGGGGTTCACCACTTCCATTGGTGCCTCTCCGATGATGCGTGAGTAGCTCTTTGTAGACCTTTGGGTCTATAGATAGTAGTTGGATGGCTTCATCTCTCTCTGTTGATTCTCAATACAATGGTCTCTTGGAGATCCATATGATGTAACTCTTTTGCGGTGTGTTTGTTGGGATCGATGAACTTCGAGTTTATGATCAGATCTATCTTTTTATATCCATGAAAGTATTTGAGTTTCTTTGATCTCTTTTATGCATGATCTCTTATAGCCTCATATTTCTTCTCCGATATTTGGGTTTTGTTTGGCCAACTTGATCTATTTATCTTGCAATGGGAAGAGGTGCCCGGTAGTGGGTTCGATCTTACCGTTCTTCATCGCAGTGACAGAAAAGGAACCAACACGTATGTATAGTTGCTACTGAGGATAAAAGATGAGATCTATATCTACCGCCATATAGATAAATGGATCTTGTCTAGATCATGTCATCGTTCTTATTGTATTACTCCATTTTTCCATGAACTTAATACACTAGATGCATGCTGGATAGCGGTAGATGTGTGGAGTAATAGTCGTAGATACAGGCAGGAGTCGGTCTACTAATCTTGGACGTGATGCCTATGTAATGAGCATTTCCTGGATATCGTCATAATTATTTGAAGTTCTATCAATTGCCCAACAGTAATTTGTTTACCCGCCGTCTGCTATTTTTCTCGAGAGAAGCCACTAGTGAAACCTACGGCCCCTGGGTCTTCTTTCTCATATATTTGCCTTGCGATCTACTTTTCCTTTGCATTTTTCAGATCTATTAAACCAAAAATCCAAAAATACTTTGTTGCACTTTATTTTATTTGCGATCTATTACAACTTTCTCCCGTCAACAAGCAATTTCTGGCGCCGTACCCCGGAAGGGATTGACAACCCCTTTAACACGTCGGGTTGCGAGGTGTTGTTGTTTGTGTGCATGTGCTGTTTACATTGTGTTGCTTGGTTCTCCTACTGGTTCGATACATTGGTTTCATAACTGAGGGAAATACCTACCGTTGCTATGCTACATCATCCCTCCCTCTCTAGGGAATTACCGACGTAGTTGCAACTACCATCAGGCTCCTCGCATTCTACGAAGATCTTTATTGGTCAAACCACATAACAACATATGTTGTTCCCTTTGTCATCGGTATGTTACTTGCCCGAGATTCGATCGTCGGTATCATCATACCTAGTTCAATCTCGTTACCGGCAAGTCTCTTTTCTCGTTTAGTAATGCATCATCCTGTAACTAACTCATTAGTCACATTGCTTGCAAGGCTTATAGTGATGTGCATTACCGAGAAGGCCCATAGATACCTCTACGATACACGGAGTGACAAATCCTAATCTCGATCTATGTCAATTCAACAAACACCATCGCGATACAGCTGTAGAGCATCTTTATAATCACCCAGTTACGTTGTGACGTTTGATCGCACACAAGGTGTTCCTTCGATATTCGGGAGTTGCATAATCTTATAGTCATAGGAACATGTATAAGTCATGAAGAAAGCAATAGCAATAAAACTAAACGATCATTATGCTAAGATAATTGATGGGTCTTGTCCATCACATCATTCTCTAATGATATGATCCCGTTCATCAAATGACAACACATGTCTATGGTTAGGAAACTTAACCATCCTTGATTAACGAGCTAGTCAAGTAGAGGAATACTAGGGACACTCAGTTTTGTCTATGTACTCACACATGTACTAAGTTTTCGGTTAATACAATTCTAGCATGAATAATAAACATTTATCATGATATAAGGAAATATAAATAACAACTTTATTATTGCCTCTAGGGCATATTTCCTTCAGTCTCCCATTTGCACTAGAGTCAATAATCTAGATTACATAGTAATGATTCTAACACCCATGGAGTCTTGGTGTTGATCGTGTTTTGCTCGTCAGCGAGGCTTAGTCAACGGGTCTGCAACATTCAGATCCTTATGTATCTTGCAAATCTCTATTTCTCCCTCCTTGACTTGATCGCGGATGGAATTGAAGTGACTCTTGATGTGCTTGGTCTCTTGTGAAATCTGGATTCCTTTGCCAAGGCAATTGCACCAGTATTGTCACAAAAGATTTTCATTGGACCCGATGCACTAGGTATTACACCTAGATCGGATATGAACTCCTTCATCCAGACTCCTTCATTTGCTACTTCCGAAGCAACTATGTACTCCGCTTCACATGTAGATCCCGCCACGACTCTCTGCTTGGAACAGCACCAACTGATAGCTCCACCATTCAATATAAATTTTTATCCGGTTGTGACTTAGAGTCATCCGGATCAGTGTCAAAGCTTGCATCGACGTAACCATTTACGACGAGCTCTTTGTCACCTCCATAAACGAGAAACATATCCTTAGTCCTCTTCAGGTATTTCAGGATGTTCCTGACCGTTGTTTAGTGATCCACTCCTGGATTACTTTGGTAACTCCCTGCTAAACTAATAGCAAGGCAAACATCAGGTCTGGTACACAGCATTGCATACATGATAGAACCTATGGCTGAGGCATAGGGAATGACTTTCATTTTCTCTCTATCTTCTGTAGTGGTCGGGCATTGAGTCTGACTCAATTTCACACCTTGTAACACGGGCAAGAACCCTTTCTTTGACTGATCCATTTTGAACTTCTTCAAAACTTTATCAAGGTATGTGCTTTGTGAAAGTCCAATTAAGCATCTTGATCTATCTCTATAGATCTTGATGCCTAATATATAAGCAGCTTCACAGAGGTCACTCGTTGAAAAATTCTTATTCAAGTATCCTTTTATGCTATCCAGAAATTCTGTCTTATTTCCAATCAACAATATGTCATCTACATATAATATTGGAAATGCAACAGAGCTCCCACTCACTTTCTTGTAAATACAGGCTTCTCCAAAATTCTGTATAAAACCATATGCTTTGATCACACTATCAAAGTGTATATTCCAACTCCAAGAGTCTTGCACCAGTCCATAAATGGATCACTGGAGCTTGCACACTTTGTTAGCACCTTTTGGATCGACAAAACCTTCTGGTTGCATCATATACAACTCTTCTTTAAGATATCCATTAAGGAATGTAGTTTTGACATCCATTTACCAAATTTCATAATCATAAAATGCAGAAATTGCTAACATGGTTCAGACGGACTTGCATCGCTACGAGTGAGAAGGTCTCATCATAGTCAACTCCTTGAACTTGTCGAAAACTTTTCACAACAAGTTGAGCTTTGTAGACAGTAGCATTACCATCAGCATCAGTATTCTTCTTGAAGATCCATTTATTCTCTATTGTTTGCCGATCATCAGGCAAGTCAACCAAAGTCCACACTTTGTTTTCATACATGGATCCCATCTCAGATTTCATGGCCTCAAACAATTTCATGGAATCTGGGCTCATCATCGCTTCCTCATAGTTCGTAGGTTCATCATGGTCAAGTAACATGACCTCCAGAACAGGATTACCGTACCACTCTGGTGCGGACCTTACTCTGGTTGACCTACGAGCTTCGGTAGTAACTTGATCAGAAGTTTCATGATCATCATCATTAGCTTCCTCACTAATTGGTGTAGGAATCATTGGAACTGATTTCTGTGATGAACTACTTTTCAATAAGGGAGCAGGTACAATTACCTCATCAAGTTCTACTTTCCTCCCACTCACTTCTTTCGAGAGAAACTCTTTTTCTAGAAAGGATCCATTCATAGCAACGAATATCTTGCCTTCGGATCTGTGATAGAAGGTGTACCCAATGGTTTCCTTTGGGATCCTATGAAGACGCATTTCTCCGATTTGGGTTCGAGCTTATCAGGTTGAAGCTTTTTCACATAAGCATCGCAACCCCAAACTTTAAAAAACGACAACTTGGGTTTCTTGCCAAACCACAGTTCATATGGTGTCGTCTCAACAGATTTAGATGGTGCCCTATTTAACATGAATGCAGCCGTCTCTAAAGCATAACCCCAAAACAATAGCGGTAAATCAGTAAGAGACATCATAGATCGCACCATATCTAATAAAGTGCGGTTACGGTGTTCGGACACACCATTATGATGTGGTGTTCTAGGTGGCATGAGTTGCGAAACTATTCTGCATTGTTTCAAATGAAGACCAAATTCATAACTCAAATATTCACCTCCACGATCAAATCGTAGAAACTTTATTTTCTTGTTACGATGATTTTCCACTTCACTCTGAAATTCTTTGAACTTTCCAAAAGTTTCAGACTTATGTTTCATCAAGTAGATATACCCATATTTGCTCAAATCATCTGTGAAGGTCAGAAAATAACGACACCCGCCGTGAGCCTCAACACTCATTGGACTGCATACATCAGTATGTATTATTTCCAATAAGTCAGTTGCTCGCTCCATTGTTCCGGAGAACGGAGTCTTAGTCATCTTTCCCACGAGGCATGGTTCGCAAGCATCAAGTGATTCCAGAAGCCCATCAGCATGGAGTTTCTTCATGCGCTTTACACCAATATGACCTAAACGGTAGTGCCACAAATAAGTTGCACTATCATTATTTGTGATGGCCTGGCTTATTAGGGATGATAGACTACTCATATCAATAAGGAATTCCTTCTTTTCTGGAAGCCTATTCGGACAGAACTCCAAAGTTAAGCGTGCTCAGCTTGTAGTGTCAGGATGGGTGACCGACCGGGAAGTTGCTCCCGGGTGCGCATGAGTGAGGACAAAGTGCGCATGAAAGACTAGTATTGATCTGTGGGGCCAGTCTAGATCCCACCAGGAGTAACGACCACCGGCGGGGGTGTCCGGGGTGTTATAAGTTGGTATCAGAGCCGACCCTCACGGTTACACGGATGGCTGCGGACAGGTGCGTGGTCATGTTGTTCATGACGTTTGTGACCCGTCGTGGCACACGGCATGGCACATGTACTGGACTGGAAGCACAGACGTATGTGCCAAGAGGGAACGTTCCTGTGGACCGACGAGGACGTCGGTTCCTCTGAGTGGGGGTGTATGTGATGGCCTGGCTTATTAGGGATGATAGACTACTCATATCAATAAGGAATTCCTTCTTTTCTGGAAGCCTATTCGGACAGAACTCCAAAGTTAAGCGTGCTCAGCTTGTAGTGTCAGGATGGGTGACCGACCGGGAAGTTGCTCCCGGGTGCGCATGAGTGAGGACAAAGTGCGCATGAAAGACTAGTATTGATCTGTGGGGCCAGTCTAGATCCCACCAGGAGTAACGACCACCGGCGGGGGTGTCCGGGGTGTTATAAGTTGGTATCAGAGCCGACCCTCACGGTTACACGGATGGCTGCGGACAGGTGCGTGGTCATGTTGTTCATGACGTTTGTGACCCGTCGTGGCACACGGCATGGCACATGTACTGGACTGGAAGCACAGACGTATGTGCCAAGAGGGAACGTTCCTGTGGACCGACGAGGACGTCGGTTCCTCTGAGTGGGGGTGTATGTGATGGCCTGGCTTATTAGGGATGATAGACTACTCATATCAATAAGGAATTCCTTCTTTTCTGGAAGCCTATTCGGACAGAACTCCAAAGTTAAGCGTGCTCAGCTTGGAGTAGTGTCAGGATGGGTGACCGACCGGGAAGTTGCTCCCGGGTGCGCATGAGTGAGGACAAAGTGCGCAGGAAAGACTAGTATTGATCTGTGGGGCCAGTCTAGATCCCACCAGGAGTAATGACCACCGGCGGGGGTGTCCGGGGCGTTACATTATTAACCTTGTATCTTTTGGCTTCAATATTATGAATATGTGTATCACTACTATCGAGATTCAACAAAAATAGACCACTCATCAAGGGTGCATGACCATAAAATATATTACTCATATAAATAGAACCACCATTATTCTCTGATTTTAATGAATAACCGTCTCGCATCAAACAAGATCTAGATATAATGTTCATGCTTAACGCTAGCACCAAATAACAATTATTCAGGTCTAAAACTAATCCCGAAGGTAGATGTAGAGGTAGCGTGCCGACAGCGATCACATCGACTTTGGAACCATTTCCCACGCGCATCGTCACCTCGTCCTTATCCAATCTTCGTTTAATCCGTAGCCCCTGTTTCGAGTTGCAAATATGAGCAACAGAACCAGTATCAAATACCCAAGCGCTACTACGAGCATTAGTAAGGTACACATCAATAACATGTATATCAAATATACCTTTCACTTTGCCATCCTTCTTATCCGCCAAATACTTGGGGCAGTTCCGCTTCCAGTGACCAGTCCCTTTGTAGTAGACGCACTTAGTCTCAGGCTTTGGTCCAGACTTGGGCTTCTTCACTTGAACAGCAACTTGCTTGCCGTTCTTATTGAAGTTCCCCTTCTTCCCTTTGCCCTTTTTCTTGAAACTAGTGGTCTTGTTAACCATCAACACTTGATGCCCCTTCTTAATTTCTACCTCCACAGCCCTTAGCAGCGTGAAGAGCTCGGCAATTGTCTTATCCATCCCTTGCATATTATAGTTGATACGTCTCCAACATATCTATAATTTTTTATTGTTCTATGCTATTATATTATATGTTTTGGATGTTTAATGGGCTTTATTATGCACTTTTATATTATTTTTGGGACTGACCTATTAACCAAATGCCTAATGCAAATTGTTGTTTTTTGCCTATTTCAGTGTTTCACAGAAAAGGAATATCAAACGGAATCCAAACGGAATGAAACCTTCGCGAGGATCTTTTTGGAACAAACGCAATCCAGGAGACTTGGAGTGGACGTCAAGGAAGCAGCAAGGTGGCCACGAGGTAGGGTGGCGCGCCACCCACCCTTGTGGGCCCATCGCAGCTCCACCGACCTACTTCTTTTGCCTATAGATACTCTTATACCCTGAAAACATCCAGGAGAGCCACGAAACCACTTTTCCACTGACGCAACCTTCTGTACCCATGAGATCCCATCTGGGGACCTTTTCCAGCGATCTGTCGGAGGGGGATTCGATCACGGAGGGCTTCTACATCAATACCATAGCCTCTCCGATGATGTGTGAGTATTTTACCACAGACCTTCGAGTCCATAGTTATTAGCTAGATGGCTTCTTCTCTCTCTTTGGATCTCAACACAAAGTTCTCCTTGATGTTCTTGGAGATCTATTCGATGTAATTCTTTTTGCGGTGTGTTTGCCGAGATCCGATGAATTGTGGGTTTATGATTAAGATTATCTATGAACAATATTTGATTCTTCTCTGAATTCTTATATGCATGATTTGATATCTTTGCAAGTCTGTTTGAATTATCAGTTTGGTTTGTCCTACTAGATTGATCTTTCTTGCAATGGAGAAGTGCTTAGCTTTGGATTCAATCTTATGATGTCCTTTCCCAGTGACATCAGGGGCATCAAGGCACGTATTATATTGTTGCCATCGGGGATAAAAAGATGGGGTTTATATCATATTGCTTGAGTTTATCCCTCTACTTCATGTCATGTTGCCTAATGTGTTACTCTGTTCTTATGAACTTAATACTCTAGATGCATGCTGGATAGCGGTCAATGTGTGGAGTAATAGTAGGAGATGCAGAATCATTTCGGTCTATTTGACACGGACGTGATGCCTATGTTCATGATCATGCCTAGATATCATCATAACTATGCGCTTTTCTATCAATTTCTCGGTAGTAATTTGTTCACCCACCATAATATATGCTATCTTGACAGAAGCCACTAGTGAAACCTATGGCCCCGGGTCTACTTTACATCATATTATTTTCCCGTCAACTAGCTATTTCTGTCACCGTTTATTTTGCAATCTTTACTTTTCAATCTATACAAAAAAATGCCAAAAATATTTATCTTATTATCTGTATCAGATCTCACTTTCGTAAGTGACCGTGAAGGGATTAGCAACCCCTTTATCGCATTGGTTGCAAGGTTCTTGTTTGTTTGTGTAGGTACTAGGTGACTTGCGTGTAGTCTCCTACTGGATTGATACCTTGGTTCTAAAAAACTGAGGTAAATACTTACGCTACTTTGCTGCATCACCCTTTCCTCTTCAAGGGAAAATCAACGCATGCTCAAGAGGTGGCAATAAGGATTTCTGGCGCCGTTGCCGAGGAGACTACGCCAAGTCAAGACATACCAAGTACCCATCACAAACTCTTATCCCTCGCATTGCATTATTTTCCATTTGCCTCTCGTTTTCCTCTCCCCCACTTCACCCTTGCCATTTTATTCGCCTCTTTTCTGTTCGCACTTTCTCCGTTCGTCGCTTTTCACTTGCCTCTCGTGTGTCCGTGTGTTAGATCATTTGTTTCGTCTTCATGGCGAGCCCTTCTTCTCTTCCTTTGTCTCACGATTTTGAAGTTCTTCACTTCAAACAAAGACAAGGAGAATACTTAAAGGATGCTTGGTACAGGATGATAGAATCCTATCGTAATTGCACTATAGGGGGGTGACGGTGTCCTGGACTAGGGGGTACTCACCACGTCGTCTCCCGATCTATTAGATTGGGCCGAGGCCCCCATGGCCATATACTCATGGGCCAGTTCGGACAGCTGCCGCATACAAGGAAGATTCCACAAAGACTTGGCGATCAAGACAAGGACTTCTCCCCACCGGCGTATTCGGCTAGGACTCTTGTTAACCTAGGCCTTCGGTGCATTATATAAACCAGGGCCAGGCTAGTCGATAGATCATATACAACTCCATATACACAACAACAATCATACCATAGGCTAGCTTCTAGGGTTTAGCCTCCTTGATCTCGTGGTAGATCTACTCTTGTACTACCCATATCATCAATATTAATCAAGCAGGACGTAGGGTTTTACCTCCATCAAGAGGGCCCGAACCTGGGTAAAACATCGTGTTCCCTGCCTCCTGTTACCATCCGGCCTAGACGCACAGTTCGGGACCCCCTACCCGAGATCCGCCGGTTTTGACCCCGACATTGGTGCTTTCATTGAGAGTTCCGCTGTGTGATCAACAAAAGGATCGATGGCTCGCCTGCAGATCAACTGCGACTTCGGCATCTTCTTCACCAGCTCGACTGGTCACCTTGGTTCGACCAAGAATTGCACCCCGTGTTCGGATCACCATGTCCGGATGAGGGACTTCATCAAACATCAACTCCGATCTCTATCAAGATCACGGAGGAATCATCTATGGAGCTCGGGGGCTCAATGTCAACATTGTCCTCAAGCGACCGTGCTGTTTTTTTGGACAGCGAAATCGTATCTGCCGCCACCACCTCCTCGAGTATCTCTTTGACGATCGCTTTGGTGTAATTGTGCGGAATTGAGTCTATAACAACCCTGGAAAATTTTGTCGAGTTCCGATGGAGGAATCTTTGGCAATCCACGATATACCGGAGCCCTGTCAAATCTGGAAGGGAATTTGGATGAGTTTAGGGTGTGGTGTCCAGCTTCTAGCTCGGACGTCCTTTGGAAGATCCAACCATTGATCGGCTGAGGAATTCCTATATCTACCACCTCTCAAAATTTTCAGCTCGATCCGACCGTCCAAACTCCGGGAACCTTCCGATTAGTGCATCACTTTTCGGATCTGTTTTCTGCGCGAAAACGAATCCGACCCGAGTTCATCTTTTTTATGAACGGGGTTTCGGACATCCCTTTTGAAGGAAGTTTTGTATGGGGTATTGTGTTTTGTTCCCGAACACATCCCACTAACTTTAAGATCTTTTGAACATGATCTTCAACATCATGCTGGTGTCAAACCAGTCCGGCAATATTACTCCACGGCTGCCGACCTGCGCTAGACGCGGCGTCACTTTGTTGAGCCGAGCTCAACTTCTTCGGATCATCATCTCGGCAAGCCGAACAAGAGTCCGGCATCGCGAAGGATAAATCATCACCAACATCGCCGCCCCACGGAATACACGTAGCAGGCATACCGGCATCGCCGCACGGTCGCTTCATCAGGCCGGCATCGACCACATCACGACCTGCATCGACAGGGCCGCACTATTGCTTCTTCAAGCTGGTGTCCATTACGCCGACCTACTTCGACTCATCGGCTGACATCGTGGCTTCGACATCTCGACTGTACCGGGGGCTTCGCCATCTCTTCATCAACCTACTCCGGACACTTCGGCGTCAGTAGCCAACCAGCTCCGTCATGTTAGCTGGGCCGAGGGCTTTGCCTCGGCGAGCCAACCTTTACCAGCATTGCCATGTCGTCGTTTTATCGCCCATCAGGCAATGGGTGTGCCGAGCGAGTCCCAATTTTGGGAATCACCTTCCTTCGGATTGCTACAACAAATAAACCAGGTGCTATTAATTCCAGTATTTTTTGCTTGTTTGGGTTCATTTTTCCCAAGGAATTATTACTCTGGTTTGTCCATCATATGTACACAGGTCTATCAAATGGTGGCCGCATTAATGACAGTCGCATGGTGGTTCGGTCAGTTTCCGTACATAGTCCAGCGAACACCGCATCCGGAGCTCGGACCGACCTGCGAATTCAGGCTTTGCCACGCCTTTACCGCATCACGCCGACGCCCTGCATGGACATTGACTTCGGCGCCAGGCCATATTTCTTTTATTACTCACTTTGCATAAATTATTTATTATGCAATGATTTTTTTTAATTATCATTATTACTATTATCTCCGGTTTGCACTATTTTTTGTGCACAGGAAAATGATCCGGGGACTTCGGCATCACTCTGCCGGTCTGCATTGATCGTGCTATGTCACCACTTCGGCGTGTCAAGCTCTCCGCTCCGCCACCTCAGAACCGATTTGAGGGATGGAACCTTGCCCTGCATCAAGCTCGGACCGCGTCATCAATACCGAACACATTTAACCAGCTAAGTCGCTTTCATGCTCAAAGCTTTAATTTCTAACTTGCGTTCGGTTCGACCAAGCATTATACTTTTTTGGAAAAAAGTTGCTTGTAAAAAATTTTCTTGTCCAAAATTTGTTTGTGACGCATAAATTCAAATACCCCGTTTACTTGGGGGCTTCCTTTATGAAGCTTTTCCTCTTGCATATGATTATACTTGTATGACTTCGTTCCTTGTTCGTGTATTATGCCACAATATGCACCACATTGACTTAAGCGATTTGCAAGCTGGGTTGCCTTGCTCCTGTGTTTACCCCTACGTTCCCGATTGTTCGGCTAGGGAGTAAAGGGAGCACCTCTGCGATTGTCACGATCGGGTCACCCGAGCCGGACCTCAGACTGGGTGAAGCCGAAAGCTAGCGCTCTTATAGTTATTCAATGATGGTCGGCACACAACGGAACTCATGAGTACAAAAAATCTATTGCACAAGTCTCATAATAACAATGAGCACCGAAGAAAGTTATCGGTGGGGGTACTATTTTCTTCGAAGATGCTTCTTACTCTTCGCAGTGATATAGCATAAGTTCCCTGAGCGCGCTTTGTCTGTTACAGCCTTATGGCCTGATTGCCTGGTTATGGGAAACACCGTCGATATTCTCGACCGATGGAGTACATAACACTTTTTGGTCCTTAACCGAAGAGGGAGAAGCCGACGGTCGGTTAAGACGTGTTTAAAGTTCGGTTGAACATAGATATGATATAAGTACTTCGGTACATGGAATCAGCCTTTTACTCAAGTCACTTGGGGGCTCTTAAGTTTATTTGAGCCGTTTTATAATAAGTGTTCTTCTTCTTAGTCGTTGCAAAGTTTTATTATTATTATTTATCACTCCTTTTTTTGATGCGAGTGTGCGGTCACTAGCCGGGGAGCCTAATTTTTCTCTCAAAGCCGCTAGAGTTTAGTTTGCTAAACTGGCCTAATGAGAAGTACTCTGCCCTCGGAATAGGAGGTTGAAGCCATAGGCTGACCCGCTCGAAGTCTTGAGATAGGATGTATCATGTTAAAGCACGACAGAAGCACTTCTTTTTTTCTAAGACCAATTTTCGGATTGGCACCGAACACTTGATCTTGTTCGGACGTCATGTTTTTACTGACGTTTCTTGGTTTTCCAAGATTTTTGGCACTTTTGAACTATTTGTGCTTTTCCAGCAGTAGTCTCGCAGTGCAACGCCGGACACCTTTAGGGATTCGGCAAAAACATTCTCAGATATTGCTATATATGCATCGGTTTCGAATTGTGTCTTCGGTCAATAGTTGGGTTGCCCGGCTCCTGCACTTGCTTCCTACGTTCCGTTTTGTTCGGATAGGCGTGCAAAGGGGGAACCACTGCGATTGTGGTTCCAGCTCACATGGTTAAGCACCTCAGTGGAGAAAGCCGAAAACTGGCTGTCACAATAAGCGTAAACTGGTCAGCGATCCGATGACTATGTTAAATGACGGGCCGTTCATAACATTGGCCGAAGTGTTTACGGCTTGACCCTGACTGTCGCCAAACACTACCGGGGGCTATTAACTGGCCTCCCAAACTAAATCCTCAATATTCTGCTCTTACATTAGAGCTGAGGTTTAATGATCATGCTTAGCATGACAACCCAAAGAAAGGAACCGATAGCGGGACTATTTTCTTTGGAAGACATTTCTTCTGTTAAACAGTAATATAACTCTTTGCGTACCTTTGTTTATAAAACCGTATGGCCAGATTGCCTTGTTTGTTGTAAATCTTTGCCCTCATAAAGGTTTTATAAAGTAGGACAAACACTCCTCGGCTACCGGCCGAGGAGGTGGAAGCCGATGGTCGGTTAACAAAGTTTTGTACAATGCGGATCTGAGCATTAATGACGTAAAGTACTTGGATACATAGAGTCATTACACATAATTTGTGATTTTACTATGGATATTGATCCTTAATTCGGCCACCCGTGCCCGCATTAAGGCTCGGGGGCTACTGGGCTTCGGGCTTATTATTTACAAATATTAAAGGGGCACATCGATCCCCTGATCTGGTGTTGCCACCCGACCAGTGTCTCGGGGGCTACTGCATTGCTTGTCCAATGCAGAAAATTTTATGTGCAATATAGTTTCCGAGGAGATTTTGATCCTCAGGTTGGTCGGCCGCACCCAACCTGAGTCTCGAGGACTGAGCACACCGCTTTTAGTGTCCCGAAGTATTCTGCTAAGCTTGGACTTGATCCTCAGGCCGATTTTCCAAATCAGCCTGAGTCTCAGCGGCTACTGGGATCAGCGGTCTTACGTCATCCTTCAGGTGCATCTCGGGTTTTAGACCGATACACACCTTGAGGGTGTGACACCCCAAAAATTTGGCCTTGTTTTAATGAATTAAAAATTCTGCCAGGTATTAAAACATTGAATATCTGAGCTCCATTTTGATTTTTTAAATCATTTCCTTCCCTGTTATGATGAGTTTTTCCCAAAGAGAAAACTTTTCAAATATGTCATTGGACATATTTAATCTCTCAAGAGAATTTTTTCCTTATTTAATATAACTAATTAAATAATTAAGTTGCTTGATCTTTACTTTCTTGAAAATGGTTTTTTCAAGGTTAAATGGCCATATTTGAACTACAACCATTTGATAAATTCACTTAAAATTCTCACAAAAATTTGGAGATGTCATGTAATGTTATTCAATAACTTTTGTGCAAAAACATCTTTATTTTATGAAATATTTTGAGCTCTACACTCAATTTTCCTTCTCTGGTCCATAGTGCAATTTGCACTACAACCCATTTAAATATTTCTTTCTAGCCTCCACCAAAATTATGGGATGATGGTAATGGCCTAAGATTCCACATTATGCAAAAACCTTGTGCTGTCCTTTGAAAAATTTGAGTGAATCAACCTCATTTTCATTTTGGACCAACTTGATGGTTTGTACAGCAACCATATTTTTGCTTGCTCTTTAACCCTTGATTATTTCTCCTACTTGTAGTCCTCCATGTTAAACCCTTAAGTCCAGGAGCATGCACCTTTTGGATCATTTTTGGTTCATGAAATAATGCTATTTATTTCCTGTCCAGAATTGAAGTTTTGTAAATCTTGCACTAACAAGTTGCTGCATTTGACCAACTAACCCCACCACCCTCTTGTACATCTGAAGAGACCCCAATCTGGAAGTTTTGGACACCCCAAGAGTTGCCTAGGTGCATGTGGCATTCTATCGAGCACCCTGTAGGCATGACCAGTTTTGACATGAGTTTTGGCATTTCACTGTGAGCTTGCACCTCTGATCAAACTAGCATGTCCACTAGACTCCCAGTTGCTCCTAACCTCGATCTGGTAAACCCCAACCTCACCTGCGACCTGTAGCATGCTGCGGCATTGTGTCGAACATCTCCCGTGCGTGCACTGGACGCGCCCAGAGCGCGCGTATTGCACGATGCCGCGCCCGAGCCAACACGCTAGCCCCCTGGCTTTGGCCCACACGGCAGCACCTCGCCACGCACTCCC
Source organism: Triticum urartu (assembly GCF_003073215.2). Lineage (NCBI taxonomy): Eukaryota > Viridiplantae > Streptophyta > Magnoliopsida > Poales > Poaceae > Triticum > Triticum urartu. The sequence goes on along the minus strand of NC_053028.1, from coordinate 433,405,527 downwards.
CGCCTCGCAGCATCGCGCCAAGCCACCCTGGCACGCTACAGCGCCGCCGCCAGGGCATTCTTGGCGGCACACCGCCGTCCGCAGTGGCTCCAGCCACGGGCAGCGCCGCCCAAGCCCCTCCCGCTCGCCACCTGGCCCCTGGAGCAGCGCGAACTCATCCGCAGCCATGTCCACTAGCGCTCGTCGCCGCCATGATGCCCTGCAGCTACAGAAAGACGGTCGCCGACGAGCTCATCCGTGGCCGCCGCTGAACCGCCTCGACTCGCCTATATAAGGAGCCCCGAGCTCATCTCCGCACGCAGGCAGTCCCAAGCCACCTCCCGAGGACCCCCTTTGGCAGCCAATCGACCCGGGGAGGCCTCCTTCCTCATCTCGGGCGACTGCAGCCGCCGCCACTGTCCAGGCCCTGCCGGTGCCTCCAGAGCCTCCCCCTCTCCGTTCTCTTCGCCAGAAACCTCCTCATCCTCCCGTGAACCCTTCCCCCTACTCGATTTTGATCGGGAACCCCAGTAGCCCCAAACTCACTCTGCTCCCGAAGCTCCCCTCCGCCGCGAAGCTCACCGCCGACGACCCCGTCCACCCCCGAGACCGTAACACCCACCGGCGGGACCGCCTCGACCCCCTGAGCCCGTGGATGGCTTCGGTTTCTCGAATGGAGCCGCCAATCGCCGGCGACGATCGCCGGAGTCCCGCCTCTGCTCGGGACAGAGAAAGAGGAGGGAGAAGACTGGTCAAACCTGACCAGTGGGCCCTCTGGACCCACTGTCAGCAACCCCGTGCCTGTCCACGTGGGATTAAGTGAAGGCGTATTTCCCCCAGTACATTTTCCCCGTTCCGAAAGCGTATTCACCTCCGAAACGTTTTATTTTCTGTTTTATTTTAAATAACAGATTTTGACCACAACTTTGACTGGCTATAACTTTTTAAATATAACTCCAAATGAGTTGATTCTTTTTCCTACCTTCCTCAAATTTGGTCTAGTTTATTTTAAGATTTATTTGAAAATTTTCCAAACAACTTTTTTGTACTGTTTTTGAAATGTGTGTTAATTCAAATATATTTTAAAATAGGATTTTGGAGAGAGAGAAGAAACTTTCAAAAGTTTTGGAGAGCACCTCACCCCTCCACAACTTAAAGGCAAGCATTCTGAACCCTGGAATAATGTTTTTGGTATGTTATTTGACACGTTTATAACACCACCTTATATCAAAGGACTTGTTATTTCATGTGACATGATCATATGCATGGAAGCATATTAGTGATTTCCTTGCTGTTGGAAATGAATATAATTGTGATGGTAATCATCCTCATGTGCCTTGCATGCATGCCGGAAAGGAATCCAGGAAAGCCTCGGCCTTGGGTAGGCGTGAGCTTGTCGCCGGTCCCCGTCGGGACGGTTATGTCCGGTATGGCATGGTAAGGTATATTGAGTGGTGATTTTGTTGATTGTAATATATTTGTTTACATGTCATGCAGGGAACTTATAAACCTCCTGAGTCGACCGTAGACCGAGTCTTGTTCCAGTAAACCCCATACTTGCTGTGTACTACCACTTGTCCCTGCCGCAGGTAGGGTATGGTTCAGTAAGTCGTCAACCCCTTTCAAGCACACACCGTACAGAGAGGCCATGGTGGAAGATATCGGTTGTAGCCGGTAGGCATGCCACCTGGTCCGGGGGCATGGGTGTTTCCGGTTGGGACCGAGAGGGGAGGCCACCCCTTAGAGCGCGCGATATAAATTTGATCCCATGCTACGCGAGGTTGTAGCCTCCCCACTTAGAGTTTTGCTTAACAAGTGTCGTGGGTGATTCCAGACACCGATGAGTTAAGCTGGTGTGTGCAAGTTAGGCGTGTTTTCAACTAAAAGACCGTAGACGGAATTAGTCCCGATGGACTAAAGGAACCCGTTACTCGTGGGTAAAGAGTACACCCTCTGCAGAGATTAAAACCTATTCGAATAGTCGTGTCCATGGTTAAGGATTACAGTCTGGGATGGGTCAAGTGTTGGTCTGAGTGTCGGTCTTCGGAGGAGAGATTTGTTACACCAGAACTTGGACCGTGACTTGTGACTTGTGAGAACCAGGATTATTATTTTATGATGGACTAACCCGTTGCATTATTGTATTGTCGAAGTATCCCTGGGACGGTTCTACCTCCTGGATATTCATTGTGATTATTTATTCTCAAGCCCTTTATGTGGTGTCGCTCAGACGCCCGACTGTGGCATTTCTTTTAAAGACCTTTATGTGGTGTCGCTCAGACGCCCGACTGTGGCATTTCTTTTAAAGCCCTTTATGTGGTGTCGCTCAGACGCCCGACTGTGGCATTTCTTTTAAAGCCCTTTATGTGGTGTCGCTCAGACGCCCGACTGTGGCATTTCTTTTAAAGCCCTTTATGTGGTGTCGCTCAGACGCCCGACTGTGGCATTTCTTTTAAAGCCCTTTATGTGGTGTCGCTCAGACGCCCGACTGTGGCATTTCTTTTAAAGCCCTCTATGTGGTGTCGCTCAGACGCCCGACTGTGGCATTTCTTTTAAAGCCCTTTACGTGGTGTCGCTCAGACGCCCGACTGCGGTATTTTATTCCCACTCTATTATTGCTTATTCATGTTGCATGAAAATAACCTGCTTGCATGCATAAAAGATATTTTTATTTATGACTGACGATGTGATCATAGAATTTTTCCGTGCATGATTATCAATTATATTATACCTGTGTTCCTAATTTTGCGAGTACATTCAAAGTACTCACTGGCTTGTCCCTGGCTATTGTCTTGGCCAGATTTCTTGCTTGGAGAGGAGCGTGGCGATTGACAGCCTCGAGAACTAAGCAACCGTGATAGCAGCCTCGCGAAGATAGGAGTTAACCTGGTCAGCTGTTCCTGTGGGAAATGGAGTCCCATAGACACTGATGTCTCACAAACCGCTTCCGCCATCAACCATTAGAAACCTAATTGCTGTACTCACAAGCCAGAAGGGTCTTGTACTACATATTTTGTATTTTTGCTTGAGATTTCTGTATCAAGTTTGGAGCCTCATCAGCTAACAGTAATCCTGGGGCTGATGAGCACGACGGTATTTTCTGGAAATTTATGTCTGGAAAACCCGGTCGTGACAGAGGGCTACTGGCTATATATCTCGGCAGAGAATAAATTGCAGCAATAAAAAATATTCACAAAAATCGGCCCACATTCGGGGTGGTGCACCACCTCGGAAGCAGTCCGGCATAAAGCTCGGGCGCTAGTGGCTGGCTCCATAGAGGGCATTTCCGGCATTAAGCTCGGCTAAACTCCTTCAAACTTTTTTGAACCAAGGTGATATGACACCTCGGATATAGTCCGGCGTTGGAGCTCGGATACAGTCGGCGTTGGAGCTCGGATACATTCCGGCGTTAGAGCTGGGAAGCGGTCCGGCATTGGTGCTCGGCTGCAAAAGATACCTCGAATACAGTCCGGCGTTAGAGCTCGGACGCAAGAGGACATTGCCTCCCGGGAACAACTTCAAACCCGAGGTGTGGCATAAAAATAATAAGCATTGATAAAGGCCGGAAACTTAAAGGGGCTCCTCGGATACCTGACGTGTAAACTCGCCGAATGCATTTCGGCGATCCTCAAGCTAGAAGATGAGAAGATTTGTTGAACCAGTTTTCAAGACCGACGACCGAAGATGAAGAACAGTTCGGAAGAATCGAGGAGCGTCCCTAACTTGAAGACCGGTTCAGGGGGCTACTGACGGTGTCCTGGACTAGGGGGTTGTCGGTGTCAAAACCGGCGGATCTCGGGTAGTGGGTCCCGAACTGTGCGTCTAGGCCGGATGGTAACAAGAGGCAGGGAACACGGTGTTTTACCCTGGTTCGGGCCCTCTTGATGGAGGTAAAACCCTACGTCCTGCTTGATTAATATTGATGATATGGGTAGTACAAGAGTAGATCTACCACGAGATCAAGGAGGCTAAACCCTAGAAGCTAGCCTACGGTATGATTGTTGTATGATGAAGTTGATTGCCTACGGACTACAACCCTCCGGTTTATATAGACACCGGATAGGGTTAGGGTTACATAGAGTCGGTTACAATGGTAGGAGATCTTGAATATCCGCATCGCCAAGCTTGCCTTCCACGCCAAGGGAAGTCCCATCCGGACACGAGACGAAGTCTTCAATCTTGTATCTTCATAGTCCAGGAGTCCGGCTGAAGGTATAGTCCGGCTACCTGAACACCCCCTAATCCAGGACTCCCTCAGTAGCCCCCGAACCAGGCTTCAATGACGACGAGTCCGGCGCGCAGATTGTTCGGCATTGCAAGGCGGGTTCTTCTCCAAATCTTGTGTACCTGTAGGAATGATGTCCGATTTTTGTAATGTAGTGCTCCTCGGCTTCCACACCCAATAATGGCCGTCTTCCACATGTCAAACGAATGCGAAAAGGTGGGGTGTTTTTACATCCACACCCCTAGCCGTATAAATGAGCCGCCTATTTAATGGGATGGAGATTTAGGTCCAAACCACATCTTCTCCTTTCCGCGAGTTATCATCAGAGCGCTTCCAGCAAAGGTCCATTCCAACATGACCAGCCGTCGCAGCTCCTCCCCTCGCTCCTCCGGTCCCAAACCCGGGGACTGGGAGAGTTGCACCATCCCGCATAGCGAGTTAGTGTCGCTTCAGGCAAAGGGATTTCTCCCTCAGGCATACATGGTCCCGGTCCGAGCCGGTCTCGCCACCTACAATGGTGGAAAACAAGCAGAGAGCACCCCCAATCCTTCTAAAGGAGAGCGGGTGTGCCTCGTCCCCTATCTAATAAGGGGACTGGCATTTCCAATTCATCCATTTCTCCGCGGGCTTCTGGAGTTCTACGGCCTCTAGCTGCACAATCTCACGCCCGCCTCTGTATTGCATATTGCGGGTTTCGTCGCCCTTTGCGAGCTATTTTTAGGCGTTGAGGCTCATTTCGCGCTGTGGAAGAGGTTATTCTGCCTGGTGCCCCGTTCGCAAAAGGGGTCTATATACTAAGTGGGTGGAGCCGAAGTATGGCGCATCGCTGGGACCGGATACCTATCCGGAACCCCAAAGAAGGCGTCCGAGGACTGGCCTTCAGAATGGTTTTACATAGATGACGTCCCGCTACCGGACCCTATCCGGGTCGGTCTCCCTGAGTTGAACAGTGCTCCATTGAAGAAACGCTTGAGCTGGCGTCCGCGGAGCTCTCAGAGAGAAAGCGACAGAGACGTCCTTTACCTGATGGGCCGGATAAGACTGTTGGCTCATGCCGGACTAACCATGATTGGAGTCATGGCCGCATGCATTACGCGGGGGGTGTAGCCACTTCAATATAGAGGCCACTCCATGTGGGATTTCAACGGGGAGGATGACGCCACCCGTTACGGTCGTAAGGGGTCGGCCTCAGCTGCCACTCTAGTAAAGATCTTATCCTCTTTGTACAAGGGAGAAAAGGAGGAATTCCTCCGTGTCAACCCGCAGGCCGGATTTACTATGTACGATCCTCCAAGTTGGGTAAGTGAACAACTGCGCTTGCCCGCTTGTTTTATACTCCCACGGTTAGATATGTAGTCTAACGACTTCAATGCAGGAACCACAATAGGTGGTAAAGGATATAAACAGCCGCCCTCCATAGCCCGAGGACCCAAAACGGTCCCTCGATCCGGACTCCGAAGTGGATCCGGACATATCGGTGGAGCTTATCGACGGGGTGTTCCATCAGCTAAGCAAGGACAATACCTTGGTAGCCATCACAGCTGATTACCCAGGGTTAATCCCGCCCTCCCAGGTGACAAAAACCGGAGTCTCATTCCCTTGAGAGAGATTCCACTCTCACGTATTCCGGTGTTTCTGACGACAACCGTGTTTTGCAGGGGAGATTTCCGAGGCAGGAGGCCGAACTTGCGGTGGCTAGCCAATGAGGGGCCGCAGGGCCCCGTGGGGAAAAAAGGAATGTAGTCCGGACTGAGATGCCGTCGCAAAGGTATAGTGCACCCTCTGTTTCCCTGGTGTTATTCTGTCAGGGCATATTAACGTTCGTGCTATCTTCAGAACGAAGAGATCTCGCCGGACTACATACGGAGAGGTTGCCAATCGCGCCTCTACCAGCCAGGCTCCAACGTCTGGCCAGGAAGCGGAGGCGAGCACAAGGCGCGCACCGGACGCTCCTCCGACAGAGGATGCGGACAGGCTGTCTGCCACAAATTCTGAAGTGGAGAGTGCCATGAACCACAGGCATTGCCGGACAGTTCTACGCGACGCTTGTTTCTCCCAAGAGGCTTTAGATGCCTTTAATTCGGGAGATGCGTACCTCCGTGCCGCTCAAAATGGTTTAGCCAGAGCCACGGAGCAGTATGTAAAAGACATACGGGTAAGAAAATTTTGGTCAAATATATATATACCAGTAGCCCCCGAGACTTGAAACAGTTAGAGCAACTGATTTAAGGATCATTTAATATGCAGGTTCTTACAGAGAAGAATACTGTACTGTCCCAGGAGCTGGAAAAGTGCAAGGCCCAACTAGAGGCCGCACTAGCCGCAGCGGGGGAGCCCAAAGAGACCCCCTCAGGTAAGATACACTTCGAAAGATTAGTATTGTGCGGTGTGGGTGCAAATCTGACAATCATGTTGCAGATGGCGCCGGACTCGATCCGGAAAAGCAACAACTCTTACGCCGGCTAAAGGCTGGTGAGAGTACGTTGACAAAGGTGAGGCGAGAGAAGAATGATCTTCAGGATGCCAACACCAGGCTGGACGTCGAACTTAAAGATGTTCGTGGCCAGCTGTCGGACTCCACGAAGGAGAATCAGCGGCTTCTACGCGGCATATTTAGTAAGTGCTTGAACGAACTTTGAAAAAAGAGTTCGGCGAGGAAGTCGACTTACAGAGTAATGTCTGTAGGTATGCTCACAGGTCGTCCTGCAGAGGAGATGCCCGGTTCTATGGGTGACCTTCTTCCCGAACTCATGCAACTGCACGAGCGAATTCGGCAGGCGATGCGAGGCGTTGCCCAAGCCTTATGGCCTGCCCACTCCATGCCCGAGGGCCTTGGAGAGCTTGCGGAGAAGCTGAAGGGAGCTCGGCGGCGCTTCTGGTTGTGGAAGATATCGGTCTGCCGACAAGGCGCTAGGGAAGCCTGGGCCATGGTGAAGACCCGTTTTACGAAGTCTGACCCAAACCACATGGCCAAGGTCGGACCAGTGGGGCCTGACGGGAAGGAGATCCCTGTGAGCTTAATATACGGCCAAGTAGAGTTGGCCGCGAAGTATTCCCAGCAGGACTGTAAATTAGACAGCCTGTTAGATGGTATAGAAGAGGAATACAATCAGTCAGAATGACTATGTAATTTTGAATTGACATGTGTAATGCCTTCTAGCCGGATTGTAGATCGTTTGTCATTGCCGACCTTTTCGCTTCAACCTCGGGACCTGACGGTCCGGAGTGAGTCCGAATACCATAGAGGTTATATAAGAACCGTGGTATGCGTGGAGACTAGGCGTAGGGGTCATTAGTGCTTTATCAGACAAGTGCCCAACTAGTTATGTTATATTACATGGTTAGTAAGAAACATCTTCCAGAGAGAATAGTTCCGTTAGGGGTTCCTTTCGCTGGGAGGCATGCCCTAAAGTGCATGTCCGGACTGCGTAAAAAGACGCAGAAAAAAGCATCTGGGGCACATAAAATGAGTAAAAAGATCATCTTTTATCTCACCGACCGGATATTCCCTTAAGAACGCTAGCTTTCGGCTTCACCCAGTCTAAGGTACACATCCGGCTGACCCGGCAGTAACAATCGCAGAGGTGCTCCCTTTACCGCCTAGCCGAACAATCAGGAACATAGGGGTAAGCATAGGAGCCAGGCAACCTAGCTTGGCCAAAACTTAAGTCATATCGATGCATATAATGGTGAAGAAAAAGGTACATGCGGAAGTTTGACGCATGTGTTGGGCGTGAAGCCCGTATAAATAAGCTTCTGTTAAAGAAGCCCCCAGGTTTAATGAGCGCGAGTGGCGCGTCACTAGATGAGCCTTTAAGGGCTATAAAAGAAAAGAGGGGAAGGAGAGAAATGTAAGACAGAAAAATGCAAAAAATGGACAGAGGAAGGAGACGAACACAGAGTCCAGCGCTAGGCATAGAATCTT